>NW_015161417.1:150572-154578 GCF_001447785.1 Gekko japonicus | reverse complement strand
CCACTGGCCTATCCCGCTGCTTAAAGATTGCCAGTGAGGGTGAGCTCACCACCTCCCTAGGCAGCTGATTCCACTGTTGCACAACTCTTACTGTGAAAAGTTTTTCCTGATATCCAGCCGGTACCTTCCCGCCCTTAATTTAAACCCATTATTTCGAGTCCTCTCCTCTGCTGCCAACCAGAACAGCTCCCTGCCCTCCTCTAAGTGACAGCCCTTCAAATGCTTAAAGAGAGCGATCCTGTCCCCCCTCAGCCTCCTCTTCTCCAGACTAACCTAAGTCCCTCAGCCTTTCCTCATAGGACTTGGTCTCCAGGCCCCTGATCTCTTGGGTTTCAAACAGTGCCAGACAGGTTATCACAGATTCAAGGAATATAGTAAAGAGTCTTCAACAAGATCTAACTGTGGAAGCAGCAAACCTTGAGAGTAAACCTTTGGTATGTGGCAAGCATGTTCTTTCCCACTGTGAGACATCCATGGGTATGAAAATATGATCGCTCGACATGGCCCTTGTTTTCTTGCCACAGGGCACTGTCTCCCAAGCTGGGGTCCGGGACCCAAGAGTAGATTGAAAAGCCTCTGGACGCAGACCAGGCCTCCTTAATGGTGGCACCTGTCCTTCGCATCCTTCTCATTCTTTCCTCCTCACCAACTTCACATTCGCATCTCCCCCTCCCTCTTTGTGAGGTGAAAAAAGGCATCTTAGGAAGGAAGGGAAGGTTGGAGAGAAGGTGGGAGGGAGCTATTCAGCATGCCATGGAAAAACCAGAGGATAGAAAGAGGCGTGTGTGGGGGACCATTTCCGCAGTAGTGAAATTCCCGGCATTGACATTTTTGAAACTGTGTGTTATGTGAAATTTTCTGCAGTGCCTTTTTCCTCACCAGATGCAAACCCGGTTTTCTCCTTCTTACCCCGTGTTTTCGGAATCCCTGCTTTTAGTGAGTTCTGAAAATGCAGGGTAAGAAGGAGAAAACTTCGGGTTTGTGCCTGGCAAGGAAAAATCTGTGGAAAATTACATAACACAGTTTTAAAAACGTCAGTGTGGGGGATTTCACTGCTGCAGCAACTGTCACTGTGGGCTCTGTTTTGGTACTGCTCCTCTGGCAGTCCGATCTCTTGCCCAGCCCCCTGCATTGCTTCAGTGCCTCCTTCATGCCAGCCTCTTCACTGCCATCTTCATGTATTTCCTCCAAGCACGCCTCCTCAAACTCCAGCTCTGGCCCAGCTGGCAGAAGAAAAGGGGATAAACTCCCACTTGCTTGGAGTTCATAGTTGGGACAGCTGCATCCTTTGTGTGATTTTGTTGGTTTATCAAAAATAGCTGGCTGGGCACTATAGAAAATGCAATGCTGACCTAGATGGATGCCATGGTTTTAGTTTGCCTATGGCACCAAAAAAACCTTTACAAAGTAAATTTGGACTTGCGGGTCACCATACCATACTTGCAGGTTCTAGTTTGGATGCCACGGTCCTAGTTTGCCTATGGCACCAAAAAATCTTGGGTCAGCCCTACACAAAGTAAATTTGGACTTGTGGATCACCATACCAAAAAGCTTGGGAACCACACTGCCATAGAGACCGGGTTAGATTAGAAATTCAGAGGAGAAATCAGAGATCATTCTACAGAAGAGACATAAGAGGGCAGCATTACCTATGCTGGAGGACATACCTTGGTCAGCAACCACGTGCATCCCTGAAAGCTGTGGGGTTGGCTGAGGCTCCTTGGGGAGTGCTGCGTTCCGTGGCATAACCGGATTTGTCGCTTTGCGATTTGTGAAACAGCCTTTCGTTGTCAAAAGGAGGTCACTCTGCCCCATAAACACCCACAAGCACGGGTAGAAACCCGGCATAAAAAATGTTTACTATCTTGAGAACTGTTTTGATACTCGACCTACTGAGCATCTGAGAATTATTTATGCTGAGCAAATGTTGGTGGAATGGGGAGTGCGTGGATGTGAACGATCTCAGTGGACAGCTCATGGTGGAAATGCACTTTTACCGCTTTTCTGGTGTGCTTCTGTTTTGGAACAGCAGCTGGATTTATGGCTGTGGGGGTGCCAAGGAAAGGATCTGGCCTTCGCCACTGGCCAGAGACTCACAGGCAGGTTACACCCTTGCTATCCTAGGAAGAACTCCATCTTCACATGAAGACCAACCTGGCCCCCATCATCACCCAGACAAGGAGCAGACACGGGTCTGTCCCACCCCCATGTCAGAAATAATACTGGTCAACACCAATTGCCCTAAAAGGGGAAGGACACTCAGGTCTCTTTTTCTGTGTAAAAATGAGGGAAACAATTTTCTTTCTTCCCATGGTATCAGAGGAATCACTGCCGCAAAAATTTATAACTTCCTATTAGAAGATGAAATACTGGAGGACTGGAAAAAACCTACAATGTATTCAGGGGTCTTGTTGTAGAAAAAGAGCTGCCGGAGCTCATTAGCATAACTCATTAGCATAACTTATTTGCATATGCCACGCCCCCTGACATCACCGGAAGTGACAGAAGGCCACACCCCCTGACATCACCGGAAGTGTGTCAGAAGGCCCGGCTACTTACCCTCCTGCTTCATCCTCATTCCCAAACGGAATGAGGATCGAAGCAGAGGGCGGGGTAAAGAAGGGGGCGGGGCTTCACCACGTGACCGCCCCGCCCCCTAGAGGCTCTCTTCCGGAGCTCCGTACCTGAGAGCTCCCCCCCGACTAGAGCCCTGATTAAACATATGGAACAGAGGTCCATCAATGGCTATTAGCCACAAGATATAGATGGGAACTCTCAGTCTGGGGCAAGGGATGCTCTGTATTCATGGTGCTTGGGGGGCAACAGTGGGAGGGCCTCTGGAGTTCTGGCCCCGCTGGTGGACCTCCTGATGGCACCTGGGCTTTGGCCACTGTGAGACATAGAGTGTTGGACCGGATGGGCCATTGGCCTGATCCAACATGGTTCTCTTACGTTCCTATGACTTATGAAAGCTCATACTGGAATAAATGCTGTTGGTCTTTAAGGTGCCATTGTACTTCCATTTTGTTTTGCTAAACAAGACTAACACCGGAATGAACCTCTGCCACCAACCGAATCTCCAAGGGCCGATGAGCAATTTAAAAAATGTTATTTCATCTGTTAATAGGTTTCCCTTTGGAGATCATCTGATTGACAGGAGGGGTGTACATTTTTTTAAATACATACACCACCCAGCAGTGATTGGCCAGCCTGAGCGTCATCAGTTGTGTAGAAACTCCCCTCCCCTTCTAGAAACAGGGTGGTGCAGTATACTGATTGCTTGGGTCTTGTGTCAGTCACACCGCCACTCCCTCCCTCTCCCAACAGTTTTAAAAAACGGAGAAGAAGCAGAAAGCATTGAAACAGACAACCCTACCGGGAAGCTGGTATGTGTGTGGCTGATAACCTGTTTGAAGCATAAAGCCAATTACATGCTTTCAATCTGGAGCGGAGTAGGTGTGCTAGAATAGCAGAGAAGGTAGTATCGGGGTTGGGATCCGCAGCAACAAATATTCCCAAACACTCCCCTTTGCAGGTGCATCTGTACGCAGTCTTGCTTGCTTCAAAGAACTTCTTCCAACATTCTCTGTATACCCTGGAAACCATCGAGATTAGACCAACAAAGTGCAAGGTGATGCACATTGGAGCCAAAAATCCTAACTATAAATACACATTGATGGGGTCTGAACTGGCAGAGACTGATCAAGAGAGAGATCTTGGAGTTGTAGTAGATAACTCACTGAAAATGTCGAGACAGCGTGTGACTGCAATGAAGAAGGCCAATGCTATGCTGGGGATTATTAGGAAGGGTATTGAAAAAACAGACAACCCTACCGGGAAGCTGGTATATGTGTGGCTGATAACCTGTTTGAATCATAAAGCCAATCTGACATGCTTTCAATCTGGAGCGGAGTATGTGTGCTAGAACAGCAGAGAAGGTAGTATCGGCAGAGGTCATTTCGGGGGGGATCGCGGGGGATCACAGTCCCCCCAGGTGAGGTACGGG
>NW_015161417.1:141365-150454 GCF_001447785.1 Gekko japonicus | reverse complement strand
AGGACGTCCTTCTTCACCCAAAGAGTGATTAACACTTGGAATTCACTGCCACAGGAAGTGGTGGTGGCTACAAGCATGGACGGCTTCAAAAGGGAATTAGATAAGCATATGGAGCAGAGGTCCATCAGTGGCTATTAGCCACAAGGTATAGATAGGGACTCTGGGGCAAGTGATGCTCTGTCATCTTGGTGCTTGGGGGGGTCAACAGTGGGATGGCTTCTAATGTCCTGGCCCCACTGGTGGACCTCCTGATGGCACTGGTATTTCTGGCCACTGTGTGATACAGAGTGTTGGACTGGATGGGCCTTTGGCCTGATCCAACATTGGCATCTGTTATGTTCTTATATTGAAGCTCTGTATATGGTCTACTAAGGGCATTAAGTGTCGGCCACGAATTCCCCGTGTGTTGCTGAGGATCTGGGGATATAAGTCCCTGATTTGTTCGTGGTGGTGCTGGCAGCGTGTGCTGTGCCGATACCCTGAAGAACCTGAGTGTGTGCCAGAAAGTCACAGGGGTCATGGCTCAGTGGCAGTTTCTCCTTTTGCAGAAGGTCCCAGGTCAGTGGCTGATGTGGTGCACAGTTGGGGACCCCTGGTTTAATAGGTTCCGATGGCTCACACGAACAAGCCAAACTACAAGGAAAAGCACTGGCCAGATTTCAAGCTGAAATGAGCACCGCTTCCGCCAAGAGAAGAAAACAGCCTTTGAACACCATAACATGCTTATGAAATATAGTTTTTTTAATTTTTGGTTTTAAAAAAAATAAATCATACCACTGAAATGGAGCAACTTTTGGATTCAAAAGCAAACAGTTTCCCCCCCAAAATCCATCCATTTAAACATATTGGAAAAAGCCGTAGAGGAACGGAAGGAGCTATTTAATATACTGCTTTCCCACCCCACCCCCACCATCTCCCCTCCCCTTCAAGCCACCCAAGGTTGCCGTATGAAAAAATAATGTCGCCTCAACGAGACATTAAAATATTTTTAAACCCCCCCAAGGGGGGGGTGTCGTTTGAAATGAAGGAAGCAATTCAAAATCTCCCAGGAAGAAAGAGGAAAACCCGGAGAGTTTGCAGAGCAGATGGGAACACAAGAGTTTGATTCCGGAAAAAACCTCAACAACCCCGAAACTGGGAATGCGCATCAGAGTGGAATGAAAAGGAAAAGTGGAATAAATCCCGCTTTTTTAAATGCATCTTGGCTCAGCCAACCCCGGGCATGAAGAGCACCCACCCCCACTCTGCTCCTTACAAACAAAGGTCTGCTTGAGGAGTTGCCAACTGATCACAAAAGGCAGACTCCTTTGCTCCTGTGCTGTTAACAGCAGCGTCGTCTCCAGAAAGGAGCAGGCAAAGCTTGGTGCGGTGTGGAGATGTGAAAGTGGCCACCTGCAAAGGTCTGTGGGTCAGAAGGGGGAGGAGGTCCGGTCAGTCCAGGATTGGCGGCAGGTTTTAGAGGCTTGTGGGCACAGAATGCCCACAGGCTCCACTCCCAGTATTGTGTTCACACACACCACCTCCAGTTTTGTGGTTATCCCCCCACATACCCAAATTTATTTATTCGAGGTAGGAGCTTTCGTGTGCATGTCTATAGGTTTGAACTCTATCCACTCCCAGTATTGTGTTCACACACACCCCCTCCAGTTTTGTGGTTCTCCCCCGCATAGCCAAATTTATCTGCATTTTATATATTTATATCCCACTTTTCTCTCCCAACAGGGGAAAAAAGTCCTTCGCCAAAGTCCTCTACTTTACCCTCACAACCACACTCTGGGGTAGGTTAGGTGGAGAGGGACTGGCCCAAGGCCGACCAGCGAGTGACCACAGCAGGGCGGGGATTCGAACCCGGCTCTACCAGGCCTTAGCCCAGCACCCTGACCACTACACCACGCTGGATTCAAGCACATCTCCTTTAGTAGTAAGTACATTTTAATCCTGCCCTTCTTCCAAGGAGCTCAGGGCGACACAGATCACTCTCCTCTCCTCCATTCTATTCTCACACCAACCCTGTAAGGTAGGTGAGGCTGAGAAAGAGCCACTAGCTCAAAATCACCCAGCAAAATCACCCAGCAAGCACTCTAATCACCACACCAGCAAGAGGAAAACCCGGAGAGTTTGCAGAGCAGATGGGAACACAAGAGTTTGATTCCGGAAAAAACCTCAACAACCCCGAAACTGGGAATGCGCATCAGAGTGGAATGAAAAGGAAAAGTGGAATAAATCCCGCTTTTTTAAATGCATCTTGGCTCAGCCAACCCCGGGCATGAAGAGCACCCACCCCCACTCTGCTCCTTACAAACAAAGGTCTGCTTGAAGGGTTGCCAACTGATCACAAAAGGCAGTCTCCTTTGCTCCTGTGCCGTTAACACCAGTGTCATCTCCAGAAATGAGCAGGCAAAGCTTGGTGCGGCGTGGAGATGTTAAAGTCGCCACCTGCAAAGGTCTGTGTGTCAGAAGGGACTACACCAAACTGGCATTAGCCTTCACCCCACTCCCCGCCATGATGTCTAAGCTGCAGGGAATGCTCCATTAATCCCTATGGCTCCAAAAAGAACAAGAAAGAATCACTGCAATGTGGTTCCATGTGGTTGGCCGTGTTGGTCTGAAGCAGGAGAACAAATTTAGAGTCCAGTGGCACCCTTAAGACCAACAAAGGTTTATTCAAGGTAGGCGCTTTCGTGTGCATGTCTATAAGTTTGAACTCTATCTTCCTTTCCAATGTACTTGAAAAAAGTGTGCATGCACACAAAAACTCATACCTCGAATAAACCTTTGTTGGTCTTAAAGGTACCGCCGTACTCAAAATCTATTTCACTGTAACTTGGTCAGCACTTATGGGCTGGCTGGGAGGAAGCCTGGATAAAGCAGCAGAATTCCCTTGTGCACTGCTTTCCTCCATTGGGAAATGTGAAACAGATTCGGTTTTCTAATAGGCCCCGTGCCAAGCTGTGGCCCCTGGAAAGTGTCCACCTATCCCGATGTCAGGCATCTGCTTTCTTGGTGAAAGATCTTGCTCCCCCCCCTCCCCAATTTGCCAGGAGTGTCCGAGAAGGCCACGGTTTATACTTTGTGCCCTCCCATTAACCAAGTTCGGGGGGGCAAGGCCCCCTCTCCCAGAATTCCCGGAGACAACAGTGGCCTGCTGAGTCACTATTAAGGGCACAGGAGCAGGAGCTGATATATGAAAGAGACTGCCCTGGCACCGTTGATTTCCTTTACAAGCCCTGATTTTGTGCAAAAACAAAACAAAAACAAAACCGATGGTGCGGTGGGGGCTATTTTTCCCTGTCCAGTTCACTGAGATTTCCTGTTACAAAAGCTTGACCATTAGGGTTTGCCCCTTTCTTGAAAGATCACAGTGCATGCAAACCACATGAACATTTCAAAGCACTTTCCGGTGGTCTCCCAGCCTGAATATTAACAAATGAATACTAGGGGGGAAAACAACCCGACGACGACAACACACAGTATTCTGGGCTTCACCAATGTGGTTTGCGATCTGGGTGGACTTGCCGGTTCCATCCATACAAATACAGAGGGCGTGGAAGAGGCACTTTCCTTTTACAATCAGCTCACCCCTTCTGCCGGAATGGGTTCACAACCGCTTCAGCACTTGGGTTATTGCCTTGGTAAACACACACAAATACACACGTAAAGACGTTACGCGGGTCTGAACGCAGAGCCGCTCACATTACCCAGTCACCCTGTGGCACCCTCCAGGACGGGCAGGACTTCCGCTAAAACATACCAAGACTTGATTGCTGCTGTACGAAGAGGTCATCCCAAAAATAAAGATCAAAGACAGCAGGGGAGTCCACCACCAAAAGCACACCAGCAAACGCATTCGTTCACCCACCTTAAGAATGTAAGAAGAGCCCTGCTGGGTCAGACCGAAGGCCCACCTAGTCTGGCATCCTGTTCACACAGCAGCCGACTGGCTGCCTCTAGGAAGCCAATGAGGAGGATGACTGTAGTAGCCTCTTCCTGCCCATGCTCTCCCGGCAACTAATGTAAGGAGGCACACTGCCTCTGGTACTGGAGGGAGCAGATATCCACCATGACTACTAGCCACTGACAGTGAATTTGTTCACTCCCCTTTTCAAGCTGCCCGAGTGGGTGGCCACGATGATGTCCTATAGCGGCGAGTTCCGCAATTTAACTTTGCCAGACCGCCCCCGGCAGATCGGCATCTTTAAATGGTGAAAGTGGAGGCAAATTTAGCCATGGGGACGTCACCCTGCGACCTACAAGTCTCTGTTTTGTACCGGTGGTTGTGGGACACTCATAGCATCCAAATGGACGCACACACTCTGAAGTGAGTGCATTCACTAACTGCTAGTCACCAGACTTGTCAACTTAGCAGAAAGCCCAGAGGGCTGTCTAGGTCAGGGCTGTCAAACATAAGGCCCGGGGGCCGGAACTGGCCCATCCCGAGCTCTTATGTGGCCTGCGAGCAACTAGTGCAAGGGAGGGAACAGGAGACTGCTCGGGGGGAAGTGGGCGGAGCCACTCTGATTGTGGCTTCAGCATGGCAGAACAACCTCCTCTGCAGCAGTCAAGCAGCGTGGGAGCGCTCGCCCAGGGCTGCACCGCTGGCTCTCCAGTCTGCCCATGTGGGTTTTCCTTTGCACTCCCCTCCCAGCCCATGAGGCCCTGCAGTGAAGATACACCAACTCGGAGCTTACCAGCTGCTGTCCTTTATATCTTCGGTACCTGGCATTACATTTTATGGCACACATGGCCCGGCCTGGCAAAGTGACATTGATGTCAGATCCGGCCCTCATAGCAAATTAGTTTGACACCTCTGGTCTAGGGCAACTGAACTGCAAGGGAACCCAGGCAATTGTGGGGGAGGTGGCCTGATTGCTTCCTGGCATTAAAAACAGATGCTGGGGTAAAGGGAAGCAAATGAACTTAAGCTGGTTTTGAAAGGATGCGGGTGAAGAGGGCATAATTTCTGTTCTACATCAGGGCAGTGGTGGACAGTCAAGAATACTCAGGGGGGAAAAAAGACTCAGAGAAAGAGTTTTGGAGAGGAACCGAGGTGTTCCTGACCCCCTGGGCTACTCGCTTTGCTACCTCGGGTAGCTTTAACGTTTTCTATTTTTGGCAAAGCTTCAAGCAAAGGGACTTTTAAAGTGACCAATCGATGCATCGTTCCAATGCAGATTGCGCACGCCAAAGCGGCAAGAGGCAGTTTTGCACAAGCGCCCTCGCCACCCGAGCAAGGGTACCCCCCCCCCGGGCCCTGCCGGTTCCACGGCCCACGACCCCGGCTCTCACCCTTCCGGCTGGGATATGAAATGATTCACAAGTCGAACGTGCAACGGGCCAGGCTCGGGACGCACCAAGCGGTTACAAAGAGTTAAAGAGAACGCCCACCAACATTGAGACACGTCAATTCACAAGAAAACACAGATCCGGGCAACGCGGATGAGGGCGGGCTCTAGGATTTCTGCGTGCGGTATTTACAGGTCGCGGGGAACCGCTGCCGTACACGAGGCCCGTTTGTGCAGCCCAAAGGGCTTCAGGTTTCAAAAGCTACGGAAGGCCCTATTTCCGAAATTGGCCTGCACTGCTGTCTAGGAGCTGCCAATTAACCAGAATGAGAAAAACCCAGCTTGACCCCACTCCTGTGCCTTCTTGCGTAAGCTTGGCCTGCAGAAAAACTGGCCGGCAAAGTCGTTCACATTAGGGGGTGGTGGTGGAATGGCAGATCGAATGGGAGATTGTGGGGCTTCTGCAAACCAAGCTGTTGCGAAAGGCACAGGAAAGAGGGACTGGTTCACAAAGCAGGGGATCCCTCGACCGTTAGCAACTCGAGATCATTCTGCCGGGACCGCTCGGGTGACACATGTAGCCCCCCCCCCCCTTGCCCAGCAGTGCCCCTCCTGGGCCCGTCACTGCTTGAACGCTGACTGCAGTTCTTTGAAGGCGGCTTTCCGCTGCTTCATCTCCTCCGCCTGCCGCTTCTTTTCTTCTTGCTCGGCTTTGATCTCCTCTTCGAAGCGGCTGGTGACATTTATGGCTTGCACCTGGGGGGAGGGGAAGTAAACCAACAAGTGGCTTAGGGGTAGCAGAGCCTACAGAGTACAGGCGCTGGGTGATTCTGCACTGGCTTTCCCCCTCTGTCAGAAATTCCCCTCTGAATGGCATGCCGCTTTCACTCACTTTGATCATCGGGTTTTATGGTGCCCTCTACACTGCATGCCTCTTTCACTTCCTTTGATCATCGGGTTTTATGGTACCCTCCACACGGCATGCCTCTTTCACTTCCTTTGATCATCGAGTTTTATGGTACCCTCTACACTGCATGCCGCTTTCACTTCCTTTGATCATCGGGTTTTATGGTACCCTCTACACTGCATGCCGCTTTCACTTCCTTTGATCATCGGGTTTTATGGTACCCTCTACACTGCATGCCGCTTTCACTTCCTTTGATCACTGCGTTTTATGGCACCTTCTGCACAGATTTATGGCTATTCAGGGGTGACTTCACAGTCAGTTAGGCGTAGCCCCGGGGTATTTGCATGTGGTTTTGAGCTGCACCTTTGGTAAAACAACGGAGGGAAATGCCAATGCAGAATCGTCCTCCGTCACAGGTCCCCGTATTTATCTTTGGAAGAGCTCAGGGTGGCTTCCTGTAGTCTTTTCTCCCACTTTATCCTCCTCATGAGGTAGGGTAGGCTGAGTGTGTGTTATGGTCAGTGTTCCCTCTAAGCTGAGTTAGTGTGAGCTAGCTCACAGTTTTTTAGCCTCCAGCTCACACATTTTCATCTTAACTCAGGAATGATGGCTCCAGAGTAAACTGATTTATGCAGGAGCCAAATTGCCTGCCCACAACTTTAATGCCAGGAGCTCACAAAGTAGAATTTTTGCTCACAAGACTCCACAGCTTAGAGGGAACATTGGTTATGGTTACTTGACATTTAGAAACGTAGAGCTGGGAGGGAACGCACAGGTCATCTAGTCCAACCCCCGGCACAATGCATGAAATTCACAACTCTCCCCCCACGCCGCTCCCTTGGTGACCCCCTGCTCTATGCCTAGAGGAAGGCAAAAAACCTCCAGGAACCCTGGGCCAGTCTGGTCTGGAGGCAAATCCCTTCCTGACCCCAAAGTGACGATCGACATTTCCCTGGGTGTGTGAGAAAGGACCACGAGAGCCGAGCAATGGCCCATCCCTTCCTGCCCTCTCTCCCACGACCTGTCTAAGTTCACAGAATCAGCACTGCTGTCAGACGGCCACCTAGCCTCTGCTTAAAAACCTCCAAAGGAGGAGAGCCGCCCGCCACCTCCCTAGGAAGCCTGTTCCACTGAGGAACCGCTTTGTCAGGAAGCTCTTCCTGACGTTTAGCCGAAAACTCTTTAGATTTCATTTCGACCCATTGGTTCTGGTCCGACCTTCTGGGGCAACAGAAAACAAGTCTGCACCATAGGCACAGTGGTGGAAATGGCACCAGTTGGTCGGTTTCTGTAGTGGCACCCCCTTGGCAAACCCCCAGCACGCCCAGTTTCTCTCTCCTTACTTTGGCTTCGAAAAAGCTTTTGGCTCCTTTGACACCCTCCGTTGAGACATCGATCTCCGACAGGCGGGCTAAGGCGTGGAGGCCGCTGTCCTCCTCCAGTTCCCCTGCGGCGGCTTTGCGGAAAATCAGGAGGAACTGAAGCGAGGAAAAAAAGGAACACAAACATACGGCAAGGTTAAATGTGTCTCTGGTCCCTGGGAAACCCTGGGAAGGGCAAAACGCTAGACTGAAGAAGAAGAAGAGAAGAGATTGGATTTATACCCCGCCCTTCACTACCCAAAGGTGTCTCAGAGCGGCTTACAAACTCCTTTCCCTCCCCCTCCCCACAACAGACACCCTGTGAGGTAGGTGGGGTTGAGAGCGCTCTGACAGAAACTGCTCTTTTTCAAGAACAACCCTTATCAGAACTACGGCTTGCCCAAGGTCATCCAGCAGGTGCAAGTGGAGGAGTGGGGAATCAAACCCGGTTCTCCCAGATTAGAGTCCGCGCACTTAACCACTACACCAAACTGGCTCTCTGACTTCCCAGGGTACCCCTGGCTAACCACAAAGATCCCCAGAAGTCCCGTATGGCTAACAACACTTCTCTTTAAGGAACTGTTCCCAAGACCACCATATCTTTTTTTTTGCCGCCAAGTCACGGATGACTTATGGTGATCTGTGGGGTTTTCCAGGGAAGAGACGTTCAGAGGTGATTTGCCCTTGCCTGCCTCCAGGTCGTGACCAGTGTTCCCTCTCAGCTGAGTTGGTGTGAGCTAGCTCACAGTCTTTTAGCCTCCAGCTCACACATTTTTGTCTTAGCTCAGGAAGGAGGGCTCCAGAGCAAACTAATTCATGCCGCAGCCAAATCGCTGGCTCACAACTTTAATGCCAGTCGCTCACAAAGTAGAATTTTTGCTCACATCTTAGTGGAAGCATTGGTCACGAACACTGTTCCCTCTAAGCTGAGTTAGTGTGAGCCAGCTCACAGTTTTTTGGCCTCTGGCTCACACATTTTTGTCTTAACTCAGAAAGGATGGCTTCAGAGCAAACTCATTTATGCAGCAGCCAAATCCCTCGCTCACAACTGTAATGCCAGCGGCTTAAAAAATAGATTTTTTCCTCACAAGACTCCACAGCTTAGAGGGAGCATGGGTCACGACCCTGGCATCCCCTGGTGGGTCTCCCACCCAAGTACTAACCAGGGTCAATCCTGCTTAGCTTCTGAGATCTGATGAGATCAGGCTAGCGTGGGCTATCCAGGTCAGGTCAGACCACCCTACAGGAGAGCTCGATTCACAGGTGGAGCTCTAACATGAAGAAGACAGACCCCATCACGCACAGTGGATATGAGCACACACGGCAATCAGTATACCGCAATGTAGCGTAGTGCCGTACGCCCCGAACACAAAACAAAACGCGAGGAGCTCTTTATCTGGTTTCCCGGCCCTTTGTGGGTTTTAATTATCTGCCAGTAGATCTTTTTTCCCTGAGCTTTTTATTGCACACCTATGTAAAATAAGGGTAATGAATTAAAAAATAATAGACAAATAACATCACCGGATGAATAACACCGCT
>NW_015161417.1:140588-141334 GCF_001447785.1 Gekko japonicus | reverse complement strand
GAAGGCAGTGAAAGAGGCTGCCAGTGAGATCACAGGTCCAAATTACCATATTCATTCTGAACGAGGCATTCATCTTGAGAATGAGGCCGAGAGGCTCTGCAATTCCCGCCTGCGGTGGATCGGAGTAAAAGTGCCCTCCAAAGGGCAAAGCACAGATATATGACTGCAGAGGGTACCAGCAAATGTCAGATCATGCTGTGCCATTTAAAGGCCCCCCCCCAAAGGAGGTCAGTGCAGAAACAGCAGATCTGATGCCCTTAAATCAGAAAGGCAGGCGAATTCTCTCTGAGTTGGAAGAAGACGGAAGGGAATCAATAGCTTTTAGGTATGCATGCACACATCCCCTCTAGGACCAGGGCCTTTTCCCTGGGGGGACATGCCAGAACGGAGTTCCGGAACCTCTTCGACCAAATTCTTTTTAAAAGGTATAAAAGTTCATGAGTTTTCAGTACACATATTGAAAACTTAGGTCACAATCACACACAGAAGTAGCCGCACGATACGCACGAATGCCGGGCGGATTTTACGGGCGTGATCACACGGGAACATCTGGCAAGTGTCCCCAGGGGTCATTTCGTAGAAAAAGAGGTGCAGAAGCTCATTAGCACAACTCATTAGCATAACTCATTTGCATATGCCACACCCCCTGACATCACCGGACTTGTCAGAAGGCAACACCCACCGCTCAGGCTCCACTGGACTGTTTTGGATTGCTAGCTACTGGGGGGGGGGGGGGGAGGGGGGGC
>NW_015161417.1:80392-140576 GCF_001447785.1 Gekko japonicus | reverse complement strand
ATTGTTAGCTATTGGGGGAGGGGGGGAACGTGCAGATCTGTCCTCGCAGAGGAGGGAGAGCTTGTACCTGAATAAAACTTGATCTTAAAGGTGCCACTGGACTGTTTTGGACTGGGGGGCCTCTGCAACTTACCTGGCTGCTTCTTGCTCTGACTAAGGGCTGCTGGGAGCAGGAGGTGGGGCTTGTTGCATGTGCCCGCCCCCTGGGCTCTTTACTGCCAGAGCTCTGCTCCTGTGCGCTCCTGCAGGAAATGTCCCGAGTGTCCCGCACCCGTTACCAACCCGTTTCGCACCGCCGAATAAGCGGAATTAAAAAATACTGGGGAAAGTGCAATATCAAATGGGTTCGTGACGGGCCGCAGACGGACTTTCCTGTGAGATGGCTCTGGCGCGCTCCCATTGCTTCAGTGATCCCTCGTTACAGTGCGCCGAAAACACGTGGCGGAGGGGGAAACATCTATCTCACATGAGAAATCCAGGGTCAGTCCAAGGGGCCTCTGTCCCAAGAGTCAGGATTTCAGAAAAGCTGAACAGAGAGGAACAAAAGCCACAGGCAGGAATATCACAGGCTATGAAGGTAGAGAGACGGGGAGATGAAGAGGCCCTGGAAGGAGACCAGAGTTAGGCCAGGGATTTGTGTAGGATACAGGAGCAGACAGGAAGGTAACACGGGGATGGTTGTTGCATTTATTACTTGGTGCTTGCGTCTCTCTTTGGGAGAAAAACAGGAAATAAACAAAACAGAGTAGTAGTAGTAGTAAACAGACTCCAGATTTTCACAGACGTGTTGATGGGGCACGCTGCTAGCCCTCATGGAGGCCTGGAGGAAAAAATGGAGGCCCGAACGACAGGGACTCTTGTGCCAGCCTTTGTGCCACTGTGAGGACTACTTCCATGCAGGACAGCTCATGTGCGATTCAGGGGGTGGAGGTTTTATGCACGGCAGAGCATGAGAGCACTGCATGTACATCTTTTAAGGGGGACTGAGGCCCACGCGCACAAGCACTGCTTGCACAAACCGGAAGGATGATACAAAATGGGACTGATATTCAAGGTTGCATGTGTATATTGCCCTGGTCTACCTTGCAGCGCTGTTTGTAAGGTCTACTGGCATAGTGATTGTGAGCTGTTTGGACGATTCAAGTGAGTTAACACAGATGAGCATAGTCGCTATGTATCAGGCATTACCTCTCGGAAGCTCAGTTTGCCATCAAAGTCTTCATCTACCTCCTTGATCATGTTTTTCAACCCCAGGTGAGTCTGCGGCGCTCCGAGCTTCTCCATCATACGCTTCAGTTCCATCAGGTCAATGAAACCGTCTTTCCCCGCGTCATACCTGGCAGATAAAAACAAAACGAAAGAATACAACATAAGGGAGGCTGCCTTCCTTCCAAAATGTCCAATCCCTTGCTTTGGAGGGAAAAAAAATACTGTCGCCCGTCCACAACCTAATAACTGTCAGTTTGTGATATTATTCCATTCTTCTTATTTATATAAACACAATCAAGAACCTTTTGCAGAATTAAACGTTAAATAGGTAAAGGTAAAGGTTCCCTTGCTCGAAAGCCAGTCGAATCCGACTCTAGGGTTGCGGTGCTCATCGCCCAGGATCCAGAAAAAAAACACTGCGTGTTGATTGAGATCAGCGTCCTATCTGAATTGTGATATGCTTAAGACTTGTTGTCTAACTTTTATGAAAATGAGAGCTTTGGCACCCCTATAATATCTCCTGAAGAAGATTCATTTTTTGAAATGTTGGTAAATAATACGGAGACGACGTTGTACCTTGGTTTATAAATTCTATTAAGTTGTGTATCCTATTGTAATGCTTCAGAGCACAATACATGTACAGCAATTCTTATAAGTCTTATGACTGTTGATTGCGGGTCAGACTATCACGACTGTTGGCTTTATATTTGTTTATCCCACTGTGGCCAGCCAGACATCCCCAGAAAACCTATAGCAGGGGCACACAGGCCTCACCCTGCTGTTGATCCTCAGCAACTGGTACACAGAGCTGTAGTGCTTCTGAACATGGAGGTTCCACTGCACCATCATGGCTAACAGTGACAGACAGAGAATATTTCAAAGCCATTTGTGGATACCACTACACTCTGAGATAACGCATATTTTGGATTCGTTCCTCATCTGTGGTTTTTCTTACTCCAAACTGGATCCTCCAAAAGGTTCCATAATCCATACCCATCTAATCGAGTGATTCTAGTGGATAGATCTCAAAAGCTACAAAGAGTAAAGTAAAGGTAAAGGTTCCCTTGCTCGAAAGCCAGTCGAATCCGACTCTAGGGTTGTGGTGCTCATCTCCATTTCAAAGCCGAAGAGCCAGCGCTGTCCGAAGACGTTTCCGTGGTCATGTGGCCGGCATGACTAAACACCAAGGCGCACGCAACGCTGTTACCTTCCCACCGAAGTGGTACCTATTTATCTACTTGCAGTTTCTTGCTTTCGAACTGCTAGGTTGGCAAGAGCTGGAACTAGAGACGGGAGCTCACTCCATCATGCGGCACCCGGGTCTCAAACTGCTGAACTACCGGCCTTCCACAGCCTGCAGCTCAGCGTCTTAACCACTTGAGCCACCGCAGCTCCTACAAAGAATCTACAAAGAGTAGATTCCTGTAAATAAGTCTGCATTCCCACCCATCTGGGAAAGATCGCAGGGTGACCTTTCTCTTTCTCTCTTTCAGCCTAACCTGCCTCATAGGGCTTTTCTGAAAATAAAAGGAGAGGAGAATGGTGTATTTTGCCCTGAGCTGCCTTGTGAAAGGGTGGGGACAACATTTCAGATGATGACTCTCGCTCTTGCTTAAACTTCCTTTATGCCATTAGCGATCCAAAGTCCACCTCTGAAGACAGATTAGGAAGTTTACCTCTTTCACATTGCGTGGGTGTGATTCTCTTTACGTTCCAGCCTCACAGAAGGCCTTATCACAAATGCCCGCCTCTGTCTCCAAGTTATAAATCAACAAAAAGGCCAAACCTATACCATCAGAAGTGTTTGTCGGAGACAGACAGGCAGGAGAAACCTCGCTGAAACCAAACAGGGTTAGTTGTTCCTTAGAAGCCAAGTCAAACGCGCAAATTTGAGTACCTAACTTTTAAGTGTCTTAAACCTTCAAAGCACACAGTTAGCCACTTTAGAATTCTGTACAGAGTCTGGCAAGCAGCATCCAACACACACACAGCACAGAAACTTTACAATCACAGTTTTGGATTTATTCAATTTTTAAAATAGCTTATAGTCCTCCTGGTTATGAGTGAGATATTAAGGGAGCAAATCTAAGCAGATCTCCTCAGAAGTAAACCTCCTTTTAGTCAGTGGAACTTGCTCCCAGGAACATGATCTTAGGACTGCAGTCTAACAGTGCCATCCTAAATGGAGATACGTTCTTCCAAACCCACTGATTTAAAGACTTCATTGCAAAGGGACTCCAGATTTATTTAATTATATAGCACACTTTTCAACCAAGGCTGGCCCCTGAAGTAGCTTACAACAATTAAAATCCAGGTCAAAGGTAAGGATACATGGATCTGACTTCCAGCAGATGACAGTATTCACAAATTACAGGGGCCACATGCGCAATCCATGTACAGTGGAGAAGAGTACGCTTGTTATACTCCGCTTTTCTCTACCTTAAGGAACATCAAAGTGGCTTACAATCACCTTCCTCTCCCTGAATCAGGCAGCTTGTGAGGTAGGTAGGGCTGAGAGATTTGTGAGAGAACTGTGACTGGCCCATGGTCACCCAGCAGGCTTCATGCAGAGAAGTGGGGAATCAAACCTGGTTCTCCAGATTAAAGTCTGCTGCTCTTAACCACTACACCACACTGCCTCTCTTGACTGTACTTAATATGCACATTAAATAATTCTTGTATAAAATCGACGCATGTCCACTGAATGTGTGATACAACCCCCATATTCATCTATGTACTAGTCCCCAGTTTCATTCAAACATTTAACATACATTGGCTCTCTGTTACCAACAGATATATACACATCCAGGCAGGAGGAGGAGGAGGAGGAGGAGGGGGAGGGGGAGGGGGGAGGAGTGGGTTTAGATTGGATTTATACCCTGCCCTTCACTACCCAAAGGTGTCTCAGAGCGGCTTACAAACTCCTTTCCCTTCCCCTCCCCACAACAGACACCCTTTGAGGTAGGTGGCGCTGAGAGAGCTCTTGAGAGAAACTGCTCTTTTTCAAAGACAGCTCTTATCAGAACTACGGCTTGCCCAAGGTCGTCCAGCCAGGTGCAAGTGGAAGAGTGGGGAATCAAACCCGGTTCTCCCAGATTAGAGTCCGCGCACTTAACCACTGCACCAAACTGGCTGTGTTCACTATGACATGTGTGAACAGGGCTAGGGCAGATCAAGATGGGTAGTCTGTATCGATAGAAAAAAGCAAGAGACCAGTAGCACCTTAAAGACTAACAAAATCTGCAGCAGGGTAGGAGCTTTTGTGAGTCGCCACTCACTTCTCCACTTAGCAGTGACTCACAAAGCCAGGATATCTCGGGTTCTATGTTCTTGCCTCCAGAGGGTGAGGACAGAGGGAAGAGAAGGCAGACAGGGCTAGAGATGTGAAGGCCCGGAAAAAACCCGGAAAAATTCGGGGGGAAAAAACATTTTTTTTCCGGTTTTTTTCCCTGAAGCTTTTTTGGTTTTTTCCGAAAAATTGAAAAAATTGAAAAAAGAAAAGAAATTGATTATGGAATGTTTTATTTTAACATGATAAATAAAATATTTTAAGACAAGGTGTTCAAATATTTTCCAAACCATTTCTAAAATATATAATGGTATCAGATTGATCTAATTTCTGTGCACTGAGGACAAGCAAGTCCTAGGTTACAAACTGAACTCTCCAATGCAAGAACAAGATGCATTTCTTCCTTTAGGAGGTGCGATTGTCAGAAGAAAATAAAAAGGTTTCAGTTTTGTTTTTGCATGTGGGTGGGTATTCTGTTTGTAATAATTGTTTGGGTACACTATATTTTTAATATGCTAGTTGTGATAATTTTATGCCAAGTAAAAATGTCCATAGTCATTTTTTATGTTCCTAAAGTAACAGAATGACTTTCAATCTAGAAAAGACAAAAGAAATGCTAATGTAGCATTTTTTTCAATTTTTCCGAAAATTTCCGTTTTTTTCCGAAAAAAAACTGGGGAAAAAACGGGTTTTTTTCCGAGCTTCAAAATTTCCGGAAATTTTACATCTCTAGACAGGGCTGATCCTAAAGATGGCAGCCCCTCCACTGGCAACAGTTTTGCCAATCTGCTCTGCTCCCAAGCTCTGAGAAAGGAAGGGAGGCCTATCTGAGGAGAATGACAAGCTGCAATTACCAGTTTTGGGTGGTTTGTGTGTATGTGAGAGATACTTTTTAAACTTCAGTGGGAAGGGTGTTAAACGTACTTTGCTTGTACTGCAGTTCCATCTACCTTTGTAATCCACGGTCTGTTTTGTCATATGTCATGCCTCGGGCCCTTTATTGTTTTTTGTCGCTTTCTAATTTTTTAGTCCTAACCCTATTGCAGGAGCTGCGGTGGCTCAAGTGGTTAAGACACTGAACTGCAGGCTGTGAAAGGTCAGTAGTTCAGCAGTTCGAGACCCAAGTGTGCCGCATGACAGAGTGAGCTCTCGTCTCTAGTTCCAGCTCCTGCCAACCTAGCAGTTCGAAAGCAAGAAATTGCAAGTAGATAAATAGGGACCACTTCGGTGGGAAGGGAACAGCGTTCCGTGCGCCTTGGTGTTTAGTCATGCCGGCCACATGACCACGGAAACGTCTCCAGACAGCACTGGCTCTTCGGCTTTGAAACGGAGATGAGCACCGCAACCCTAGAGTCGGATTCGACTGGCTTTCGAGCAAGGGAACCTTTACCTTTAACCCTATTGCATTGTTTACGGCGTGTCACACGGCCTGACAGAACTGTTTTCTGTATTGTGTAATCTCCCTTGCGTCTCAGTGAGAAACGTGAGCCATTAACAACCACAATGCAAATAAGCAGAATACATGGGAACAAGGCTGGATTAAGACAGCCCGAGGCCCTAAACTATGCCAGATTTAAGAGATCCCATCACACAACCCTCCACGGTAAATTTAATAATTTGTAGTAATTCACACAAACACAGCCTGATACTGAATCAGACCATTGGTCCATCAGAGTCAGTATTGTCCACTCAGACTGGCCGTGGCTCTCCAGGGTCTCAGGCGGAGGTCTTTCACATCACCTACTGCCAGACTCTGTAACTGGAGGTGCCAGGGATTGAACCTGGGATCCTTCTGCATGTCAAGCAGATGCTCTACCACAGAGCCACAGTCCCTCTTGGTATTTAGAGAAGAAGAAGAGAAGAGATTGGATTTATACCCCGCCCTTCACTTGGGAGTCTCAGAGCGGCTTACAAACTCCTTTCCCTTCCCCTCCCCACAACAGACATCCTGGGAGGTGGGTGGGGCTGAGAGAGCTCTGACACAAACTGCTCTTTTTCAAGGACAGCTCTGACAGAGCTTGTGACTGACCCAAGGTCACATCAGCAGGTGCAAGTGGAGTAGCGGGGAATCAAACCTGGTTCTCCCAGATTAGAGTCCGCACACTTAACCACTACACCAAACTGGCTCTGATAGTCTGAGGTCCTAAACATAATGTACGTGTCTACAGTTGCCAACTCTGGCTTGGGAATGTCCTGGAGAGACTAGAGCTTTTTGGACAAAAATTTTACAAATTATAGGGAAAATATGTAAAGTTTCATTGACCATAAACTTTAATCTACTGCTAATGGGCACAATTGGGAACCCAGCAGTAAGTAAGGAGAATCAAGCTACATTTAAAGCTATGATATTAGCAAGTAAAGCAGTGATTGCTCTGGGTTGGAAGGACAAGAGTAAATGGACAGTAGAAATCTGGCATAATTATCTGTTTGATTTCCTACAATCAGACATAATCGCGAAGCTGAGCCGGAAGACCATATGGGCAGAAAAGACCACAGAAATCAGAATGAAATGGAAGACCTACCCAGAATGGATAATAACAGAAGGAAGAAAAGACATTCAGTGCAAGATTCGGACTTTGTGCCTGTGGCTCAGATTAAAGGACTAGTGAACCGGAATAGCAAGGGAAGGGCGGGGGGAGGGAGAGGGCTTATAAAGCGATATGTAATGTACGGGACAAAAGTGAACATGTAACTCACACAAAATGTTACATAAAAAATAAAGATTTTTTTTTTTTAAAGGGACTGTCCTGGAGATTTGGGGAAGGTTTCTAGGGAAAGTGGAGTTTGGAGTGGGAAAGGGCCTCAGCAGGGTATAAGGCCAAAGAGCCCACCCTCCAAACCTGCCATTTTCTCCAGGGGAGAAACAGAGAAAATCTCTGTTGTCTGGAGGTAGAATTCTGGGAGAATCCCACCAGGAGGCTGGCAACTCTACAAGTTGTGCATCAATCCAGCGCTGCAGGGGAGGAGGTATACAGGGTGACCAGAACCTTCCACAAAAGCCGTTTGCCCAACTTCCTCTCAGGAGACATGTGAAGATAGCTTTATGATCCAGGAACCATTCCCCCCACACACACACTTTTACAAGAGGTCAATGCTGAGAAAGACAAGGCTGACTAAACTTTAAGAGCTCACTCAGCTCTGGGTGCGCTTCAAACCAAATTGGAAGTCGGCACCAAACTGCTGAATGCCCCCCAGAGAGTCTTTTCTAAGCATCCCTTTCACGGAGTCCCCTGCTTTGAATCAAGGTGGTTACTGGGGACTGACACGGAGGCATTCAGGGCTCCGAATCTGGAGCTTTGCCGTCCACCTGAGGTCAGGACTCATGGCTTCCCTCCAAACGGTTCCCTCACAACAGGGATGTCTTTACGGCTGCGGAAGCCTGCCAGGAGATAACCGCACAGATTTTAGCCAGACAAAGAAGAAATCCTTTCATTCATTCATATCGTCTCCCTCTCTCTGGGAAAAAGAGATTCACATTTGGAAGTGAGAGGCACCGAATCGCTCCCGCCCCCCTCCACATCATTGTGCACTGTACACTGGGGTGTGTGTGTGTGTTTTGGCACATGGTCAATGATAGTTGCCACTCACAGATTTTAGCCAGACAAAGAAGAAATCTTTTCATTCATATTGTCTCCCTCTCTCGGGGGAAAAAGAAATTCACATTTGGAAGTGAGAGGCGCCGAATCGCTCCCGCCCCCCTCCTATGGTTGCCAGCCCTGGGTTGGAAAATACCTGGAGATTCTGGGATTATACTTCACTGAAGTCTCTCCCCTCCCCAAACCCTGCCCTCCTTAGCCCCCCTCCCCAAATATCTGGAACTGGCAACCCAATGGTCAAATATGATCAGGCAACCACCTATGATCGAACTGTGGTTAACATGTAACTCACACAACATGTAACCCTAAAATTGAGCATACCGCTGTGTACCTAGTGGCTTCCCTCTTCTTATTTCAATTCAGTGTTGCTTCTTCACATGGATAGGAGTAAAGGCCGCATGCCCCAAGCCCCAGTGCAGTCGTAGGCAAATTTATTGGCACAGTGTAGTTTCTCTAGCTTGCCTGACTTTAGAACAGTGAATATCTCAAGAAGGAAGCATTGGTTTGCTGACTGTTCCCCAAAGCCGCCTCTTAAGACCATAGCAGTCACCGTGAATTCACTTTTATTACCATTTAGAATTTTTAAACATTCCTAACTAGCTCATTCCTAACGAACTGGAGGGCTGCCCCAGAAGGGGGAACTCGTCCCACCCCGCGTGTGCAGATATTCTCGACAGGATTCAACCCCATATAATAGGGTCAAAAGTTTAATAATTCACTACCGTTTTCTAAAAGCTATCGTATTTTTCGCTCCATAAGACGCACTTCCCCCCCCAAAAGGGGGGGAACTGTGTGCGTCTTATGGAGCGAATACTGCAAAAAAGAGTGCACGTTGGGGACCTTAATGATGCCGCGGGAAAGCCTGCAGCGTGTGTGTGTGCGCGCGCGCGCTGAGTGTGTGTGTGCGCGCGGGGTGGCGGTGGTGGAAAGCTCCCGGCTCCCTCCTCCCCCGCAGTGCGGCCCTCAGGGGAGGCAGCTGAGTGTGAGTGTGTGCAGGCGGGGTGGTGGTGTGCGTCTTATGGAGCCTGCAGCCTGATCAGAAAGCAGGGATTGCATGGAAGGGGAGCAGGTCCAGGCAGGAAACTTACAAGTCCATGGTGGCAGCGTGGTGAAGCGGGTCCCGGCTAAGGAGGAGGAGATCGTACAGAGGAGGAGGGAAAGCTGCAAGCGAGGAGTGAGTGCTGTTGCTGGCTGTGTTATCGCCGCGCTGATTGGAGAAGAGTTTGTAGTAGGCGGCGTTTCCTAGTAGACAGCGGGGACAGCAGTGCGCATGCACATTACTCTCCATTCAACGGCTGGGCTTGTCTGAGGTACTATGAATGCTGGCTGCAGGGGGCACAATTCCTCCTCTAAAAACTATGTGCGTCTTATGGAGCAAAAAATACGGTAATTTTGGTTTCTCCCGCAAAGCAGTTAGCTCATTTGTTTCAGTAATTATGTTTATTTTCTTCTAGAGAGGTACACCCCACTTTTCTCCCGAACAAAGACCCAAAGCAGCATTCAACACTGCTTTTCGCTCTTCCATTTTATCCTTACAACCACCGCCCTGTGAAGTAACTTAAACTGATCGAATAGAAGAGCCCATAGTTCACTGGGTGAACGTCCACGGCAGACAGTAGATCCAGGCTGGGAAATACCTGAAGATTTTGGGGGCAGAACCTGTGGAAGGTGAAGCTTGAGAAGTGAGGGACCTCAGCAGGTTATAACGCCATAGAGTCCATCATCTAAAGCAGCCATTTTGTCCAGAGGAACTTGATCTCTATAGTCTGGAGTTGTAATCTGGGAGATCTCCAGGCCCCACCTGGAGGTTGGCAACCCAACTGGAGAAGGATTTCAACTCTGCGTCTCTCAGATCCTTGTCCAGCACTCTAACCGCTACCCACACTGGTTAATTAGCATTAGTGTCCGACCTGTATATAAAGTAAAATATCTTTTGTGCAGTTGTAAGGAAGCGAGAGGGGGAGGAAGCGTGGTTCAAATTCCATAAATGCAAATTTGGGAAGCTGCCAGGTCTGTAGACATAGCTGGGTAGACTCCTTCAAGATCTGTGCCACCCTGGCAGCTGCCCAGTGCCAGATGTTGCCATCAACCATGGAGAAGCATGACTGAAAATTCAGCCGCTGCTCCGCTCCCATAACTTTGCAACGGGCACGACGGCCTCGTCATTTCCGACACAAAGCCTGAGCAGAGAACTATGAGTAACTGGCAACTGGCCAACGGCCCAGCTCCTGTTCAAACATCCTGCTTGCCAATCAACCAACCAGCTCGTTCCGTCTGCTTCTCGGCAGCCGGGCGACTAAGATTAGCACAGTGTTCAAACAGATATGGGCCTGCGATGAGGAGGCATCTCCGCCAGGCATGTGGAAGGCTGCGCAGAAGCCTGCAATGACTGGGTACCATGGGCACACTGTTCCCTCTAAGCTGAGTTAGTGTGAGCTAGCTCACAGTTTTTTAGCCTCCGGCTCACACATTTTGTCGTCGCTCAGGAAGGAGGGCTCCAGAGCAAACTAATTGATGCAGCAGCTAAATCGCTCGCTCACAACTTCAATGCCAGTAGCTCACAAAGTAGAATTTTTGCTCACAAGACTCCACAGGATTCTGCGGCAGAAAATGGTGCAGGACCTGCCAGAGTGGTATACGATTTTAGAGACAGAATGCCGAAGTAAAGGCAGAAGGACTTGGAAAATGGCCTTTTGAAGCAAAGAATAAGATGATCAGAGACTTCTCTCATAACAACTAACAAAATAACATACAAGAAGCGAATTGTTATAAGCAAGAACTCAACAAGTATATTGTGATAATAAAACTGATGATACTAACATATTTACTAACAGGGAAAAGATCTCCTTCTCTTGGGGGTTTTAGTCTAGTGTGGTTTGCTTTTCTTTATCCCTAGCTGTAGTCCCTCCCCTATATTTCTTTGTAGTTTGTAGTATATACAAAATAAAAAATATCCCTCCGGGGGTTTAAAAAAAAAAAAGGCTTAGAGGGAGCATTGCTTGGACATCGCCCTGATTTGGCAAGAGACGACAGCAGGTTCACTCAGTGCCAGGGCTCCCTCAGCTTAGAGGGAACACTGCTCGGTGCCCTCCAAAAGATCTCCAATGCCACGCATCTTTCCCAAAACTGGTAACAAGCTGTCCAATCTGCTTCTTTGCTATAGGTCTCACCTTGGGGAGGGGCCATGGTTTAGCAGTGGAGCATCTGCTTGGCATGCAGAAGGTCCCAGGTTCCTTGGCATCTCCAGGTAGAAGGATCAGGTAGCAGGTGTTGGGATTGGGAAAGACCACGACCTGAGAAGCCTGTAGAGCTGCTGCCACTCAGAGTAGACAAGACTAACCTTGAAGGACCAAGGGTCTGTGTCAGCAGAAGGCAGCTTCATGGGTTCAAAACAGCACAAAGTGCGTGGGTGTCAGGTGCAATTACAATAAGCACAGTGATCAGTTAGGCTGCCATCACAGACACTAAATAATCCACTTTCTTTCTTTTTTTAAATAGCATTTTTATTGAGTTTTATATATTTTTACACCCTGTATTACTTGTTAGTTGTATACAGTATCTTTCAACAACATCTGATAAACAAGAAGAGAAACGTTATCCATACGCACAATACTTATTAATAAAACACAAAGTCTCTATATTTCTGAGATAGTACATATAATCGGGGTTGACAAGCAGTAAGATATTCAAAAAACACAAACCATTTTTCCAAAAAATTATTAACACCTTTCGGATTGTCAAAAGCTACTAATTGCATAGCAATTTTATCAGAAACTATCAAGTCCCACAGTTTAGATCTCCATTGTGACAGATTTGGTACCTTTAAACAATTTCCAATTTAAAGCAATTAAGTTTAAATTAACAAAAGAGATTCAGGTGTATTTGGAATCTCATAATTAGTTATTTTCTTTATTTCGGCAATGACCGTAGTCCAAACTTTCAATGCACTTTTGAATTGGATTTTTCCAGTTCACACAGTAAAATCCAGTTGGAAAGTGGACTGAAAGTGTGGACTACTACTTCGTGTGTGTGTGTGACCGCAGCCCTAGAGTATCAAAAGTACTGCTTGTAGAATAAACGTAATTCATACATTCACCCAAGTCCCAAAGGTCTCTTGTATAAAATGATATATAAAGAACAGCAATGCATTACAGCCAGTTCAAGAAACTTGTATGTCCAGTTTCAACATTTCTGAGGGAATAATTAAAGTGTAAATCCCATTCATTTTTCCCTTGTATAAATAAGATGAACCTTTTCTGGAGACGACGAACCAGCTTTCCTCTTCAAAATGAACGATCCTTTTCCTAGATGAAAAGTAGCTCTTCCCACATGAAAAGCATTCTTCTAAAAGAAAAAAAATCTTTCTTCAGATGAAAGGTAGCTCTGTCCAGATGAAAAGGACAGGTTGCCGACGCTGCTCCCGTTTGGATTAGACTCTTTGTCAGTAATATTTCAGTCTTTCATATCCAAATACAGTTCATCAGCAAATTTCCAAAATCTCACAATTCTCGAACCGATCTTGGTGCTGCTTATAATTGCACCTTACAGCCGCACACTTTTTGTGCTTTTTTGTACATTTACCCGTGGCTGTGCTACTGTGTTTTGTTGTTTTCAGCTTCATGTGTCCACCATTCTGTCCTCCTCTCAAAGCCTCAAGACTCTGAGGACCATCATTCAGTGGAAGAGCAGATGCAAGATGCAATCCCTGGTATCGCTGTTTCAAGCACCTCAAGGCAGATAATCCAAAGGACTCCAAGATGTTTCTCCAGACCATCTCTGAACAAGGGGTGGATTGGCCTAAGAAGGCGAAGCCAGCTAATAGGAGATGCATGACCTCTCTTTGGCCCTTCCGATTGTTCCAATTTCTGGCCAGCCTCAATGGGGCCAGGATGGGGAGGCTCCCTGCACCGTCAGCCGATCTGGCCCTTACTGTGCTGACAATGCTGAAGCCCAGTGGATTGTCCCGTCCCTTCCACAGGGTTTTCGAGACCCTGGTTTTGTCAAAATAGCTGAGCCCACCTGCGCTGGCCAAACATTCTCCAGATTCTAGCAGAATCTCTTTTTCTGGGGTTTTTTTTTTGAGGGGACAGAAGGGGGTAGGTGGGTCTCTGTAAATGAACACAGTCCTATTCATAATGGGATTAAGGAATGAACGGAAAAAAACCTCTTGAAAGTAATTTATCAGCACACGTACCAATGGGACACACTGGAGTGCTCAAAGTACCTAGGCATGAGAAATCCTGACAACAGCCCTGCAAAGCGGGCCAGTGTTATCTGCATCGAGAGAGTTGGCCACAGAGAGACAGCGTGCTGTAGTGGTTAAAGCGTTGGACTAGGATTTGGGAGACCCCGGTTCGAATCCCCGCTCTGCCATGGAAGCTAGCTGGGAGACCTTGGGCCAGTCACTCTTATCTCAGACTGACCTCGCAGGGTTGTTGTGAGGATAAAATGGAGGAGAGGAGAACGATGTAAGCCGCTCTGGGGTCCCCACTGGGCAGAAGGGTAGGATATAGATAAAGCAAATAAATAAATAAATTGGCCCCATTCAGCAGAATGTCAAGAGGGAAGCTGGCAAAAGTTAGAAAAGAGAGGTTGCCGTCTGGTTGACATGCAAAGCAGGGACTTTCCTGCCTGCAGCTCACTCTCTTAGTCACTACACCAAACCAGCGCATTTGCAAAATCATTTCGAAAGCAAAGGAGAGGCCAGATCAAAGGTGAAACTCCCTTCCTCCCACTTGGAAATCTCCCAACCTTTGCCTTTGTTCTGGTGATTTTTACTTTCCCTGGTTACTGGCAATTAAGATAAGCCATCTAGCGGTCCCAGCCTGCTCCAGTAAGTTCAAAGCACTTTAGCTTGAAGTTCAGCAGAGTGGGCAAATGCAACAAGCTTTGCAGAACCAAAGCTGCAAGTATAAAGCGCTCCTCTGCAAGTTAGGACAAATTATGCTAAACATGAGCTGCAGTTGCCACATTAGTAAATCAACCAGTCACTTCTGTTTCTTGCACTGGCACTACATCGCACTGCCTTGGTATCAGGAGCTTGGGAAACATGGTCTTAGGTGTAACTAGGCTAGGACAAGCATTAGTGAAAACAGGAGATTCTCTGAGAAAGAGAGAGACCACTTATGTCTCTCTATTCTCCATTCAAATGAGAGACCACTCATGTCTCTCCGTTCAGCACATTTTTATCCTGTCCTTCCTCCAAGGAGGCACAGCATGACCCCACTGTATTGCCACAACAGTCCTGCAAGGTAGGTTAAGCTGAGAGCCCACATCTGGCCCAAGATCACCCACTGAGCTTCCATGGCTAAATGGGATTCGAACCTGGGTCTTACAGATCCTAATCCAATCACTACCCAACACTAGGCTCATGGCTCACCAGCAGAGCATCTGCATGGCGCACAGAAGGTCCCAGGTTCAATCCCCAGCACCTGCGGTTAAAAAGATCATGCAACAGGTGATGTGAAAGACCTTGACCTGAGACCCCAGAAAGCCACTGCCAGTCAGAACATAACATAAGAACATAAGAGATGCCAATGTTGGATCAGGCCAAAGGCCCATCCAGTCCAACACTCTGTGTCACACAGTGGCCAGAAATACCAGTGCCATCAGGAGATCCACCAGTGGAGCCAGGACATTAGAAGCCCTCCCACTGTTGACCCCCCCAAGCACCAAGATGACAGAGCATCACTTGCCCCAGAGCCCCTATCTATACCTTCTGGCTAATAGCCACTGATGGACCTCTGCTCCATATGCTTATCTAATTCCCTTTTGAAGCCTTCCTGTGGCAGTGAATTCCATGTGTTAATCACTCTTTGGGTGAAGAAGGACTTCCTTTTATCCGTTCTAACCCGACCGCTCAGCAATTTCATTGAGTGCTCACGAGAAAATACAAGACTGATCTTGAGATGTTGCCATAAAGCACCTTTTCTGTGTTTATAGTTCTTTCGAACTATGGTGCTGGAGAAGACTCTTGAGAGTCCCTTGAACTGCAAGAAGATCAAATTAGTCAATCCTAGAGGAAATCAACCCTGACGGTTCCCTGGAAGGCCAGAGACTGAAGCTGAAGCTGAAATACTTTGGCCACCAAATGAGAAGGGAGCACTCACTGGAGAAGACCCTGATACTGGGAAAGATTGAAGGTCAAAGAAGAAGGGGACGGCAAAGGATGAGATGGTTGGACAGTGTCATCGATGCAACGAACATGAAATTGAGCAAACTCCAGAGGAACGTGATCTGGTCCATGGGGTCGCGGAGAGTCAGACTCGACTGTGCGACTGAACAAGAAGAAGAAGAACAAGAAGAATCCTCAGACAAACATGCACAACATAATTGTACATGAACAGGCAGGCAGGAGTTTATGCAATTCTACAGCCTCCTTATATAAACATTCGGGCAAAGCAGAAAGAAAATGGAAGTAATTTGAAGTGACAGCAGCCGGGGGGCAGACCCTTCCAGATCTACTGGGAGGGAGGATGCCAAAAGGCAAAGGAGCATACAAGTTGGCTGAGAGGAACCAGAGTTGGGGGTGGAAATCCGCAGTAGATACCAGCTAGTTGCACACTGGCCGCAACCAGAAACAATCCCTCCCACTGTGCTTGCAGTAGAAAAGACAGAGAGAGGAAATCGAAAAGTGAATGAAGGGAATCGAGAGATAAAGAAACTCTATCCGTGTGTCTTGTATTCTCAGAATGCTGAAGAGGACACGGTTTCAAGTTTGCCACGACGAACAATTCACCCTGCTGTTGCTTGTAAAAATAGCAGGTTTTGGATTAATGAAACATGGTCCATGTGTGTCCATGTATAGACTTATATATATATCTATATCTATCTATATCTATCTCTATCTCTATATATCTATATCTATATCTATCTATCTATCTATCTATATATATATATATATTAAAAACATGGTCCATATGTGTCCATCTATGTATAGACCTGTGGTGGCTCAAGTGGTTAAGACGCTGAACTGCAGGCTGTGGAAGGTCGGTAGTTCAGCAGTTCTCTAGTTCCAGCTCCTGCCAACCTAGCAGTTCGAAAGCAAGAAATTGCAAGTAGATAAATAGGTACCACTTCGGTAGGAAGGGTAACAGCGTTCCGTGCGCCTTGGTGTTTAGTCATGCTGGCCACATGACCACGGAAACGTCTTCGGACAGCGCTGGCTCTTCGGCTTTGAAACGGAGATGAGCACCACAACCCTAGAGTCGGACTCGACTGGCTTTCGAGCAAGGGAACCTTTACCTTTACTTTATAGACTTAACTATAATATCCTTTAGAAAGAGCCTATGTGAAGCAGCACAAGAATATTCAAGGGATAAAAGATCATCCTTGTCCATATGTACTTTGGCTTTCCAGTGTGAGAGGGCTAGACTAGGATCTGGGAGACCCAGGTTCGAATTCCAATTATGCCGTGGAAGCCTGCTGGGTGACTTTGGGCCAGTCACGCCCTCTCAGCCTAACCTACCTCACAGGATTGTTGTGAGGATAAAACGGAGGGGAGGAGAATTACGTGAGCCAACTCGGGCTCCCATTGAGGAGGAAAGCAAGGAATGGACAAAGTAAATAAACAATCCGCTGGAGGTCTGTATGGAATGCTCTGCATGCAATCCACCATTCACAAAAGGGAGGTACATGCCTTGCACGGGAAGTAATAATAATTATTGTATGCCCTTGTGTGTAATATAGCCAGGAGATCCTAAGACTGTCTGGCAGTCAGAAGTTCTATCTCTTTTAGCATTATGCACCACTAGATGGTGAGCTAGGCTTGTTTTTAAGGTAAGAGACGTTTCAGAGGTGGCTTGCCATCGCCTGCCCCTGCATCACAACCCTGGTATTCCTTGGAGGTTGCCATCCAAATACTAGCCAGGGCCAACCCTGCTTAGCTTCCAAGATTTGGTGGGACCCGGTTATCCAGGTCAAGGGTATACGGGATGCAGCCAGCCCAAGCATAAAATACCTGGGTGGACCTCAATTCACACTAAGGGCACAATCCCAAACACACTTATGGCCAAACTAGACTTGACTGAGGAGAAGATCCCCATGAATGTTCTTACACATCTGCCCGTTTGTATGTAAAGTGGGTGGGTGGGGGTTCTTTTATGGCTAGAACATGCATAGGGAGGGAACTCGATCCTCCCCCTTTTTCTCCCAGGCTGGGATGGGAGTCTTAGAGGAAGAAGGATGCTTAAAGTAGAAGAATTTTTTGTTGTTGTTCAGTCGCACAGCCGAGTCCGACTCTCCGCGACCCCATAGACCAGATCACGCCAGGCCTTCCTGTCTTCCGCCGTCCTCTGAAGTTTGCTCAATTTCATGTTCATTGCATCTATGATACTGTCTAACCACCTCATCCTTTGCCGTCCCCATCCGGAGCCGACTCAACCCCATGCTCATTACATCGGTAACACTGTCCAACCATCTCATCCTTTGCCGTCCCCGTCTTCTTTGACCTTCAATCTTTCCCAGCACCAGGGTCTTCTCCAGGGAGTGCTCCCTTCTCATTGGGTGGCCAAAATACGGTGAGATAAAGGGAGGAGGCAAAGAGGGGGAGGGCTTCTAATGTCCTGGCCCCACTGGTGGACCTCCTGATGGCACCTGGTATTTCTGTCCACTGTGTGACACAGAGTGTTGGACTGGATGGGCCTTTGGCCTGATCCAACATTGGCGTCTCTTAGGGGGAGGAAAGGGATTTTCCTGCTGAAGTCTCTCCGTCTGTTCCCCACTCTGTTCCTTTGGGCCTACCAGCCGCCCAGGAGCCCAATGGGGGGAGGAGTTGCAGGGAACTGGCCAACTTTTAGTGACACTCTGCTTACACACCTTAGGGTCCAAGATCGAAGCTGCAAAGCGACAAAACACTTCCCCGGGAGTAAGACCCAGTGGCTAAACCCGGGGCCTACTTCTGAGTAGACCTGCTTAGGATCGCTCCCTCAGTCTCCTAAATGTAGCCTTTCGTGCTCTGGAAGGCCCAAGTGGGCTCCCGGGAGGTAGACGGAGTTTGGCCAGAGGGGGTCTCTCTTTTTGCAAGAATCTCCCACCAAAGGCTGCGGGCAGCTGCTCTGTAGATGGAGCCGGGAACCGTCAGCCAGTCTCCAAATAAACGAATGTGGCAGTTAGATGAAGGCATCGAAGATTAAGGCCCGTGAGAGCGGGAGCTGGGGACTTTGACAAATGAATCCCACAGATCTCGTTAATTCGGCCATGAGGTCCGGGGTTTCTAACCGCAGTCCTCCCCGAATAACAAAGGGTAGGCCCCTCTTCTTGCTTAACGTCCATTCACATTCTTCAACACAGGGAAATCTGCCCTACTCCCTCACCTCTCCTCCTAAGAAAAAAAAAACAGGGGCAGAGAGAAAGAGAGAGAAGCAAGGAGTGTTTAAAGGTAAAGGTTCCTTTTCTTATGGGGGAAGGATTTCCAAGAACTGGGCTACATCTCAGCGATAGGTTTTATGGAAGGGGAGAAAAAAAACACCATGATGGATTTTAATTGTAAGCTTGATCAGGAGCCAACTTGGCTGAAAAGCAGGGTATAGATACATCATCCTATGAAATAAGCGCCACGCTCGGGAAGCGTGCCTGAATATTATATCGGTCCTCGAGAACGCAAGAACTGCCTGATTTAGTTCTTCTAGCTAATCCCCCATCAGCACCTGGAAATAACTGCTCCCCACCAGTCCTGAATATTTTAGATCAGCAGAACTTGAAACAGAAATACGACCTTCCGTTTCTTAGCCGGCTGGAGGACACGCTTTGAAAATGCCCCTTCGTTTGTCCACCAGTGGACTGAATACCCCAGCTTAGTTCAACCTGGTCAGAACGGGGAAGCTACGCAGGGTCAGCCTGGGTTGGTACTTGGAGGGGAGACCACCAAGGAAATCTTCTAATGAAAACACGACAGGCAGGGAGAAGGAGAGAAGCAAGGAGTATCCAGGAACGGATGAATGACTGATCCACAACGACTCAGAGCGAGCAGAAAGGCCTCTGACCTAGACACAGAAACATAGAGCCAGAAGGGATCCCAAGGGTCATCTACTCCAGGGGTGGCCAAACTTGCTCAACGTAAGAGCCCACATAGAATAAACATCAGATGTTTGAGAGCCGCAAGACACGAACAAATATTGCACACACGTTTTTATTGGGAAATATGCAGATTTGCTTTTTATTAACATTAAACGAGACTCTAAAAATAAAAGCCGAAGGGGTAAAAACAAATATTGAAAGTGCTATTTATTTGTTCAGTGATATTTGTTTGCGAATGATATTTATTTGTCTGAGAGAGAGAGAGAAAGGGAGAGGGGTGGAAAGAAAGAAGGAAAGAGGTGGAAAGAAAGAGAGAGAGAGAGAGCCAAGAAAGCAAATAGATGGGAGGGAGGGAGGGAGAAACTCACAGCAACTTCTCCCTCCCCCCACTCCCCCAGTGACCCCCATTTCTTTTACCAACCATACAGCACCGCATACAGGTAGGGACATTGGGCAGAGAGAGTTTGCTTCTATGTTCACATCCTGTGGTGGGGGGAGAGCAGTTTCCTGTACTGTTGTATTCTTACCACCAGGGCTTTTTTTGTAGAAAAAGCCTGGCAGGAACTCATTAGCATAATAGGCCACACCCAGCAGCAGAAACCTATTAGCATATTAGGCCACACCCCTGACATCGCAGTTCATTCGCCTATTAGGCCACACCCCCATGTTACCAGAAGTGTGGTCATCCAACCACACCCACCTTTTGCTTCTTATTCTCTTTATCTTGTTTGTTGTCAAAACCCAGGGCTTTTTGTTTGGAGCAGGAACTCCTTTGCATGTTAGGCCACGCCCCCTAATTGTGGCCAATCCTAATGAGTTTCTGCTGTTGGGTGTGGCCTATTATGTTAATGAGTTCCTGCTGGGCGTGGCCAACTTGGGAGCCAGCCAGAACTCTGTTCCTGTGCGTTCCTGCCCAAAAATAGCCCTGCTGACCACCAAGGAAGACCAGGGTGGCTATGCAGAGGCAGGCAATGACAAACCACCTCTGTTCATCTCTTGCCCTGAAAACCCATGAAGGGTCACTGTGAGTCAGCACAGCGCAGTACGGGTCAGGATCCCAGGAGGCCTTTCCTTCCAGACTGGCTTTGTTTCAGCAGAGTGGCCGCATCATGTGCCTCCAACCACAGTCGGCACTTAGAGGACCCTTATTCCTCCTTGACTGACCATTCTGGCTTAGTATATGCCAGCTTTTGAGACTGGGTCCCATTACAGCCATGCTTGAATAAGAATTATTCAAAACGCGGCAACAGGCATCCGGATTACGCGTCGGCTCTTTATGGCTCAGAAAATTTGATGACTTGCACTCCAATTTGGACTCTGATATTGCTTCTATGCTGGAGTAGATATATGTAGATATATGGAAAGACTGTAGACTCTGTTTCTATTATGCTTCATTATTGCACTTTGGCCAATTGATTGATATTATATTTGCTGTTAGCTGTTATGCTTAATTGATTATTATATACTTGCTTATTTGCTTGTGTGTTCATTTTTTGCCAGTGGTGTTTTCTCCCCCCCCCACTGATTAAAGCTTTTATTTTTATTTATTAAACTCGACTTTAAACCGCCCTCCCCCGAAAGACAGGGCTCCGGGCGGCGTACGACAGTACAGTATCACACGTCATTTAAAAAGCAACAAAGCACAGCAAGGAGTCTAACAGAGGGTGCTGAAAATTCTAATGGTGCCCCTGCTGCACAGAGAGGCAGCGGGTGGGAGTGCCGCGAAGCGGGAACCCTCGCTGTCCTCGACCAACGCCTGGCAGGACATCTCTGCCTTACAGGCCCTGCAGAGCTGCATCAAGTCCTGCAGGGCATGGATGTTAGTCGGAAAACCCCCTGGCTCTGTTGAGGACAGCCAGATATCTCTTGGGCTGGGGACCACCAACAGATTCTGATCTACTGAGCACAATGCTCTCCCGGGGGTATACCAGGAGAGGTGGTCCCGAAGATACGTACGTCCCAGACTGTTAAGGGCCTTGTTCTCCTACTTGGCTTCCTACTGATCTCCTGATCTTCTCTGTACCTGCCCAGGGGACCGGACACGTGACTTTGAAAATTGGGACGTTCTAGCTAAATGTTTAGAGGTGGATTTCGGCCACCCGGGCCAGTTCCGGACAGACTCCTCCTGTCCACCATCTACCGGGCAGTAATCTTTCGTAACAGGATTTGCAACCGGCAGACGGCACCGCATTGCACGCTCCACCCCACCTGCTGTGTGCAAGATGCCACTGTAGCTACATCCTACACATCCTTCCCCCTGGCCACCGCTGTACTTTTCCCAGAGACTTGGGATGATAATCGAGGTGGGTCTTTCGGTCTGCTGACTTGCACGCCGGTAGCGTACTCTCTTTCTCTCTTTTATGGACCGTTTCCCCCCTAGTTTTCTTTTTTTTTTTAATCCCCTGAGAACAGGGTAGCTTTATTATTTTTTTGTTACACCTAAACACTACAGAAAAGAAAAAGGGGAAGGGAAAAGTTAACCCAGGATAAAGGACAGCAAATAAAAACCCACACTATAACTAAAAACCCAAGAGGGAGGGTCCTCAACAATTAGTATCCTGTTAGTATTCAAAACAAATAACTTTTCGTTTAAGTCAATGTAATCGGAAGTTAGTAAGTCCGTGTTAGTATTCTCTCCATCGTCTTCTGTGTGTGCTCAGAGTTCTTTCATCTTCGTCTTTGTTTGCAAATCTCAAGTTTATAAAGAGTTACTTTGGTCCTCTAAGCCGCAGGTCGTATGTTTGTTTGGCCTCGCCACCTGTTGCTCCCTGGTCTCCGTCCCTGTCTTCTATGGTATCTGCTCCGCCCTCTCCTTGCTGTTCTTCTTCTTTATGGACCGTTTCCCCCCCTAGTTTTCCAGCTGCCCTTCCTAGTGCTGCGACCAAACGGGCTGAGAGGGCGTTGCAAGGGATGCGTCTTTGGGAGAAATGCGTCAGCGACTGAAAAAACCGCTCGCTCTGTATTCCTAAGCGCTGGAGACAGCTGCGGCTTCTTTGCCAGCATGAGACTTGACTCAACAATATGGCAAATCAGTTCTTTATCTGAGATTATAATTTATTAAAAAAAAAAAACAACTGGCAAAGATTCTAATGGAAATGTTTCAAGGCCTTTCTGATGCAAGACCTTATTTAATATTACTACTGTTCTGTATTTACTTCATTTCTCCCCCGCCTTTCTCTCCAACAGGAGACCCAAAGGGGACTTCCACCATTCTTGATTTTTATCCTCACACAACAACCCTTCAAGGTAGGTTAGGCTCAGTGTGTGACTGGCACGCGCACACACACACACGAGCAGAGTGCGTGACAATATTCAGAACGCTGCAAAAGCTTCCATTAGAGGAGGCTGCAATCTTTCTCCCTCTGTCCTCTTCCCCCACTGTCTGCCCCCAAGGCTGCAATTTAAACCACCCTTGGAAGCACGTGCCCAAGTTACTGGCCCAGAACAATCGGTACAGACCTGCCTGTCTTGGTCTTTTATGACAGCCAGAAATGAGAGACACCATCTTTGCACCGACAGAACTCTGCCTGGTCTCCAGGAGAGAATTGTTAGCGTACCAAGTGACTGGGTGCTCACAAGCCCAAGTTAAGCTTCAAGCTGGTTGGGGTGAAAACCTCTCAGTTTTCCCTTACCAGTTCTATGGGGAAAAGTGTAACGCCCCCTCTTGAAAACTCTGCTCCCCTCTAGCCTCGAAGCCGGCTTGCATGCCCCCCCCCCCAGACATTACACAGGGGAAAGGGAGCATAATTCTCTATACATGGATTTACACTGATCCTTCCAGGGGCACCTGCAACACACCTTTCTCCACGTCATGTGTACATGTCTCCGGTCAGAACGATGGGAACTGTGCCGGTTCATAACATCTCCGAGCCAGGCCGAAGCGTGCCAGGGCAAAAATGTTTGGGCCATAATCCGCACAGTGTGCAGTGCCAACCCTGTCGAGAGGCCAGGCTCTTACTCAGCTGCTTTACATTGCCACGGGCTCGGCCTAGGAGCAAGGCCCCAGCCCGAACTGAAAGGCTGGATATCCATTATGTTCTTGAAACACCATCCCGCACTACTGCACGTAATGCTTGAAGCTGGCTTCCCCACCTCTCCCAGCTCCAGGACTGAATGGCACCCAGCTCAGGTTAAGTTGTCTGTGTGACTCCTCCCTGTCCCTGCTGAAATGTCATTATTGGGTCCGTTTAGAGAAAGGGAGCCAGTTTGGTGTAGTGGTTAGAAGCACGGACTCTGATCTGGGAGAACCGGGTTCGATTCCCCACTCCTCCACACGCAGCTGCTGGTGTGACCTTGGGTCAGTTACAAGTTCTCTCAGAGCTGTTCACTCACCGGCAGTTCTCTCAGAGCTCTCTCAGCCCTGCCTACCTCACAGGGTGTCTGTTGTGGGGAAGCGAAGGGAAAGGAGATTGTAAGCCGCTCTGAGACTTCTTTGGGTAGTGAAGGGCGGGGTATAAATCCAATCTCCTCCTCCTCCTCCTCTTCTTCTTATTGGGTGGAAAGATACCAACTGGATATCAGAATATTTTTTTTTTACAGTAAGAGTAGTGGTTTGGTGTAGTGGTTAAGTGTGTGGACTCTAATCTAGGAGAACCGGGTTTGATTCCCCACACCTCCACTTGCGGCTGCTGGATGACCTTGGGCAAGCCATAGTTCTGGCACAGCTGTTCTCTCAAGGACAGTTCCGGAAATAACTCTCTCAGCCCCACCTACCTCCCAGGGTGTCTGTTGTGGGGAGGGGAAGGGGAAGGAGTTTGTAAGCCGCTCTGAGACTCCTTCGGGTAGTGAAGGGCGGGGTAGAAATCCAATCTCTTCTTCTAGCAGTGGAATCGGCTGCCTAAGGAGGTGTTGCGCTCCCCCTCCCTGGCAGTCTTCAAGCAGCAGCTGGACAAACACTTGTCAGGGATGCTTTAAGGCTGATCCTACATTGAGCAGGCCTCTGTGGACCCTTCCCACTCTGTGATTCTACGATGCCTCCCACAGGCCTCAGTGAGAAATTCTCATGTGACCTGCCAAACCTATCAGCTACATATTTCAACCTTCTGGAAGCTTGAGAGTGCTCGTTTTTGGACTCCCAGGCCAGCAACAAAAATAGGAAACTTACACTGACAGAGGGTGGGAAGAAACTAATTTTCTGTGGTGGGCCAACACTCAGCTAAGGAGCTGTATTTCAACTTAAGGAATCTTGAGTTGTGCAGCCCCGATCGACTCCTCCAGCAGAAAACCAAAATCGGCCGACAGGAAAAAAAACCCTAAACCCATTCGAGGAACATATGTTATCCCAATAAAGCAGCCGCCTTTCAATAAACTTTGCAAAGTAATAAAGCATTCGCATGAAAAGCCATTAAGGCCCAAATGCATTTCGACTGAACTGTCTTCTCCAGCTGCCTCTGAAATACCAGTGTCCTATTGTTTCGGAAATATACATGTGCTGAATCAATACGAAACTTCATAAATATTACTACCGAATCGATACCCGCCTTGAACTACTGAACCGCGCTCTCTTGACCGCTCTTTATAGCCCTTTTTGGAAACTGTGACCTACTCTTGTCCGCTGCTACGTTTTGAGTCCAGGAGCATCTTAGGGGCCAATAACAGTTCCAGGGCACGAGCTTTCATCCCTTCGTCAGACACAAGGAGAGTAGAAATGCAGATCTGAGCCCTTTTATTCTAGTCAAGGTGAAGAAGAAAAAGAAGAAGAAGTAGAAGAAGAGGAGGAGGAGATTGGATTTATACCCCGCCCTTCACTCAGAGTGGCTTACAATCTTCTTCTCTTCCTCTCCCCACAACAGATACCCTATGAGATAGGCGGGGCTGAGAGAGCTCTTTTGAGAACGGCTCTTCAGAGAACAGCTCTGAGAGAACTTGTGACTGACCCAAGGTCACACCAGCAGCTGCGTGGGGAGGAGTGGGGAATCAAACCCAGTTCTCCGAGATTAGAGTCCAAACTCCTAACCACTACACCAAACTGGCTGGGGGGGGGGGGGAGATGTTGGAAAGATGCTTGTAAAGGATCCAAGGGGACAATGTATATGGTAATCAGCTTGACTGGAGCAGGCCCAGGGGCAGGAAATTAGCATCTGTAGTGAAATAAAAATCCTATGTGAACTTGTGAATTAACTGGAGTTCAGGAATCTTTCGGTGTAGTAGTCAGAAAAGTAAACGTGCCAACACCTTAAGCATCAGAAGGCATGAGCATCTTAAAGAGGTTGCAAATGTATTTACTTTGCGACTGCTCTGAGAAGAAAGCAGAAGCGGCGAAGGTCAGTTGGGCCGCAAGATTCGGCAAGAGGAGGAAGAGTGTTAAACAGTGGGTTCCATGGAAAGAGAGAGAGAGACCATGTGCAATCAGTTCAAACTACGTAGCTGGAGGCAGCAAAAATGCATTCTGTTCATGTTCCATTGTATCCTGCAGGCGGGCTTGTGTACCTCTGGCTCCAGAAGGGTCTCAGGGGCAGACCCCTTTTCCATAACAGAAGGGCTGTTCTTCTGGGGAGGGGAAGGAACATTTAGCCTCTTGCTCCAGAGACCCCAGTGACTCGACTTTTCGGTGCAAAGATCCACTCTATTTTCCTTTAGACGTTTTCTCAAGCTATTTGCCTCTGCCTGGGCTCTAAAGCGCTAGACAAGCCACATGTGGTGCTCACCGGGTTGGGCTGTCTCTGAAAGACCTCCCTTGCACACAGCGTGATGATTCTGCGTGCAATGGCCTATGTGCAAAGAGTGTGTGTTTCTGTGCATATGCACAGCACACAGACCTAAAAAAGAACGGTACCCCCATGCAGGGGGAAGTGGCCACGGTCGCCGCAAACCGCACTGCCACCGGGTTTCCCGGTACCAAGCGCTCTGCAAATTTTCGTTCTGCCTCAGCTTAACAGGAACAGGAAACAGTCTCACTGGCCTAGAAAATTACACAACCTAGCCGGTTCAGACCTTTCCCTGCCAGATCAGCTACAGAATCAGCTGTTAACCGCTTCCCTGTTCTCAGAATATTCAACGGGGTCTTGGAGTCAAGAGGGAGGTGTTTCCCCATTACTGATAAAACAGAACAGCCACTGAAATTTAAAAAAACAACAACCCACACGTATTGCCGTCTCAAAGAAGCCCACAATTCTTGACTTGAGGGCTGTATTCAGACTTCGCGTACCACTGTGGTTAAGCAAAACTGTGCACCAACTCGGCTTCTGGCCAACACTCATGTGCGTGTACCACATTTTCTCTCCTCCCTTCTCATGCCAAGAATCGCACGTGCTCCGGTTACCCATGGCACACAAATGCAGCTGCACAGGTTAACTGGAGAGTCAGCTCCCCCCTCCCCACCAGGATCCTAAACCAGCCAAACTTAGAATTGTGGGGGTTTTTTTTGGGGGGGAGGAAGATAATTAATTTCACTTAAACGGCATGCCTACAATGATACAGCTCAAATCCCCATTCTGCCCTGGAAGCTTGCTGGGTGGCCCAGTCTATCTCCCATGCTTGTCCTCCGCTTTGAGTTTCCACTGGGGAGACAAACGGGGTGTACATCTAAATCATGGAGGTAATGACAAACGTAAGAATCTTGGTATGAGAAATGAAGGGGAGGACAGGAAGCACAATGATTCATTACACTGTGGACTTCACTGCCTGGTACATGTGGTGATGGTTGTGAACATAAAGTAAAGGTAAAGGTTCCCTTGCTCGAAAGCCAGTCGAATCCGACTCTAGGGTTGCGGTGCTCATCTCCGTTTCAAAGCCGAAGAGTCAGCGCTGTCCGAAGACGTTTCTGTGGTCATGTGGCCTAAACCCCAAGGCGCACGGAACGCTGTTACCTTCCCACCGAAGTGGTACCTATTTATCTACTTGCAATTTCTTGCTTTCGAACTGCTAGGTTGGCAGGAGCTGGAACTAGAGACGGGAGCTCACTCCGTCGTGCGGCACCCGGGACTCGAACGGCTGAACTACCGACCTTCCACAGCCTGCAGTTCAGCGTCTTAACCACTTGAGCCACCGCAGCTCCGGTTGTGAACATAGATGGCTTTAAAAGGGGATCAGACAGATTTATGGAGGAGAAGTCCATCAGCGGCTCCTGGCCATGCTGACTGAAGGGAATCTCCATGCCCAGAGGGAAGAAGCTTCCAAATATTATAACATCAGAAGAGCCCTGCTGGGTCAGACCAGTGGTCCATCTAGCCCAGCAGCCTGTCTCACACCGTGCCCAAGCAGTTCCTCTGGACGGCCAACAACAGGGCATAGAGGCCGAGGCCTTCCCATGATGTTGGCTCCTGGCACTAATATTTGCTTCTGAATGTGGAGGTTCCCTCCCAGGTATAACTAGGAGGCAACATCAGGGGAAGGTTTGGGTCTCTGTGCTTGTTTCTCGGCCCCCTCTAGCACTCCTGGTTGGGACAGGATGCTGGACTAGACTGGCCCTAGTCTGACTCAGCAGACAACCTTTTAGGTCCTTATAAGGAATAGGGACTGCACGCAAGATAAGCAGCCACCTGAGTTTGTACACATTTCATAGGTAAGGTCTGAATGCAGCCCAATAGCAAAATACTCCCAGATAGCCAAGGGCTGTATACAGTGGAGTTATCTTTTTAAAAAGATTTTTAGCTCTCCCTTCCTCACACTGTGGGCACAGCACAAGGAGAGCTTTGCGTCCACAAGAATATAGCTTTAGCAAGTCAAGGAAGAAGAAGAGGAAGAGATTGGATATATAGCGGCTTACAAACTCTCCCCACAACAGACACCCTGTGAGCAGTGTTCCCTCTAAGCTGAGTTAGTGTGAGCTAGCTCACAGTTTTTTAGCCTCCGGCTCACACATCTTTGTCTTATCTCAGGAAGAATGGCTCCAGAGCAGACTAATTTATGCAGTAGCCAGATCACTCACTCACAACTTTAATGCCAGTAGCTCACAAAGTAGAATTTTTGCTCACAAGACTCCAAAGCTTAGAAGGAGCATTGCCTGTGAGGTAGGTGGGGCTGAGAGAGCTCTGACAGAAACTGCTCTTTCAAGGACAGCTCTGACAGAACTACAGCTTGCCCAAGGTCATCCAGCCAGGCGCAAGTGGAGGAGTGGGGATATCAAACCTGGTTCTCCCAGATTAGAGTCTCCACTATACCAAACTGACCGTGGGCATTCATGGGCACACTGCAGAAGGGCAAAAACGGGAACTGGGCCTGTATGCCTATGGTCAAAGGATACAACTCCTCCGTTTGATATGCTCCTTGGTGGTTCAGACCAGGAGCTTGTCTAGTCCAGCACCCTATTCCCAACAGCCAAATTCTCCCAGGAAACTTGTAGTTCGGCTATAGGAAAAAACCCTCTGCTTTGATTTTTCCATCCCATCCAGTACCCAGAGGTGCATTGCCCTGGAGCATGGAGGCTCCACTGGGCCATCACACTTGATAACCCTCCACAGCTCTTCCCTCCATGACAAAGTCATCTAATATTCACTGCGGGGCACTTGGTTTATGCTTCCGGTCGAACTTAATGTCTGTCTTGCACAAACCCCGGCCTTGCAGAAGAAGGTGCATTTACAATTTTAGTCCCCACCAGACATTTCTAGAAGCCTTTGCAACATTAGCCATGACAACTCACCGCTGGCAAGCTGCGGCAAGGTATCTGTCTGCAAGGAGTACAATAATTCTCCAGGGGTGAGTCCTGTGAAGTTCGAATGGGAAGGGGGAAACCTGCCTGAGAACTGCAGCAAAAACACAACACTGCAGAAAGTCACAGGGAAAATGAGGAACAGCCGCTTCTCCTCTGGTCTCCGACTCCCACAAGTTAACCCTTCCGAAAGTGATACCTCTTGGTGAATAAGAACACAGAAGGCTATATTTGCTGGGAGAGAACAGGAGAAAATGCTCCAGATTTAAACATGGACAGGAAGAACTTCTCTTTGGAAGCCCCTTTACGTATCTGTACGTTTATTCCCTAGGAGTTTGGTTTGGAGTATAGGATGCTGGACTGGATGGACCACTGGTCCCACCCAGCAGGGTTCTTCTTATGTTTTTTAATAGGAGTTTAGACAGATTCAGGGAGGAGAGATCTATCAGTGGTTACTAACCGTGGTGACTAAAGGGAACCTCCACATCCAGAGGCACTGAACTTTTGCATCCCAGAGCCAGGAGGCAACAACAGGGGAAGGCTTTGGCCTCTATGCCCTGTTGTTGGCCCTCCGAAGCAACTGGCTGGCCGCCGTGTGAGGCAGGATGCTGGACAAGAGGGACCACTGGTCTGATCCAGTAGAGCTCTCCTTATGTACCCCACTTTTGGTGAAAATTCCACTGGTCAGACCTTTTGTGGAGAGGTTCGAGAGAAGAAATCCGATATGGGAGCAGGTAATCCTTCCTTCCTGGAAGGAAAGGGCACTCCGTGCATGCCCAGGGTTCTCTCTAACTTGATTACGACGCCACGAAATTCAAGATTCAGCCTTAGAAATGGAAGACACAACATTCTGGTCTAGCCTGAGTCAAGCTGTGCACACCTTCCATTTCTCTGCTTTTCCTCACTGAGATTAAAGGGGCGGTCCGGGTTGCTCCTTTCTCTCCACTTCCTACTTTTGCTTTTAGGAGGGGGGGGGGTCTGAAGTTTCCTTGATGGGAGGGAACATTGCCCACAGGCGGCCAAGTGTTTGCTGCACCAGGCTGTTAGTGGCTTTTTAAAAGGGAAAAATTAATCAAAAGCTGCCAAGTTCAATTATCTGCCCCTTTAACAGCCTGCGTTTTATCCCTGCACACCCTAGATCTAAGAACACGAGCAAAAACAGATTTTGGCTTGGAGGAGAAGGAAAGGGGATTTCAAAAGAGAAGAAAAACAACCACCTCCTCCCATGCCTTTACACATCTTTACACATGTTGAATTCATTTCAGTGAAGGGTGGTATGCAGGGAGACTTGCTGGTGCATTTGCGACCGGTGTCAATGAGCGCTTGTAAGAGATCTGTTGCTGTCTGGATCTTCTGCACCTGATGGCAAAATGCCTCAGGGAGGCCCTAAGAGCCGAGAACTGTGGACCCCAAGAGAAGGGAAAGAAATCGTGCCACCCTCCACCAGCCCCTAGAATCCAGAGTCAGATGCAGGTTTGGGGGGCCCTCGGCCAAGATGCCGAAGGTGGGTTTCCACTTCATTGTTGCAGTCATTGCTCAGTGGGTCAAAGAGAACAAGCAAAGGTAAGGGACAGGGGGGTGCCAGGGTTGGCAGTGCCATCCTGATGGGGCACAGGCTTTGGAAAATACCCCTCTATGCCTGCCCCCCAAGGAACATGCACAAGAATAACTCATGCAATAATAGGGCAAGGCCTTTCCGAGACCACCGCAAACAAAAGGACCTTTGGCCAGCTGGAGGGCAGAGAGGGGCGTCTGATTCTCCCCTCTGCTGGCTCCCTTGCGAGCCAAAGGCCCCTTTTCTGGAGGAAAGGGGGTAGGAGACACCTACACTTTTCTCTAATGCCCCCAAAGAACCTCTTTTATGCACTGACGGCTTATGTTAGGATTGGGTTTACTACGCTGCATCACCCTTAGCCCAGACAGCAGCACTACACCTGCTGCAGAAGCGAGCAGAAACTGACAACAGTGCCCCTGAGCAAGTGCAGAGTACATCTCCCCCCACACACACACCCCGTCGATTTGTGGCGAAAAAGGCCGCCAGGTCCCCGTTGCTCCCAGTCCGAGCTTCAATATCTATCTGCCTACAGTCCCGCGGGCTCCTTCCTTGGAGGCACTCAGCACGTGCCCAGAGACACCCTCTCCAGCAAGCCCGCTCCGGCCTTGGGGGGCTCCGCCACTCCAGGCTCTCCCCCGGCCGCCCCCCGCTCTCCTCTCTCCCCTGACTCACTGGCGGAAAAGCTGCTCCATGTCCTTGATCTGCCTCCGGGAGAACTCGCGGAACTCGGTGTAGGGGCTGAAGACCTTGTGGCCGCTGCCCGGCGAGAGCTGCGTCTGGTCGCCGCCTTGGTTGAGCTCGGAGCGCCGCTGCAGCTTGGCGCTCAGCTCGCCGCCCGCCCCGCTGTCCAAGGCGGGCTCCGCGGCGGGGGGAGCCGGCGGCTCGGGCTCCTGCTCGGCCGCCGCCGCCGCCTCCTCGCCATTGTGCTCCCCGACCTGGAGGCGGCGGCTCAGCTTGCTGGCCAGCTCGTCGGTGGCCATCGCCCGCGGGGGGGGGGGGGGGGAGGAGGAGGAGGAGCAGGAAGTCCTGCAAACTGGCGGCCCTTTTGCAACCCCCCGGGGCTTCCTTGCGAGTCAACACGCAGGGGGGTCAGCCTGCCAGGTTGCTTGCAGTCCTGTGCCTTCTAAGCCCCTGGAAGCCTGGCCACTGAAGGGGCACGGGGGATCAGCTTTAGCTTCCCCCCCCCTTCCTCCTCCTCCTCCTCCTCCTCCTCCCCCGCAGCCCACAAGGCTGCAGCACTGACGTGGGTGTGCTACTGCAACGCTCTCCCGCCTTGAAGAAGGGTTTATTTTGGGGTGGTGGTGGTGGTAAAGGTGCTCGGGTTCGGAGGCGGGGCAAGCAAACAGCCAGGGTGGGGATCGGGCCCTCGAAGCTGCAGGTTTGTCTTCACAGATATGGGACGTAAGCCCGTGCTCCCCAGCTAGGATGCCGGGCTGGGGAAGCCCACTTTGGGGGCTTCCTCGTGGGACTGCGTAGAAGCGGGCCCCAGTTGTGCGGTCGGGCGTTGGGGGGGGGGGGGGGCTTGCTTAAGAGGGCAGGTGCGCGGGATCGGCCTGCAATCCTGCCCATTGCTTGGGGAGAAAATGCCGTTTCGCAAACGCGATCTGCCAATTCAGACTTTTTCCTAGACTGCCGGCGAGGGAGGGGCTGCGTGTCCGGATATTTCCCGCATCTAGTAGACACCCCCCCCCCCCCCGGGGAAGTAGGAACACTGGAACTGGAACGGCGCTGATTTACACGAGCATAATCCAGGCGAGGTATTAGGGTTTAATAGTGCTGTCTATGTAACCAACTGGCTCGGAGGCCAATTCTACACGTGCGTGCTACAGAATGACGGGCCTATCACGTGAAGGGGGGGGGGGAGAAGAAGAATCGCATTCGTTTAAATGTGTCTCTCCATTTAGTTGCGTGCAGTAGAAAATTAGCATTCGGCTAGAGCCTTTCTCCCTATTGTGCTTCGTACTTAGCTTGTAGGGGGAGTTTTTTACGGGCGGGGGTAACACACTCCGGATAACGCACTCCCCTGCCCGGTGCTCTGAAGTGGTACAGTTCATTCTTCAGACCCAAGACTCTACCGCTTCATTCTGCTGCATGTAATAGACTCGGTTGGAGGAATTCCGTGGGATTTGCTTGGGAGTAAAGCAGTTCGAGACCCGAGTGTGCCGCATGACGGAGTGAGCTCCCGTCTCTATTTCCAGCTCCTGCCAGCCTAGCAGTTCGAAAGCAAGAAATTGCAAGTAGATAAATAGGGACCACTTCGGTGGGAAGGTAACAGCGTTCCGTGCGCCTTGGTGTTTAGTCATGCCGGCCACGTGACCACGGAAACGTCTTCGGACAGCGCTGGCTCTTCGGCTTTGAAACGGAGATGAGCACCGCAACCCTTGAGTCGGCTGGCTTTCGAGCAAGGGAACCTTTACCTTTTTAAAGCATGAACAGCAAATAGATGGGGGGGGGGTGTCACCGAGCTGCAGCCACCCTCTGCATACCTCATTGGCGATATGCCCCCTTCAGTGGCTGGGGATGCTGCTGCTGCATTCATCCCCCAAACGGCAGAAGGATGGAGTCTGGGTCAGCGAGAAGAACCATATAAGTTGCTTTAGGTCCCCCACTGGGGAGAAAGGCAGGTTGCAATTAAATCAATGCAGTGACTGACAAGTATTGGAACTCATAACTGAAAACTGGAAAGCCTGACTCTGTGCATGTTTACCTGGGAGAAAGGCCCACTGCATTTAATGGGGTTTCTTGGCAAGTCAGTGTACATAGGATCCTCGGGGGGCCTTCTTCAATTTGAGGGTTTGAAGAAATACAGTTGATGGAAGGATAACGGAGAGTGTGGAAGGTGGCGGAATATTCGTTTTTCAGACCACACACACAAAAACTTAATTTTATTTTTATTTGATTTGATTTATACCCCTAACCCTCCCCGCAAGCGGGGTATATGGTAGCAGGTTGTAAGAGATTTATTTATGCCCGTTATCTCCTGCCTTTCTCCTCAATGGGGACACCAAGTGGCTTGGATCCTTCTCTTTTCCATTTTATCCTGTGTTGCACCAGCAACACTGGCTTCCAGTGGAGTGCCGAGTCAAGTTCAAGGTCTCGATGTTGACGTTCAAGGCCTTGAGCGGTCGGGGACCAACGTATCTGCAGGACTGTCTGCTTCGATACGTTACGGGGAGAGCGTTATGCTCCTTGGATACAGAGGTCATTTCGGGGGGGGGTCACGGGGGATCGCAGTTCCCCCGGGTGAGGTACGGGTGGGCGGGGCACATGTCGAAGCCCCGCCCCCTTCGCGGGGCTCCCTTGCACTCCCGCTGGTCTTGCAGGTCCAATGCCGGGCCCCTCATGGGGCTCGACAGTGGACCTGCAAGGCCGGCGGCGGCGGCCGGGACCGTTGGGGGCGGGGTGTGTGGCCTTATGACACACTTCCGGTGATGTCAGTGGGTGTGGCATATGCTAATGAGTTATGCTAATGAGTCCCCCTAGCTCTTTTTCTACAAAACGACCCCTGCTTGGATAACAATCTGCTGGTGACCCCTGGCCCTAAAGACATCCGGCTGTCCTTGACCAGGGCCTCTTCAGTCCTGGCCCCGACCTGGTGGAACTCTCTGCCAAACACCATCAGGGCCCTGCGGGAGCTGATGCAATTCTGTAGGGCCCATAAGGCAGAGGTGTTCCGCCAGGCTTTTGGTTGAGGGCAGAGCGACGGTTAACATCTTGGCTGGCACTCTCCCTCCTTTGGTGTAGTGGTTAGGAGTGTGGACTCTAATCTGGGAGAACCGGGTTTGATTCCCCACTCCTCCACATGCAGCTGCTGGTGTGACCTTGGGTCAGTCACAAGTTCTTTCAGAGCTGTTTGCTCAAGAGCAGTTTTCAGTCAGAGCTCTCTCAGCCCCACCTACCTTACATGGTGTCTGTTGTGGGGAGGGGGAGGGAAAGTATCTTGTGAGCCGCTCAGAGACTCCTTCGGGTAGTGAAGGGTTGGGTATAAATCCAATCTCCTCCACCTCCTCCTATTCTCCTCCTCAGACTGTTTTTACTTCCCCACACCCATGAGGTGATCACAGGCCGGAAATGGGAGAAAACTAATTTTTGCCACTTGATTTAAAAAAAAATTAATGTATTAATACTAATACTGTCTGTATTCATTTTATAGGGATAGAGCAATTCATAAATGTAATAGAATAAAATAATCCTCACAACAACCCTGTGAGGTAGGTTAGGTTGAGAGGGTGTGACTGGCCCAAGCTCACTGAGCAAGCTTCCATGGCCCAGTGGGGAGTCGAACCTGGGTCTCTCAAATACTAGTTGGACACTCCAGAACAAGAAGGGATACTTTTTTACGCTGCACTTCATTGACCTAGGGAACTTACTGCTGCTAGATGGGAGTCCAGTAGCTGCTTAGAGACCAACACGATTTTGAGGGTGTAAACTTTCAAGAGTCACTTTGAGATGACGGGAGCTTTGACTCTTGAACGCTCATGCCCCGGAAATCTGATTGGTTCCCAAGCTGCTACTAGGTTCGAATCTTGTTCTTTTCCTGCAGACCAACATAGCTATCCTCTGAATCTACGCTGCAATTGAAGCCCAACATAAATGGCTTTTGGAAAAGGTGTAGAATAACATGAGAGCGAGTCCCGTGGAATGCTGCGCCAGTTACTTCTGGGTAAAACGCCTGTGACTGCCCTGTAAGCAGTGTTCCCTCTAAGCTGAGTTAGTGTGAGCTAGCTCACAGCTTTTCAGCCTCCGGCTCACACATTTTTACCTTAGCTCAGGAAGGCTGGCTCCAGAGCATACTAATTTATGCAGCAGCCAAATCACTCGCTCACAACCTTAATGCCAGTAGCTCACAAAGTAGGATTTTTGCTCACAAGACTCCACAGCTTAGAGGGAGCATTGCCTTTAAGTCTATCCGCAGTTGTTAGGATACTCCAGGTACCAGCCATTGAGGGGAATCGGTCCATCGTCGTCAGTATTGTCTACTCAAACCGGCAGTAGCTCTCCAGGGTTTCAGGCAGAGGTTTTTCCACATCGCTTCCTACCTGATCCTTTCAACTGGAGATGCCGGGGATTGAACCTGGGGCCTTCTGCAGGCCAAGCAGATGCTCTCCCATTGAGCCACAGCCCCTCAGTTGAAGGAGGTAGAAGTCTCCACAGTGTGATAGTTGGCTGGCCACTGCTGACAGGCATAATGCTGAGTGAGATGGACTGTTGACCTGCTGTGAAACTGATAGTCCATTACAGAAGCATCTAGGACAGTGCAGAGGGAGACTGCAACGGGGATACCTGTTTCTCTGTGCTGCTGTAACAGCATGGCCTATAGCCACGTCTTGCTCTTCCGGGCAACATCCCCTGCTGTATTTTTTAAACACCTCCTTGATAAAAAAAAATTAGCACACCAAGGGAGGCTGAATGAGAACACCCTTTCCTGACATCCTAACTTTCTTCATGCAGAGAGTCTTCATTTTATTTACTTTATTTATACCCTGCCCATACTCCCCAACGGGGACCCAAAGCAGCTTACATCACTCTCCTCTCCCTTTTTCTTCACATTATCGCCTGTATGAGGTAGGTTAGGGTGAGAGCTTGTGACTCCACATGAAGCCCGCTGGGTGACCTTGAGTCAGTCACCGTTCTCTCAGAGCTCTCTCAGCCCTACCTACCTCACAGTCTGAAGGGAAAGGTTAGTAAGCTGCTTTAAGATTCCTTCAGGTAGAAAAAAAGCAGAGTATAAAAACCAGCTTTTCTTCTTCCTCTACACAAAGCCTGATAGGTGACCTTGGGTCAGTCACAGTTCTCTCAGGACTCCTCCAGCCCCACCTACCTCACAGGCAGTATTCCCTCTAAGCTGAATTAGTGTGAGCTGGCTCACAGGTTTTAGCCTCCGGCTCACACATTTTTGTCTTCGCTCCAGAGCAAACGCATTTATGCAGTAGCCAAATCGCTCGCTCACAACTTTAATGCCAGTTGCTCACAAAGTAGAATTTTTGCTCACAAGACGCCACAGTTTAGGGGGAGCATTGCGCACAGGGTGTCTGTTGTGGGGAGAGGAAGGGAAGGCGATTGTAAGCCGCTCTGAGACTCCTTCAGGTAGTGAAGAGTGGGTTATCAGACCAACTCTTCTTCTTAAACAGCTTACGTAGTCTTGCCACTAAGAGCCTTAGAGCCCACTGATGTGTTCAGAAGAATCATGTGCAATAGCCTTTATCGAGTGCAACCCCCGCTGTTATCCCTGCTGTCCAGAGACATGTGCCTGCCTGCCATTGAACCACGAGTAGTGGAGATTAACATCAGATCAGCAGGGTCAGCGCAGCCCTCGCTACAAGAAATTATCTGTGCCTCTCTGTGAAAGAGCTTCTTGTGGCTCCAGTTGTAGGCTACAAGTCCTAACTCCAGAGAAAGGATATGCCAAGGCTTTTTATATTACTGCTGTCAGGTGCCATGGGTCTAAAACTGGACCTTCTGAGAGCTGGTAAGCCTTTTCTTAAGTGGCCGCCGAACAGAAAGAGTTGCTGGCCCATTCAGTGCGCTGCTGTAGCGCCATCGTGGTAATTGGCTGAAAGCTAGAACTGCATCCACCCTCCTGATGGAATCAGGTGACAAAAGCGGCCAATAGGGGGTCATCTGGCTCTATAAAGTCACCGATGCTGGCCTGCCTGTTCAGTTGACTCACGTCTGCCTTCAAGCCACCAGCTGGGTTGCCAGCTTCAGGTTGGAAAATACCTGGAGATTTGAGGGGTGGAGTCTGAGGAGGGTGGGGCTTGGAGAGGGGAGGGACTTCCAACAGGGTATAGCGCCATAGAGTCCACCTTCCAAAGCGGCCATTTTCTCCAGGGGAACCAATCTCTGTCACTTGGAGAGCAATTGTAATTCCATGAGATCTCCAGCCACCACCTGGAGGTTGGCAACTACCCGAGAATCAGGTTATGTGAGAATGATGTGACCAGCCCTCATGGGCACATCCACGTTTCTGCGATTGCATCTCTACCTCCTGCTTGACTCGACGTGGAAACGTTGGTAATCCAGCAATAGCTACAGGCAGAAGAAAACGAAGACCTCATAATTCAAAAGCATTGCCTCTCTTTTTCGGTGCCACCAATCTGCAGACTTTATTATCGAGCTAATTGTCTTCGCTGGGTTAGACTGACCTTTTTGTGTGCGAGATTTGTGCCATCTGCCTTACTGCACAGCAGTGGATATGATTACAGGACAGGAAGGGCAGTCGTGGGATGGATTATTCGGCAGGCAGGTACTTAAGACCGGTTACGAAACCTTGACTATTTCCCCCCCAGAAGTATGAGATTGAAAACACACTATCTAGAGGTAGGAACCCATTAAAGAATTATTTGCTGATGAGCCTTTTTGCACATTCAGTTTAATACATTTGCAGAGTCACAATGCTTTAACTGCACATTACCTTTTCTGAGATAAAAATTAATAATAAAGTTACTGCACTGCCGGAAAGAAAGCACGCTTATTTTCATTCCCAATTGCAGTAACAGACCGGAACCAAAATACAGCTCAGTAAATCAACTTGGCCCCTGCCGATCCAGCAGCACGGGATCCAGTCCATGACATGCGCACAGAAGAACGTCTCTAGTGAACATGTGCAAATGGGTACTGTGTGAACAGCTCTGTAGTCCAATCAAGTAACCTGTTGTATGTACAGATAGCCCTTTTAAATATGACGATACCGTATGGAGAATGAGAGCTAGTGTGATACAGGGGTTCGACTGCTTATCTGGGAGCCCAGGGTTCAAATGTCTGCTCTTGCCATGAAGCTTGGTGGGTGCTGTTGGGTCACTCTGTCTAATCTGCCTTGCAGGGTTGTTGTGTGGATATAATAAGGAAGGAAGAACCGCGTATGCGGCTCTGAGCTCCTTGGGGGCAGGATGGGACAAAAAATATGCTAGATGAATGGAAGGGAGCAAGGAACAAGGAACTCCTTGGGTGAGAAGGATTTTGGCTTAGGCAGGAAACCCAACTCACTAGCTGGTCTTACGAACACACAGAAGTGACTGACAACAAGGCAGTCCATGAAGGGTCTCTATCTAAGCTTACTACTGGCTGCCCTGACTGGCAGCATCTCTCTAGCCTCCAAGGGGGAGAAACGTTTTCCTAACCTACTGGAGATGGCAGGAACTGAATCTGTTGGCTTCTGCATCCGAATCAGGTGCTCCATCTACTACTGACTCATAAAGGTAAAGGTTCCCTTGCTCGAAAGCCAGTCGAGTCCGACTCCAGGGTTGTGGTGCTCATCTCCGTTTCAAAGCTGAAGAGCCAGCGCTGTCCGAAGACATTGCCGTGGTCATGTGACCGGCATGACTAAACACGAAGGCGCACGGAACGCTGTTACCTTCCCACCGAAGTGGTCCCTATTTATCTACTTGCAATTTCTTGCTTTCGAACTGCTAGGTTGGCAGGAGCTGGAACTAGAGACGGGAGCTCACTCCGTCATGCGGCACACTCGGGTCTCGAACTGCTGAACTACTGACCTTCCACAGCCTGTTCAGCGTCTTAACCACTTGAGCCACCGCAGCTCATAGCCCTTACCCTAAAAGCTGCATTTCTGCTGGGGACAGGGGAGGTTCTCCAGGGCTGCAGAGAAAGCAGGACGGGGTGGGTGGGTGTACAAACATTTTTTGGGGGGAGAGGCAAAGCATCCCTGGTCTAGTCGAGCTGCTTGTGTGCGTTCTGCTGCAGGCCCCAAGGAAATCTCGGGGGGGTGGTGGTGTCAGGGTGGCTTTTGGGATTCTTCTTTGGGAGACGCAGGAAGGGCTACCTGAAACACGGCATCGTCTTTCTCCTGCCTGTGACCTTCTGGGGTCTGGTGAACTTTCTCCTTTCGGGCTCAGCTCCTGTTTCCTGCTGGAATCCCCTGCAACCAGTTGTAATCCTCCATTTGTGACACAGGAGACCTTGCCATGCAAGAGATTATGACGTCCAAGCCGGGCAGGCTTAATACCCCATGCCCTAGGAGAGCCGGGTCATGGAGGAGAAAAAGCACCGCCAACCTTAGTTTTTAAAAAATCATGATGAAAAGCCTACGATATACATATCTATATATATATAATTTAAATTGGACCCTTGTTATTGTGTGTGTGTGTCATGGTAGTATTCTGCACCTCGAGATTCTACACACCCAGCTTTTAAAAAAATTCCATGTTAAAAAGGACACACAAGGATGGTCTGTTACACAGTGGGAAAGGATGGAACTTTGCTTTCAAATATTCCTTCCCAAATGCCTAGTGCTTGTTTGTTTCTCCCCGCACTGTCACAGTCTGAATGAAACTACAGCCGTATGGCTGGTTAGAAAACCAGAGAAGAGAAGAAGAAGAGATTGGATTTATACCCCGCCCTTCACTACCCAAAGGAGTCTCAGAGCGGCTTTCAAACGCCTTTCCCTTCCCCTCCCCAGAACAGACACCCTGTGAGCAATGTTCCCTCTAAGCTGTGGAGTCTTGTGAGCAAAAATTCTACTTGGTGAGCTTCTGGCATTCAAGTTGTGAGCGAGCAATTTGGCTCCTGCATAAATTAGTTTGCTCTGGAGCCCTCCTTCCTGAGCCAAGACAAAAATGTGTGAGCCGGAGGCCTAAGAAACTGTGAGCTAGCTCACACTAACTCAGCTTAGAGGGAACTCTGCCTGCGAGGTAGGTGGGGCTGAGAGAGCTCTTGACAGGAACTGCTCTCTTTCAAGAACTGTGCCAGAACTATGGCTTGCCCAAGGTCATCCAGCCAGGTGCAAGTGGAAGAGTGGGGAATCAAACCCAGCTCTCCCAGATTAACCACTACACCAAACGGAGGACTAGCAGTAAAGCTTCTTTCCATTCTGAAGATGAAACTGTGGCATATCTACCTTTGCTGCATGCAGAAGGTCCCAGATTCAGTTCCTGGCATTTGTGGTTCAAAGGATCTTGGGTAGCTGAGGAAAAGCCCTTCGCTGTCTGCTGTTTTGGACACACTGTTCCAATCAAAGCAGAAAATGCTCAGCTGGATGGAACAAGGGAAGTCTCCACTTATTTTGAAAGGAGACTCTATATATGTCTAAACTGAGGTTATCATACATTGGGAAGACCAGACTCCCTGGAAAAGACAATAATTCTAGGAAAAATCGAAGGCGGCAGGAAAAGAGGACGACCCGACATGCGATGGATGGACTCAATCAAGGAAGCCGCGGCCTTCAGTTTGCAAGACCTGAGCGAGGCTGTCAACGATAGGACGTTTTGGAGGCCATTCATTCATAAGGTGGCCGTAAGTGACTCCATGGCACTTAACACATGTACACGTCTGTGGTCTGTCCAACATTGTGATGAAGTGAGAAAGCGTGGGCTCCTGAAATGAACATGCAGTCCGAGGGCCGCAGAGTCTTCAGGGCCTGTGTGACGACCTCCTTATTCTGGAGAACTGGTTTCCCTTTAAAAGTGTTCTTTTTATTTTTGTCTACTGGGTATAAACGGCTGCCACCAGGAAATTTAAGGCTTTCGAAACCTTTATACTTTACTGTTGCTCTTACTAGTTAGGTAGTCCGAGTTCAAGGCTTATGAGGAACTATGTGGTCCTGAGGAAGTATTTCTTTCAGAGCTGGTATATTTGAATAAAAGAGGATTTATTGAAATAATTCATAAATAAAAGGGTAGAACAAGGTATCTAGTAATGTGTAATAAATGAACCATTGCTTGGTGTATCACACACAATCTGCTCCCTTACTGACAGGGATCTTTCAGGTAACTTTGTAACACTTTAACTCAAGGTCATGTAAGTTCACTGTTTCTCTCCAGGACATACAGCCTTTCCTAAACTTTGTCTTCAATTACTTTCATTTATTTTTTCTATTCTCTCAGCCTTCCTTCCGTTTCTCACTTCCCTCACATACAGAACTAACTGCTTGTCTCTCTCATTCCCCACACAGAACGCACTGAACTCCTCAACTGTCAAACCTGTAACTGTAACCTCTGACTGACATACAGACATATCCACTCATTCGCACTTCCAAAACCCCTCCCCCCTCTGTCAACCACCAATCATACCACGCTTGCTTCTCTCAACCACTCTAGTCTACCTACCACTGCCATGCAACCAAACTTTTAAAGAGACACACACACACATAAAACAAGGAATCATTACAGCCTGGGTCCCTAGAAACAACCTTGCACATCGCATGGCTAATAAATCTCCCTATAGGAGGCAGCTATATTTTAATGGAAGAGGAGCAAGAGGGAAAGCCTCAGCCAGAACCCGATCCCTGCAAGACGTTCCTGAGTAACCAGATCTGCTGTGATGGCTGATGCTGGGCTCCCGCTCCGATTCAAGCTCATAGCACTGGCCCATGATAAAGCCTCTGTGGGCAGGGAGTCTTGCAGGGCTCTTTTTGTAGAAAAAGCCCAGCAGGAACTCATTAGCATAATAGGCCACACCCAACAGCAGAAACTTGTTAGCATAATAGGCCACACACCCCAACCGCACAGTGCATTAGCATATTAGGCCACACCCTCATGTCTTCCCTTGACTTGCCCAGTTGTCCCACGGCTGCGGAATGCCTGGCAAGCTGGCCCTTAAATGTCTCCCCGATCCTTCCAGGGCCCCCCCTGGCCTGCCTGCTTCGGAGTCGCGGGGGGAGGGTTGCTCTCCAGGCCTTCCCTCTGTAGCCACGAGCACAGACATTTTAGCTGTAGTGGGCGTGGCCAACTCTGAAGCCAGCCGGAACTCCGTTCCGGTGCGTTCCTGCCCCAAACTAGCCCTGCTTATCAGTACTGGCCCCAGCGTATGTAGCATAGCAGCGGATCCTTTGGCCATCACTGAGATGTACCCGGGGATGTACCCACGCAGATCTGTGGCCCAGATGGAAAAACGGCTCTCGAACAACTGGCTTTCGAGACTTTAACAGAACATTCATAATCTGTCTCCTTTGTTTGGGGACTTCTGGCGACAGGCGCCATTTGGATCGTTTTGATTTGGGCTTGTTGCTGGCTATTTTGACAACACCGGGGATGGGAACAGGTTGGGCTCCACATGGCGGTTCTGGAAAAGCCAGAACTTTCCCATCGGAAACCTCCTGCCCCCATCGGGAGGCCTTTCTGGATGTGGGGAGAGAGCCCCCAGAGGCGGTGCTGGGGGTCCCCTTTTGGATGAGTGTGTGTGTGTGGGGGGGGAAGCTGCCTGAAAGCAGTAGCTGTGCAATTCATCGCTTGCCAGTCGAAAGATGTAATTATCCGGGAATGTATTCAGTGGGATTACAAGGGCGATGCGTCTTCTCTAAAGCAAGGGTGGGGCTGATAAAGCCTCCTGGAACTTGGAGGCGAGGGTGCTGTAGCTGGACGTCGGCGAGGCCGGGTCTCAGAGATACAGGGAACTACAGAAGCGAGCTCGCGGTTATTTTGGGGTGCAATTAAGCAAGTGGGACGCGAACCAATTATGGCAGAAGTCCGGGGGGAGGAACGGGCGGCCCCGCAGTCCCCGTGAAACAGATGGGGACGCTGGTTGCAAAATGTTCTGAGAAAGCAGGCACGGGAGGTCAGGCGTTATCCTGAAATAACCCTTCGGATGTGGCAGGGAGGGAGGGCTGCGGCACGTCTTGGAGGAGAAAGATTCAAAGGCAAAGCCGGGATGGCTCCTGATGCTAGAAACTCAGCCCATTAAGTGTGCGAGAGGCCTGGGAATGTTGGACCTGGTGTTGGTTCCAAATTCAGGAAGATATGAAGAACTCGGGGGCTGAGGATCCAAATTAGCTCCCTTGGAAAGGGCTCGGTGGTGCCAGTTCCAGGTTTTGGGGGGCCCTGGGCAGACAGTGCTTGGGGGCCGCTTCTGTCCACCACTAGGTACCCCCCCATGCTTCCCTTCCCTTGCCCTTTCCCACCCACCGACCCCCACATGACTGTGCGTTCTTCCTCCGCACACGCACCTTCCCACTGCCTACGCCCCATTCACGCTCTTTTCCCAACAGCACACTTGCTGTGTGGCTGCCGTACCTCTCAGGAGTGCCATTTCCGTGCATTGCCTGCGTGCTCTTCCCCCTCCAGGCTGTGAGAGAGGAAGAAGGGATTGGAATTATACCCCGCCCCTTCACTACCCAAGGGCATCTCAGAGCGGCTTACAATCTCATTTCCCTCCCCACAACAGACACCCTGTGAGGTAGGTGGGGCTGAGAGAGTTCCTTCGAGGACTGCTCTTGAGAGAACAGCTCTGAGAGAACTTGAAACTGACCCAAAGTCACACCGGCAGCTGTATGTGGAGGAGTGGGGGAATCAAACCCGGTTCTCCCAGATTAGAGTCCGCGCTCCTAACCACTGCACCAAACTGGCTCTCTGAGAAGCTGGGAGCATGGGTGGTGGAGTGGTTGCAAGCAGGCGGGCAGGGAAGGGCACATGGGCAGGTGGCAGGAAAGGTGTGTTGGTGGGAGGTCTGTGCCAGAGGGCCACACCAGAAGCCCTGCGGCCCTGGCAGCTGTCCCACCTCAAGGTACACCTGATGCCAGCCCTGCTTGCGTGTAATGGACACAGTATAACCAAAGAGTAGGAGGGCACGGCAACCGCTACCAGCCACACTCACTTTGAGAAAGCAGGGGGTAGGAGAGTGCCTTCTGCCAACTACTGGCTTACTTAGAAGATTGGCCTCCTTAGAAAGCTGGATTTATTGTGTTAGCGGAGGAACCACCGGTGGGTTGGGTTGGTTTTTTTGCAAAACAAGAGCAAATCGGGTTCCACGTGCCAGGAAGCAATAGGAAAGATTATTTTGAATGATAAGAACAAAGAAAAGCCCTACTGGGTCAGACCAAAGGTCCATCGAATCCAAGGTCCTGTTTCCAGCAGTGGCCAGCCAGGGGCCACGAGGAAGCCCCGAGAGCTGGGCAGGGAGGCAGCAGATATCCCCTAAGTGTTGTCCTGTAGCCCTGCCTCTGAAGCGGAGGCTCCAGTCGGCCCTCGTGGCTAATCTCTTTGTAAAATTCTCGGTGTCCCCCCGTCTTCTGGCAGACGTTCCGTAAGACAGCCATGGAATCCTGCGCCTGGAATAAGGCAATTCTTTTGACATTCCCAAAATCTACTGCCAGTCAAACTTTCTTGGTGTCCCGCCCTGACCGGGATAGCCCAGGCAAACCCGATCTCATCAGATCTCGGAAGCTAAGCAGGGCTGACCCTGGCAAGTACTTGGATGGGAGACCTCCAAGGGATACCAGGGCCAGGATGCAGAGGCAGGCAAAATCAAGCCACCTCTTTGAAACATCCAAGCCCCACTAGGGGTCGCCAGAAGCCAACCATGACTTCCAGACACATACACATACACAAAAAATACAAAAAAAAAAGTTTCTTGGTGCCCCCAAGGTTCTAGTGTTATGGAAGGAGAGAATACCCCTCTCCATCCACTTTCCTCACATAATTTTACAGACCTGGATCATACCAACTCCCCCCCCCCGGTTATCTATTTCTTCCTAAACTACAAAGCCCCAAATAAAAGCTGAGGCCCCGGAGGGCAGTCCAATCTTAGCTGGATGATTTCTGGAACAGGCACCTGTTACGTTCGGCACAGAATCGCTGCCAAAAATGACAGCCTTGTGTTGATTCCTTCCCCTCTTCCCCTTCAATGTGCACGCACACACATTTGCGCATTTCGTAATGCACAAACACACCCTCCCACTCTTGCCTCGTTAGCTGATTTTGCCTTCGGTGGAGATGGAAAAACACATGATGTCACCGCATGGGTGGAAGCAGCTGATGCCGATACAAGCTCGAAGGCATTTAAAATCGTTAGGCAAGGAATGCCCGAGGGCAGCCGGGCAAATCAGTTTGCGAAGACAACTAGCCCCACCCACCCATCTGTTTACAGCGGTCCGCCTACCCCACCCTCATGGACCAGCTGTCAGTCTGAAATAAACAAAATCCCCCCCAAGCTTCTGGAGAGAGTTCTAACTTAACCCAGGTGACTACAGAAGCGGCTGGTGACAAGCCTGATTTTTGATACACATTCATCTGTTCTTGGGACAAGGCAGTGGCACTAGAGCAGATATAAGAACATAAGAAAAGCCAGTATTGGATCAGGCCAATGGCCCATCCAGTCCGTCACACAGTGGCCAAAAACACCAGGTGCCGTCAGGAGGTCCAGCAGTGGGGCCAGGACACTAGAAGCCCTCCCACTGTTGCCCCCCCCCCAGCACCAAGAATACAGAGCATCACTTGCCCTAGACTGAGAGTTCCTACCTACACCTTGTGGCTAATAGCTACTGATGGACCTCTGCTCCATACGTTTATCCAACTCCCTCTTGAAGCCGTCCATGCTTGTAGCCGCCCCACCCTCCTGTGGCAGTGAATTCCATGTGTGAATCACTCTTTGGGTGAAGAAGTGCTTCCTTTTATCCGTTCTAACCTGACCGCTCAGCAATTTCATGGAGTGCCCACGAGTTCTTGTATTGCGAGAAAGGGAGAAAAGTACCTCTTTCTCTACCTGCTCTTTCCCATGCATAATCTTATAAACCTCAATCATGTCACCCCTCAGTTGTCGTTTCTCCAAGCTAAAGAGCCCTAAGTAACCTTTCCTCATAGGGAAAGTGTTCCAACCCTTTTATCATTCGAGTTGCCCTTTTCTGCACTTTCTGCACAGAGACAATTCTCTGGTTCCTTCAAGTTTTACTAGCTAGTGTGCATGTGCGCTTGGCCCAGTGTAGACGTCTGCTGTGAACAGAGACCACTGAAAAGCACTGCACCTGCACCGATGTGAAACAGTTTGTCTGTGGTATCCGTTTTCAAGTGGAGGCTGGACGACCATCTTTCGGGTATGTTGTAGGGCTGTGTTTTGGCTATGCTCCTGCAGAGTGCAGGGGGTTGGACTAGATGACCTACAAGGTCCCTTCCAACTCTAACATTCTATGATTCTATGATTCAATCTACAACATCCTATTCACACACAGAGATCACTCACAGCAGCCATGAACCGACACGAGCGAAACAGGTCCGTGATCCTAGAGGACAGAAGCACCTGATCGGATACAGACCCTTCTCCCATTGTGTCCCCCCAAACGCCCCCCCCCCAGAGATATCACACATATTCAGGATGCTGAAGCTTTTATACATAATTTCATGTTGAATTTTCAATACGTTTCCAGCCATCAAGGTACCATACAGTGGGTAAAACCGTCATATGTAAAATATACACACACACACACACACATGTAGAGATAGAAATCTATAAAACCCTGGTATGTTTTTTTATAAAATGCTGCATCATTTATCGTATTTACAGAAACGGACAAGCATACGGCCCCATTACTCTTACTCTAGAGGAGTCTGGCAAGTGGGATGCCTACGCTGAGGCACTGTAGTGTGCTCTTTTCTTATAGGCTTCTACTGGTCTCTCAGCCATCTTCTGGTTTTCGGGGAACGTTTTCTTTTTGGCGGCTGCCTGCAAGAGGTGAAGAGAAAGGTGTGGATCTGAGGGTCCGGCGAGAACTTGCTCAACCTCCGCGGTCACATCCTCAGCCCTCAGTCTGGCTATTTCCACTTCCTGAGCTAAACATTTGAAGCTGCCTGCTGTGGAGTCAGACCATCAGACCAAATAGTACATTATTTGCTAACTCTGATAGGGACCTGTTTTCCAAGACAAAACAAAACCTTTTTAAAAAACCCCAAAACCAACAATAAAAAAAACATATTCTCCAACAGGTGCTACTCTGACTGGAAATACCCATGGCCCTGACACACCATCCTCCGTAGGAAGCGGGTGGGGACAGAGCCTTCTCTGTGGTGGCGCCCCCAGTTGTGGACCAATGTTCTCCAAAGAGGCACACCAGTTTGCCAAAGGAGGAGTGGATGACATGCATACACGGCACTGCTCCTTCTGGTGACAACAAGAGTGCAAGTCAGGGGGAAAGGATGAGGCCGATTCACCTCCATTCACCCGAACTATGTCACTCTGCCAAACTTCTCTGTGAGCGTTTAGTAGCAAGGTTATAATCTCCCACGTGCCAACTGTGTTCCCTCAGCAACACCACATTTAAACCCTGTTTAGTATTTGAACGTTGGCCACACACACCCTCCCCCACAGTTCCACTTGTCATTTCTGTGAGAAAACTAATCAGATTTGGTTACACGAGGCCTCTGCTCAATAATCTTTCCTGACTGAGCCGGGAATCTTGGGCAATAGGCTCATTAACCTGAACCATGAAATGCATCTGCTGGTTTCCCCTTCTGAGAGAGCCTACGGCACACGTGGGGTTGAGGGTTGCTTCAGGCCAAACTAGACATGACGGTGGGTTCCGTGCACCCATTTCATTCAGCAGATTGGCTGGGAGGTGGGGAAGCTAAACCCCTGTCCCTCTCTCACCTTAGATGCTGAGACATTCTGCTCTGGGCCGAACCCACGTCCTACTAGAGCAACCGGCAATGGCTGCAGCTGCGGGTCAGATCATTGGTTTTGCCTGGAGAAGGGCCTGGGTTCGATCCCAGCACTTGCCTGCTAAAAGCCTTCTACGCCTGAGACCCTGGAGAGCTGCTGCCGGCCGGAGCATGGAGGACTCGGCTGGACAGTTCGATAGTGCGGCTCGATGTACGGCAGCTTTGTGCGTCCAAAAGGGGTTCGAGGGAGCAGAACGACGTGGAGAGGTGGAATCCTGCCTCGCCTGCCCTCTCAGGTTTGTGTGTCAACAAATACACATGGATCCCTCTGCCCCACCCTGATGTCTAACTTGGTGCCACCCAAAACAACCAGGACAACGCTGTTTCAAGAGGACTCAAGAGGCGTGAACGCATCATGCCTGCAGACTTCACGGTGTACCGTTTTTGGGTGGATGGCTCTGCTTCTCACAGGCAGAGGGGCATGACAGTAAGAACATAAGAACATAAGAGACGCCAATGTTGGATCAGGCCAATGGCCCATCCAGTCCGACACTCTGTCACACAGTGGCCAGAAATACCAGGTGCCACCAGGAGGTCCACCAGTGGGACCAGCACACTAGAAGCCCTCCCAGTAGGGTATGACAGCAGACCCGAGGTGTCCTCCTTCCACTACCAGGTGCCACCAGGAGGTCCACCAGTGGGGCCAGGACATTAGAAGCCCTCCCAGTAGGGTATGACAGCAGACCCGAGGTGTCCTCCTTCCACTACCAGGTGCCACCAGGAGGTCCACCAGTGGGGCCAGGACATTAGAAGCCCTCCCAGAAGGGTATGACAGTAGACCCGAGGTGTCCTCCTTCCACTACCCTGGCGACTTACGCGGTCCACCAGTGGGGCCAGGACATTAGACGCCCTCCCAGTAGGGTATGACAGCAGACCCGAGGTGTCCTCCTTCCACTACCAGGTGCCACTAGGAGGTCCACCAGTGGGGCCAGGACATTAGAAGCCCTCCCAGAAGGGTATGACAGCAGACCCGAGGTGTCCTCCTTCCACTACCAGGTGCCACTAGGAGGTCCACCAGTGGGGCCAGGACATTAGACGCCCTCCCAGTAGGGTATGACAGCAGACCCGAGGTGTCCTCCTTCCACTACCAGGTGCCACTAGGAGGTCCACCAGTGGGGCCAGGACATTAGAAGCCCTCCCAGAAGGGTATGACAGTAGACCCGAGGTGTCCTCCTTCCACTACCCTGGCGACTTCCACACACACTCGACTCCCGCTCACCCAACCCCAGTAATGTCTGCTGGTTAATAATAACATATGTGCCCTTCCACCACATTCACTTTAGTTTCCCTATTGCTACCCCATGAGCAATACGCTATTTAACCTCTCTGTGAACCAGGGACCCAGAAGATCTGTTTTCTTTATTTATATCCGCAATTTCTTTGCTGCAGTTCTGCCTTAAAGTGCTGCAGGCAGTGTCCTACAGCAAAACAACCAACGAAGTCGACTTGCAGTTTTACTCGCCGTCTCTGCACCTTTGGACTGTGGAATTTTACCATACGGCGGAGTTGAACGGTGAGAGGGTTAAAGTTTCACTACACAGCATGGAGAAGGGCCCGTGGCTCAGTGGCGGAGCATCTGCTTGGTTTGCAGAAGGATCCCAGGTTCAACCCCTGGCATCTCCAGTTAAAAGGAACTGACAGCAGCTGATGGGAAAGACCTCCGCCTGAGACCCTGGAGAGCCGCTGCCAGTCTGAGTAGACAATACTGACTTTGAAGGACCACTGGTCTGATTCAGTAGAAGGCAGCTTCGGGCGTGTGTCATGTGTGAGACGGAAAACACAATGCGGGGCTTCTGTTTTCATTGCCTGCCTTGGTATAGCAGCCTTAGACTGCCTTGGTGGTCTCCTATCCAAGTAATAACCAGGGCTGACCCTGCTTAGCTTCTGAGATCTGATGGGATCAGGCTAGCCTGGGCCGTCTGGGTCATTACTCCTTAGATGTCCTGCCCCCCAAGAAAGGCCTGGATGTAGATCTGTAGTGTCCTCGCCAGGGGAACGCCAACAGAAAGAACTCCTTCAGCCTCTGCAGTCTCCCTGCCCACCTTTCACACTGCTGTTACCGCAAGTCTTCCAACTTACGATGTATTTAAATACTCTCTTTGTGTGTGTGCGTCTTTTTGGACTTAAAGCAATTTGCTCCTCAAATACCTTCACCGCGCAGGCAGGCTTGCAGCAACACAGAGACATCGGTGATCTGTTACCTAAACTACTCAAACCCTTCCCTTTGTGAAGTTGTGGTTTTGCGAGGGAGAAGAGAGAGGGATGTCTTTGGCAGACCTAGGGGGGGGGGTTGATGAGGGGTATTCATATAGGAGTTTGGCCCACATGGGTCTTTACTACGTAATTGGAGACGTTCTGTGACAGGACAGTTCCAAACATTTTGTTTTCTCTCAATCAATCAATCAATCAATCAATCAATCAATCCCTCTGTAGAAAATAAAAAGCAGCATCCAAGATACGCGAAGTGTTTTGATGTTAGTTTAATGGGCTGCAACAGAAACTGCCATGATACACAACCGTCTAAAGGATGGGGATGAGCTAGCTTAAAAAAAAAATCAAATTAAAATCAAGGACGCCCCTGTTAAACAGGAGACATCCCCCACCCCTGCAGTAATTAGAAAATCTTTTATTTGTGGCTTGTGTCACTCTAATGAGATCTCACTAGGCTGACCGAGCAGCGTCTTTTCCTATTCTTGTGATTTCAGAGCCCACACTAACATGACGAAACCTCATTTCTGTTCTCTGCCTCCTGTATTATATGGCTCTAGATGAACAGAGAAAATGGGAAATATTGCTCTGGGCCCTGTGGGTGAAAACTACAGCTAAGATACATACAACCAAACTGGCAGTGTCTGTTCTGGTCATGGCTGGATGTGTTTCTTTGACTCTGGTGATTTTTGCTGGAGACCAGGGCTCTTTCTGTAGAAAAAGCCCAGCAGGAACTCATTAGCATAATAGGCCACACCCAACATCAGAAACTCATTAGCATATTAGGCCACACCCCTGACAGCACAGCTCATTAGCCCATTAGGCCACACCCCCATGTTACCAGAAGTGTGCTCATCCAGCCACACCCACTTTTTGCTGCTTAACCTTGTTGGTTGTCAAAACCCAGGGCTTTTTTTTGGAGCAGGAACTCCTTTGCATGTTAGGCCACGCACCCCTAAAGTAGCCAATCCTAATGAGTTTCTGCTGTTGGGTGTGGCCTATTATGCTAATGAGTTCCTGCTGGGCATGGCCAACTCGGGAGCCAGCCGGAACTCCGTTCCTGTGCGTTCCTGCCCAAAAATAGCCCTGCCGGAGACTAACTGAGCAAAGGATTCCTAAAGCAACCGGGGGGAGTGGGCAGCGTATGTATCGATGGACTCACTTCACTAGGCAAGCTTGAGCACCCCAACTGGTTTCTTGGCAATGCTGGGTGAGTGCTGTGGGAGGGAGAGCTCTTACCTTATGCTGCTTCAGAACCCTGTTCAGCTTCTTCTCCTGGCTCAGCTGCAGTCTTGTCCTCTCCAGAGCTTCTTTCAGCAAAGTGTTCTCTTCGGCTTCCCGGTAGATCCTGTCGGCTAGCTTGGACATCTCGGCGTGGCACCCTTGCAGAGACAGTGTGTTTGTCCTGTAAGGAGCGAGAGGAGGTAGCCTGGAGCGTGGGTGCTGCGAAATGTCATTTGGGACTGAAAGACAACCCCCGGAGCTTTGCAACAAGTGAGGTTTGCCACCAAGTCCCCACGAGTGACTAGTCCACAGCCGATGGCCCCTGCGTACCCATTAGTCCCCCCATTCACTGGGTCTGGATCCAGTGCCTGCTGAGACCCTCTTCCCTCCAGGTAGGGTCCCAAACCACACAGTCACCCCCTCAGTGTGTTGGATCCAGCTGCAGGGGACAACCCCCTGCCCCCTTCCCCTGGAACATCTGTATTAGATTTGCATGAGCTCCTTATTCCTCTAAGGCACTCATGAAGGCAGCTTCGATTGCAAAATGAGACAAATGTGTAACGGGCTAACTAGAAAAAGAACAAAACAAGATTGCACATGAGTAATGTTGCTTCCTGGCCACTGACTTAGAGCATGAGGGATCCGGTTCTGAATGGTCAACTGCTACCAATGGTTACTTCATACGGAGGCAACTGAATGCACAGTTTTATGTGCTTTAGCAAAACGGTCAGGGCCAGTTTGGTCACTGCAGTGTTATACATCGTACTGCAAAGATCTTTCTTTTTTTTGGTTTTAAGTGAGTGATTGGTTGAGTGCTGCCCATGTTTTGTGCTGTAGTGAACTCTATTATGGCCACCGGCTAAAACGGTAATGGTAAAACGGTAACTGAAGCCATCTTATAAAGTGCTACTGTCTGTCACTGTTCCCAGGGATGAACGAAACCAGCTTCAATCAAAGCAGAACAAGCAAGGCTCTTTATTGCTTTTGGAAGCTAACATTTTCAGGGCAAGGATATGACGCTGGCTTTAATAATTCCCCTCTGCTGTGTAAGCAGCCACAGTCCACTCAGCAGAAGGAAGATCTGAGTCCGGTAGCGCCTGAAAGGCCAACGATATTTTCCAGGGTATAAAGATCCAGATGAGTAGCCAGGTTAGTCTTGTCTGTAGCAGTAGAAAACAGTAAGAGTCCAGTAGCACCTTAAAGGCTTAGCCAAATATGTGGCAGGGCATGAACTTCTGTGAATCAAGGCTCACTTCTCCAGATACTGAAGAAGGGAGCAGTGGCTCATGAAGGCTCAAGCCCTGCTGCATATTTTGTTAGTCTTTAAGGTGCTACTTTAAGGAGCTGCGGTGGCTCAAGTGGTTAAGACGCTGAACTGCAGGCTGTGGAAGGTCGGTAGTTCAGCAGTTCGAGACCCGAGTGTGCCGCATGACGGAGTGAGCTCCCGTCTCTAGTTCCAGCTCCTGCCAACCTAGCAGTTCGAAATCAAGAAATTGCAAGTAGATAAATAGGTATCACTTTGGTGGGAAGGTAACAGCGTTCCGTGCATCTTGGTGTTTAGTCATGCTGGCCACATGACCACGAAAATGTCTTCGGACAGCGCTGGCTCTTCAGCTTTGAAACGGAGATGAGCACCGCAACCCTAGAGTCAGACTCGACTGGCTTTCGAGCAAGGGAACCTTTACCTTTTTAAGGTGCTACTGGACTCTTGCTCTTCTCTACTGTTCCAGGGTATAAGCTTTTGACAGCCAAAGCTCCCTTCATCTGAAAATGGCAGCTTTTACTCTCAAAAGCTTATACCCTGGAACCTTTTGCTGGTCTTTAGAATCATAATTCTAGAACCTGGGGTTATCCACTGAAGCTGAAGGTTGGAGATTCAAGACAGACACAAGGAATTACTTCTTCATACAGTGCATAGTTCAGTTGTGGAACCTGCTGCCAACTTGAGAGGCTTTAAACGGGGAGTGGACAAAATCATGCAGGATGGGGCTATCCATGGCTACTAGCAGTGTTCCCGATCGGCTGCGCACGCCGCTCATTAACACAGCAGCAGTCTGGAGCCGCGCAGGGTCTTGCACAGCCCACTGCCCGTTTTAAGATTACAGCAGTTCTGCTCAGGATGTGTTCAGTGTGTGGGGGGGGATTACAGGGAACATTGGCTACCAGTCACAATGGCTACCAGTGTTCCCCCTAAGCTGAGTTAGTGCGAGCTAGCTCACAGTTTTTTAGCCTCTGGCTCACACCTTTTTGTCTTCGCTCAAGAAGGAGGGCTCCAGACCAAACTCATCTATGCAGCGGCCAAATCACTCACTCACAACTTTAATGCCAGTAGCTCAAAAAGTAGAATTTTTGCTCACAAGACTCCGCAGCTTAGAGGGAGCAATTGGCTACTCGTCATGATGGATATCTGCTCCCTCCAGTACCAGAGGCAGGAGGCCTCCTTATATGAGTTGCTGGGGACTGTAGTGTATTCAAAGCTGCCTTGAATGCATAACATGTGTGAAACATCTAATTGGAATGTGATGTAAAGCTTCATTCCTGGGCTAGGATCCAAAGTCATCCAATAGTATCGCTAGCCCAGGAAGCAACAAGCCAATCACTTCAAGCAAGCTCCCTGAGCGGGAACGAATGTGATTGGACCTTATCTCGGCAACCTCATAAGCTAATATGTGTATATTAGCCGGGGATGTTTAAAAGCAGGACAGCTGCAATGTAAAAGCTGTTCTGGCTATGTGATGTTGATCCGTGTTGGAGTTGTGTTCAAGTTGAAGAATAAAGTTGTGTTCTTGCTGAATCGCTCTCTGACTGCTTTGTTAAGCGAGCGACTTAACAGGGACAACAGGCAGGAAGATGCTGCTGCGATCCTCCTCCTCATGGGCTTCCTAGAGGCAGCCAGTCGGCCGCTGCATGAACAGAATGCCGGACTGGGTGGGCCTTCGGTCTGACCCAGCAGGGCTCCTTCTTCAGGTGTTCCTGGGCTCGAATCTGGCTCTTCTACTGCAGACCGCTATGGCCACCCACCTCAAACTATCAGCTGTGAGCAAGCGGCTGGAGCCAGCCCAGATAAGGCCAGTGCAACCTGTGTCTGGTGTATGCCAGGGTCGGGGAGTGGTTGGCCTTGCTCATTCAATGCTTCCAGAGTGGCCGCTGGTGCTGGTCCAGTTGCTCTCCGTCCCCCTCCTGGGCCCCGTGAGGTTCGTACCTGAACTGCCCGGCGTCTTTCTCGTACTCTTTCAACAACACCTCCTTCCTTTCCAGACGGTGCTTCAGCCTGCTGATCTTGTCGAACAGCAGCTCGAGGTCCTTCTGCCTCAGCAGCCTGACCTTGGCCCGCTCGTCGTGGGGGAGGTGCTTGACCGTCTGCATTCCCAGCAGCTCCTTCACGTCCATCAGGCTGGCTAGATCCCGAATCAGGGTGAGGTACTGTGGACGGAAAGGATAAAAGGAAGTTCATAGTTTTTTTAGCCTCCGGCTCACACGTTTTTGTCTTCGCTCAGGAAGGAGGGCTCCAGAGCAAACTGATCTACGCAGTGGCCACATCGTTCGCTCACAGCTTCAGTGCCGGTAGCTCACCAAGTAGAATTTTTGCTCACAAGACTTAGAGGGAGCGTTGCATACCAGCACTCAGTATATCACTGCATACATTTTTATTCCACCCTTCCTCCTAGGCGTTCCAAGCGGGATACGCGGCTTCCCCCATTTTAACCCAACGTATCATGTACAAGGTGGGCCAAGCAGTGAAAAAGACAGACTGGCAGACGACCACCCAGTGAGTTTCAATGGCAGAGTTCGGTTTAAACCCAACAGTGCCATCCTGAGCAGGGTTATGCCCTTTTAAGCTCATGGACCTCAATTAAGAGAAGGGGGGGGGGACTCTGTTTACAGCTTACGTAGAGCAAACTGATCTATGCAGGGGCCAAATCGTTCGCTCACAGCTTCAGCGCCGGTAGCTCACCAAGTAGAATTTTGGCTCACAAGACTTAGAGGAAGCATTGCATACCAGCACTCAGTATATCACTGCATACATTTTTATTCCACCCTTCCTCCTAGGCGTTCCAAGCGGGATACGCGGCTTCCCCCATTTTAACCCAACATATCGTGTACAAGGTGGGCCAAGCAGTGAAAAAGACAGACTGGCAGACGACCACCCAGTGAGTTTCAATGGCAGAGTTCGGTTTAAACCCAACAGTGCCATCCTGAGCAGGGTTATGCCCTTTTAAGCTCATGGACCTCAATTAAGTCAGAAGGGGGGGGGGACTCTGTTTACAGCTGGGCTGCAGGTCTTCCCAGTTCCTGGTCTGATTCTCTAGCCACCGCTCTCTGTACTGGGGAAGGAGATGCCTCCAAACATGGGACTGTCAGAGCATAGGATATGAAGTCATGGTAACAAATATATACTCATGGTGCACCACATGGGAACGGAAAGGGCCTGGTGAGCCGTGGGTGGTGGCGATGTGAACTGAGAACGCAGCTCCGCACGCCCCCCTCCCTTTCAGGTCCCACAGTGTATCTGGAGGCCACGCAGCAGGATATTCCCCCCTGCTCCAAACACTTAATGTACCTGTCGTGCTCATACCATGTTTTCACTGAGGTCTAAAGCATCCGCCATCTCCAACTTTGCAGTCCTTTCTATTGCCACATTGGGATCTGTACTACAAATGCTGCTCTGAAGCTGAAAATTAAGAGGGTGACCTATTCAGAAACACATTAAGGTAGGGAACTGAAGCCAAAAGGCAATCGGGAACATTTCCCCCCCCCCCTTTCAATGACATTTGCCTTTTTAAAAAAAAGAAAATACAGCAAAATGTCATGCCGAGTTTGGTTTACCTTATTAGCATCCACACCTGTCACCGCCGGTGACAGCTCACGTTCTTTCTCTGTTTTTCGATCCCTTTTCTCAGTAAGGTCTTTTTTTAGTACTATAAGTGGCTCCGCGGTTTTCTCTTTAAATCCTAGGAGGAGAACAGAAAACCCTGTTTTTGGAGCTGCCTTGCCTCAGGCGTTGAAAGCGGGAACTCATGGCTAGCCAGTCTCGTAAGGGGTTGGGTAAGAGGCAAGGTTGGGGGGAGATAAAGAAGGAACACTTTTGTGTAGACCAAATAAGCTGACTTATTAGGAAAAAGCTCCGGGACAGAACGTTAAAGATGAGAGCTTTACTGTAATCCTAAATCCCAAAACAAGAAAACCTCCAGATCAGTTAAACCGCTCGCAATCTTCTGTAATCCTAAAGAAGTTCTGTTGTTGTACTTGATTAAGGGTCAAGCCAGATGAGACGCAGAAGACTGGTGATTATATCCAACGTGTTTTCAACTGGTAAACAGCATCGGCTGCAGCCAAGGGAAGGGAGAGTTTAACTCTCCCCCCCCCCATCACTTTCCCAACTTTAAACGCTATTCGGAGCTGCTATTTCCCCAGCATATGGACGGCCTTATGTTTCCCCACAAAATGGCAAACAACATCTTTTGAGTCCGTCTGCAGCTACCAAAAAAAAAAGGGCACAGCCGAAAGGGTTAATACCCAACTCCTCTTGTGTCACGGCCCCAATCCGAATTAGGGCTGGCCGAGCTTTTCCCAGCAAAACAATGCTCTGGAGATCCACCGTTACTTTACGTCACAGAGATCGATTCACGGAACGGAATAAAAATGACTTGGAGCTTTAAAGGCAATACTGCGGATTGTGACCTTCTTCTAACCACACCGCTGAACAAGTCCAAAGCTTCCCTCCGGCCTAAGGAGCCTCCTTCCAACTTAAGCCGACCTTCTTCGGATGGAAGAGCTGCTTGAGTTGGAGGAAGGCTTCAGGCTTTGCTTAATGGTGTGAGCCAGGAGAAGGGAAGGATCCAGCCCAGTTGCCCCAGTCTAGGGGAAGCAATCAGATTCCTGCCTGAGGACTGCTGCATGACCCTGGGGGAGGGGGGGGGGAACAGTACACCCAGCAACCTTGGGGAACCCCAGGATACATCTCTCTTGGGGCAGACTGATCTGCGTAAGCCCACAAGCTCAGCCGGGCGTTTTTGTATATGTGCGGCCATGTTCTGCTCCCAGCAGTTCCCCGGCTCTTCCCTAGACAGGTTCCCAGGGATTCTATCATCATCCTCATCCTCATATGCAATAAATGGACAAACCTGCGTCTTTCAGAGAAAGCGCATCACAAACTCCCAGAGTCACACTCCAAATCTGCATCTCAAGAACTGGCAGTTTGTGTCTGAAGAAAGGTTTTGGTTTCATAGATTTTCTTAATCAAATTATGTGATGGAGGATTATTTTTTTTAAAAAGTACAATTAAAAAAAAACATTATAGCAATACTGAGGCTAGGCTCACAAATAATTATTTGTGGAAGATCACAAATAATTGCAGGAAGGTTTACTCCATCTGTGTGTTCTAAATTCAGTCTTCTGTATGTTCTACATCCCATCCTGCCAAAAGCACCCTTTGAAATCAAGCTCTGCTCGGTTTTCTCACAATGGTGCCCAAAGATAACAGAACAGGGATACAAGTGAGGAAGCAGAAAGGACAGGCAGAGACGGGCATGGCAGTGCTCACCCGAAGGCCGAGTCCTCTCCAGCACTTTGATCCTTTCCCGCAGTTCGGTCAGGGCGTCTTTTTGGCGCAAGATGGTCTCCTCGTGTCTGGAGCCTTTGCATTTCGCTCCCAGGTCAGCCAGGTCCAAGGACGGCACCTATTGAACAGGCTCCAGGTAATGACCCCCTTTCGATTAATGGAGGTAAAAAGGACCTCCCCCTTCGGGTGAGCCAATTCCACTATTCCCCTGTGCTGTGATTGGAGAAGCTGCCTAATGCAGGGGGAGAAGATGACCTGAAAAGCACTCTCTTTGAAACAGGGGAAGGTTTCTCCCTGCATTAACATGCCTCAGTTCAGTTCAGTTTTCGGCCCACAAGCCGTTCAGAAGCAGAGTAAAACAGATAAAAACACTAATATAAAATGAATTAACTACATAAAACCTCTCTATACATCACTTGTCTTAAGATACCTATAGTTAAAAGGTGAGAATCTGAGTAAATTATGCCCTGGAGATTATCTCAGTTCGTATTTTCATTGCAGAACCTAGAAACTTCACAGTGGTTCCAGCAGTGCCTCCACAATCCTCCGGTTCCTGGTTTCAGAGGGAGCCGTTGCAGAGGAATCTTGATGTACCATTTTAGATTGGCAGGATTAGGCGAGCTTGCTTTCCACTGCTGCCGCATTCCCATTCTTTGCCAAGCATTTTTCGTGTACGGGCTAAGCAAATACTTCCTTCTGGTCCCGTGCTCGTTTTGAATGCATTGCTTTTTTTTAAAAAAAAAAATCTGAACTGAAATCTTACCAAAAAAATCAAAAAAGGAAGAACTTTCTATAGCTTGGCCACTCCTGTTCAAAACCAGAAGACCCCCAAAGCTACCTAATCCCATACGCCAAATTCAGGGCCATGCACCCTCTGTGCTCATGTGCACACGCACTCACTCACGTACAGACACACACACAGCAGATGGATTTACACAAAACCAGGCTCCAGTCTTTCCCGCAAAGTGAGAGGACACGTGAGCTTCAGCAAAGAGACTGGAAAACAAGATGTTGCAAGATAGCTCTAGCAAGTAAGCCAAACCATGAACCACAGGGGAAAAATTGGAGGGAGGGAAAACTCTTGTTAATTTTACTTGGGGATATGTTCTGTCCCAGTCCCACACAAACTGCTGTGGCTCATCCTCGAAAGCTCTGGAGAATTCACCTTTTGCGATCCTTTGAGAGGACACTGCATCAGGCAAAGGTCTTTAAGCATTATTATTCTCCCTTCGCGTCCCTTTGTAGACACATTTGCAAAAGAAAATGGGAGCACCAGAGCATCTCTTTTTTTTTTGTCCTACATTTTCCAGCCCTAATGAGCAATTACAGCAACACTCAGCAGTTATAATACTTCACGTTTGCAAAGCGCTATGAAAACACTTCCAAATCACCTACCGCAACATGTGCACGGGGGGGGGGCAGGTATACAAGGAAAATAATGTTCACCTTCAAAAGGATAGGAAGATTTGTATTGGGTCTTTGCTGTTTTTGACTATGAGCCAGCCAGGTATGTTCCACTGAGTGATGCCCGACTGGAGCTTCTGGGGTACGGGAAGAGGCTGGAACCACAGAAGCATCTTGCAACAGACCATGTCCCCAACATGGTGCCCGTGGGCACCCAGCACCTTTCCTGGTGCCCGCCGATTGTTTTCAGAAAGTGGGCGGGGCTGTTGCCCACCAAGGCTTCTGATTGGTCGCTGGAGATTTGGTTGGCTGTGCAGATTATTGAAAATGTGGCTTTAGCAGCAGCTGCCACTGCAGTGCACGGATCTTCACGGTGTGACTGAAGGGAAGCTGCAGTCCCCTTTGTGTGGCTGGCTCGGCCTCCATTGTGCGGCAACCATCTTATGGCTGTGCCGACCACACTGTGCCAGAATTCTAAATGTGCCGTATGGCTCAAAAAAGGTCAGGGGACGCTGCAACAGACCCACCTGCTCTGGCACCCTTCCTCTTTTGACTTCATAACTAGCTATACTTTTCCAAATAAACAACACCACCTTTCAGTAAAAGTAGCTATCTATTTAGCAGGTTTTAATCCCAACCTTCTGCCAAGGCGCTCGGGGTGGCATACGTGGTCTCTCCCTCACCCTATTTATTTTATTATCTGTACTTTCATCAGGTCATTATGAGGCTGTAAGTACAAAGGCTGGCTTGCCAGGTGGCTCAAGGGGCAGAGCACCTGCTGAGCACGCAGAAGGGCCCAAGCTGTGGTCCTGGCATCTCCAGGGACAGGGACTCAGGTGGTGGGTGCTGGGAAAAGGCCCCCCCCTCTTCCCCTTAGACCCTGAAGAGATGCTGCCAGCCAGAATTGACAACAATGAGCAAAACAGACCACTGGCATGCTTCGCTATAAGGCAGGTGACTCTGTACACCCTAGACGACGTCCAGGGCTACGTGAACATTACGAAAAGCTGATGCTGCTCTGAGTCCTTCAATAACTTTAGAGCCGTTTTCACACAAAGGGCCCCTTCGGACATTATGGGTGTGGTTTTGCAGCAACTGCATCGTGAAGTCAAAACAAACCACCCTTTGGCAGCTGATGTTTCAAGAGAGATTTATGG
>NW_015161417.1:65681-79865 GCF_001447785.1 Gekko japonicus | reverse complement strand
CTGAGGGCTGCTGGGAGCAGGGGGTGGGGCTTGTTGCATGTGCCCGCCCCCTGGGCTCTTTATTGCCGGAGCTCCGCTCCTGTGCGCTCCTGCAGGAAATGACCCCTGGTTTTATCCCCCGCTCTTCACTACCTGAAGGAGTCTCGGAGTGGCTTACAATTGCCTTCTCTTCCTCTCCCCGCAACAGACACCCTGTGAGGTGGGTGGGGCTGAGAGAACTCTGAGAGCGCGGTGACTGACCCAAGGTCACCCAAGCTGGCTTTAGGTGGAGCAGTGGGGAATTAAACCCAAGTCTCCAGATTACAGTCTGCCACTCTTAACCACTACACCAAACTGGCTCTCTGAGAGATCAGGGACTGAGCCGGGGTCCCTCAAGCTGTGCTTCACAGGTGAGCAACCACTGCAGCTACAGAGGGGCTTGTTAAAAACATGGTTCAGATGCACTTATTCATGGGGGCCAATCTCTGCATGCCACACTGCACCCCTGCTCACCTGTTTGTTTACAGCGCAAAGGCAGGGATTTCAGCAGCCATGAACTCAGCAGGGGTTCCTTCATCTCAGCCTCCGTTTGTCCACTGCACTGAGCCACGCTTGCTACAGGGGGATAAGAATACTGGCCTACCTGGGACTTCCGGCCGGGGTAAAATGGCGATTTGACGCACTCTGAAAGTGCTCAGAGTGGACGGTGATTCTTTTTAGCAGTTTGGACGTTCAACGGTCCAACGCAGCTTCCCCCAGGTAGGGGGGACGACTGGCAAGCATCAAGACCCAAGAGAGAGTTGAGATTGGTGTGGCCGAGCCTCGGAGGAGACTCGTGTTACACTTTGATCCCCTCTCTCAAAGCGGGCATTGCTAACAGCATTAAAAGAATACTGGCCTGCCTTTGCAGGACTGCTGGTAGGGACCACGGAGATAATGTACACAGGACTTCTGAATACAGGCCCAGTTCAGACAGTCGTTCAAACTCCTCGGTTTGGATGATCAGAAATGAGCCTGGGACTCACGTGCTCCCCTTTCCCCATGGCACAGACTTTCAGATTTCTGGTTTGGGAAAGCCAGTTGGCTGCTACACCTGAATTTTGATTTGGAAGGCAAGTGTCACCCACCGTTGGCCTATCTGGGCATAGCGGAAGTCAGGGAGGGAATTTAAGCCTGTGTGGGTTGACGTGTCTGGGACCCCAAGGCCAAACACTGCTCTGTCTGAACTGATAATGATGAGTATTATTTCAACACTACATTTCCCCGGAATGTGTCATTACAGAGACTCTATGGATAGAGAGCTGAGTTTGTTAAAATGTTCCCTGGGTTTTTGAGCAAATGGTTATAAGTATTTCAGAAACACCCCAGTACTTTGGGGCCTGATTCCTGCCTTCCTCTTTTACACCAAGGCAGCTCCTACCTTAATTCTTCATTTGCGGCTTTAAGGTCTACATCCTTCCTGTCCACCAGCTTGGACATCTCATACAGCTTCTCTCGGAGCTGGTTCAGTTCTTGCGCCAGGCTGTGGACCAGACTGCGCTTCTGCTCCAGTTCCATCTTTTGCTTTTCACTCAGTTCTCCTACAGACACACAGGAAGCCCTGTTTACAGGTCACAGTGAATGCACGTATCTACGGCGCATGGCCGGTTTTTCTTTCTGTGCACGTTATCGAATAATTCTCATCTTACATTCAAGGCACCTACAGCGGAAGGTATTATTTAAACCCTGTTTTTATGGTCCTGGTCCCCAGTGTCATTTGTAAAGTGAAAGCGTATTACTTCTTTCTTACAGGCAGACTATGCACATAGATGCAGGACGTACATGTGAACAGGGCCAAGGCAAGGGAGAGACGGAAGTGGTTTTGGGCTGAATGAGTACTACTGCCTGCAAGGCAAACAAGCTGTTTTGGTTCCCAAGGTTTACCGCATGGAGAAGGCTCTTGTCGCCAACCATGCTGAGCTCTCCACATGCCCCAGAAAAGGGGAAACGTAGGGCTGCTTAATTCTGACTAATCCTGGAACAGCTGGTGCCCAATACATCTAAGAGACATCCATCTGCTAACCCTGGTTAGGAGATCCAGAGTGCCCCAGGGACTCTCACCCTCCTTCCCCTCCTTTCATACGCATGCATCCTCCCCTTCCTTCCATTTTTGGTGCTAACCATGGCACACTGTTGCATCTTCAGTAATACTAATGTTTACTGGGGTTGGTTACAAACCAGAGTTTGCAGCCAAGTCCGCAGGAGTCATGTCCAAACTAGCTTTACAAATCCTGATTCAGTCTATAGCCAAATATACATACCACTTCCAATATGACACTGGACCAGTTCTGAGAAGGAAAGGAAGGAGGGAGAATTCACACATTAAAGGGAGAAGGAGGGAGAGGAAAGGGATGTGTGAGCTGGCAGGCACTTCCAGTCTTGTAACTGGATTTAGGAGATTTGGAGACGTTAGTTCTGACCGAAGCCTGCCAATGGAGGAGGCCCTCTCATGATTAAAGTTTTGTGTACCACTTCAGTTCAACAAGGACTGCTTTGGGAGACATTCCCCCGAGACAGTTTTACAAATCTGCAATTCCTACTTTTCAGACCCCAGACACCTCTTTGTTACCAGGTCAGTTTTGAAAGACTGGAGTTCAACCATTGGTTGCAGTGCTTAGAATCAGTTGTGTTCTCAGCAGAATGTTAATGGGATATGTGATCTAATCTTAAGCGCTCTCTATTCTCTACATTTTAACGGAAGGAAGGGGTTAAAAGACATTTGTTAACAGCCCGCCATTTCACAAACCAATCACGTCGGACATCCTGGCTTTGGCTTCCGAGAGCTCCTTCTTTAGTTCCAAGATTACAGCGTGCTTTGAAAGGATTTCGTGCCTCGCGGCTGCTAATTTTTCCCTGACGTTCACAAGATTAAAAAAACAAAACACACATAACAATGAATGAAACAAAACACACAAAAGCGTTGCAGAACCCAATTTAAGTAAAATATCTTGGTAAGATCAGCTTAATATGTTATTTTAGGAACTTAAAACCGGCTATGATGAATAAGGTTTATGATCATTTCCCCATCTCATCAAGGATGGCAGTTAATTTGTACTACAGGCCAGTGTTCCCTCTAAGCTGAGTTGGTGTGAGCTAGCTCACAGCTTTTTAGCCTCCAGCTCACACATTTCTGCCTTAGCTCAGGAAGGAGGGCTCCGGAGCCAATTAGTGTATGCAGCAGCCAAAACTGCTCGCTCACGACTTTAACGCCAGCAGCTCACAAGGTGGGATTTTTGCTCACAAGACTCCACAGCTTAGAGGGAGCATTGCTAGACGTAGAGGGGTTAGAGTTCATCATAATGGGGCGCAAATGAACATGCATTAAATACAGAGGCTCGCCATGCTTGTGAATGTGTCTTGAGCTCCTTGCTGATGCACACCTGACTGTAGCGTACCAGTGAAATGAATGCTGATAGGCTAAAGCCAAATTTCCCAGTGGCAGGACACATCAGCGACGACCATGTCTTGCCGCTGTAATCTCCTCCTGTCTCAGGCAGCGGGGGCCTTTGTCCCCAGAGAGGGGGAAGTAAGGTGGTGCCAGCACTGCAATGGGTCCCTCTAAGCTGTGGAGTCTTGTGAGCAAACTTTCTACTTTGTGAGCTACTGGCAATAAAGTTGTGAGCACGTAATTTGGCTACTGCATAAATTAGTTTGCTCTGGAGCCATCCTTCCTGAGCTAAGACAAAAATGTGTGAGCCGGAGACTAAGAAACTGTGAGCTAGCTCACGCTAATACAGCTTAGAAAGAACACATAGTGGAGCCACCTGCTATGGGAAGGCATGACTGTAGCACATCAACATTAGATTAGTTGGTTGCACTACAAGTGCAAACGTGTTGAACAGTACTTCACGTCTCTTTCTGATGTACATGTCCTAAGTATACATTCATCTTACATTACCAAGGTGAGAGACTAGTCAGAAAAACCTCCAAGTATTTATTCTTAGTATAGTTGTTCCAGCCCCTCCAGCCCAAGCTAGTCTGATCTCATTAGATCTTGGAAGCTAAGCAGGGTCAGGCCTGGTTAGTACTTGGGATGGGAGACCACCAAGGAAGCCCAGGGTTGCTACAGAGAGGCAAGCAAGGGCAAACCACCTCTGGTCATCTCTTGCCTTGAAAATCCTATCGGGGGTCACCAAAAGTCTGCTACGGCTTGATGGCACTTCCTACCACCTCCATAGTTATCTAGAATTTTTGCAAGGTTTCAGCTTCTGCTTATACTTTTTGATCAAAAGACACTGGAAACCAACTAAATACTTATCTGCTTACATCATAAAAACATGGTCCCCCTTGGTGCAAGAAACCTCTTGTGACTGGGGTGGCGTAAAAACCTCTTGTGATAGGAATGGCACAGAAACGTCCGGTGAAACCGATGGCGTAGAAAACTCTTGCGAAATGGACGGCATAGAAAGCTGTGGTGAAACGGACCGCTTAGACTTGCTAGATTCCCTCTGCATTTCTGAAGAAAGAGCCAAGAATGCACACAGAAAGTTTGAACATAGTCACTGCCAAGGTCAGCAAAATTTCAGCTTTTCTATCTAGGCGAGTGGTTCTGAGTTCCATATGAGGTTTTGGAGAGAGCTCCATAAATGGCATCATTAGCAGCAAAAGCTTGGTAACAGAACACAGAACAGCAAAGCACTAGCAGTCTGTGTCTCTGGAGTCAAACAGGTGCCAAATACTATCAAAGTGAGCTGCTGCATCGGATGATGACTGCAATGGAAAAGCAATACAAAACTGCACTGTTGCTAGTGCCGGTGGGACAGCATCTGGGATCAGTCATCATCCTGAACACACACTCCAACTAGCCCCCACCCACCCCGTACGTTCACTCATGTGATTTTCTACTTGATTCAAAGCTTCTTGGAGTCATGGATACAAAAATAAATGCAAAAATAATTAAAATCCTCTTTTGTGAATCAACACGAGTGGCTATTTCTTTGTTAAACGACGTGGCTGTTTCCATCCTGATAACGGATGCCTCCTTTCTCTTGCACATTACGGAGCACACAGGCTGGGTTCAGGGTCCCCACCCTGTCTCCTTCTAAGCTGTGGAGTCTTGTGAGCAAAAATGCTACTTTGTGAGCTGCTGGCATTAAACTTGTGAGCAGGCGATTTGGCTACTGCATAAATCAGTCTGGGTCCCCACCCTGTCTCCTGTGCAACAGTCAGATGAGAGTCCTGAGTTTTCAGTTCCGGTGCACAGGGTACCCGATTTACACTGTGGCACACATACAGGAAGGGGTTCAGTCTCAGTCTCCCTCCCCACACCATTTTCCCAACCTGAAACGGTCCTGGGGGGGATGCTGTCTAGACTGTTGGGTGTATCCCCCCCCCCTTTCAGCATACACAAGGATTTCCCCTTACCCGGTTTGTCACGGACAATCCTTGGATTTCAAGTCGGGAAAATGACACCGGGGAGAGAAGGCTGAAGACTCTTATCCGTGTTTGCTGTAACAGTGGTTTGACTGGGGCACCACACGTGGTAGAACGAAGAAGAACCCACTACTCACTATGTTGTCGAAGGCTTTCACGGCCAGAGTTCATTAGTTGTAGATTTTCCGGGCTGTATGGCCATGGTCTTGGCATTGTAGGACCTGACGTTTCGCCAGCAGCTGTGACTGGCATCCTCAGAGGTATAACACAGAAAGATGGAGTACTCTCTGCGTCAAGGTGAGAAGAAAAATGCTAGGCAGGTGATTTATATCTACTCAGGAAGGTGGGGTAGGGCTGTGACATGCCAATGGAGGAGCTTTCCTGAGGAGGTTCTTTTGCGTATGGATTGGCTGTTGAAATTCTAATCTTATCTGTAGTGCTTGCTGTAAGATGTAGAGCATTCTGTGTTTTTCAAGGCTGGAAACCATGCCCTATCCATCTTTCTGTGCTATACCTCTGAGGACGCCAGTCACAGCTGCTGGCGAAATGTCAGGCCCTACAATGCCAAGACCACGGCCGTACAGCCCGGAAAATCTACAACTAACCATTACTCGCTGTTACAAAGGACACCAGGTGGGGACCCCCGGACCAAACCTGTGGCCTCTGTAACGTGTCAGCCTCTGAGGCTGTGGAAGCGAAGTAGCTGCACTTGCTACACAAAACAGTTTTGAGCCCAGTGGCACCTTAGAGACTCTCACTGTTCTCCTGCAGACCAACACGGCGACCCTCTGAAATGTGTTACACAAACGTTTCTCTGTGGGGGGGCTGGGGAGTAAAGAAGCACCTTATGTATGAGAATCAGCACCACCCGCAACACAGTTGGCTGAGAAGAGCAGCCAAAAGCAACTTCTTTGCCTTTGCTAAAGGTAAAGGCTTCCCTTGCTCGAAAGCCAGTCGAGTCCGACTCTAGGGTTGCGGTGCTCATCTCCTTTTCAAAGCCGAAGAGCCAGCGCTGTCCGAAGACGTTTCCGTGGTCATGTGGCCAGCATGACTAAACGCCAAGGCGCACGGAACGCTGTTACCTTCCCACCGAAGTGGTACATATTTATCTACTTGCAATTTCTTGCTTTCGAACTGCTGGGTTGGCAGGAGCTGGAATTAGAGACAGGAGCTCACTCCATCATGCGGCACACTCGGGTCTCGAACTGCTGAGCTACCGGCTTTCCACAGCCTGCAGTTCAGCGTCTTAACCACTTGAACCACCGCAGCTCCTTTGCCTTTGCTACCAACCTTCTATTTGCTGCCGAAACTTGAAATTTTCCTCCTTCACCTTCTTCAGGTACTGGGCAGCCTCCGACAGCCTTCCCTCCATAGCGACGATCGTCTGCGAATGTTGCCTGATCTGCTCCTTATATTCTGCAAACTCCTCCTGATGCTTTTGTTTCTGTATTTCTTTTTCATTCTCGATGATTTTCAGCTGTGTCTCCCAGATGGCTAATTTCTCTTCTGCCACCATCTGGAAAAGCCCAACTGACAAGTTATAGGAAAGGCCAGTCGCTCTACAGGTGGCTGGCTCGCCACCAAACCCACAGGGAGCTGGGGAAAGGAGATCTAATGGGTAAAGCTGCAGCTCAGAAGCGGCACCTGCAATTTGCTCGCATGAGGCACCCAGGCCAACCATCTCTGAGATCAGGTGCGACAAAGCTAAACTAATGTTGAGGGCAGCAGGCAAAGATGAAGACCCAACATAAGATGGATTGACCCAGTGAAGAAGAAGAGGAGGAGGAGATTGAATTTATACCCTGCCCTTCACTACCCGAAGGAGCCTCAGAGCAGTTTACAATCTCCTTCCCTTCCCTTTCCCACAACAGATACCCTGTGAGGTAGGTGGGGCTGGGAGAGCTCTCTCGAGAACTGCCCTTGACAGAACAGCTCTGAAAGAACTTACGACTGGCCCAAGGTCACACCAGCAGCTGCATGTGGAGGAGGAGTGGGGGATCAAATCCGGTTGTCCCGAAGAAGAAGAAGAAGAGGAGGAGGAGGAGACTGGATTTATACCCCACCCTTCACTTGGAGTCTCACAGCGACTTACAAACTCCTTTCCCTTCCCCTCCCCACAACAGACACCCTGTGAGGTGGGTGGGGCTGAGAGAGCTCTGACACAAACTGCTCTTTTTCAAGGACAGCTCTTATCAGAACTACGGCTTGCCCAAGGTCATACAGCAGCTGCAAGTGGAAGAGTGGGGAATCAAACCCGGTTCTCCCAGATTAGAGTCCGTGCTCCTAACCACTGCACCAAACTGGCTTGCAAGACCTGAGTTAAGTTTGCAAGACCTGAGTAAGGCTGTTAACGAGAGGACATTTTGGAGGACACTAATTCATAAGGTCGCCATGTCGGAAGTGACTTGAAAGCACCTCTCTCATTCACACACGCACACAATATATACATCTCTCACAAAAGGTATCTGGAGCTGATATCTGGGGACAGCATGGCTGTCCTGAATCTGACAGCTTTCTGAATTGCTGCTCAGGTCAGCAACTACAGAAAGGGGCGCTTAGAGGAGGAGGAGGAGGAGGAGGAGGAGGATTTTTTTTTAGGAGGAGGAGGAGGAGGAGGAGGAGGAGGAGGTGTGTGGACGAAAGCCCTGACCCCTCAGCCCTCTGGTGGCACCTGCCACTCAAGCACCTGCTGCCCCATCCACCCTGAGCTGGCAGATGCCTTCCCTCATGAGGCCAGATTTGGCCCAGGGCACATAGCTGCTGATCCACAAGATTTGCTTTCATCCCCCTGGCAGCGATTACCTTCTTTCTCTTAGCCTCTTCTAGGCTCTCCAAAGTCTCTCTTAGCTTGGCATTCAAAGCCTCCTCTGATTCAATTCTATGTTTAGTTTCCTGCAACAAAGGAAGGAGTCAAGGTACCGCAGAACAAAGAATGGGTTACAAACCATCTGAGAGCAAGACTGAGAGGCTTCAGTCCAATGTGCAGAGAGCACAGCTTTTCAGGGTATCAAAGCACAAAGGGAGTGGTCTGGATTAGAGGGGACGAGATGAGAGAAACAAATAAAACTCACCTCGCTTTCATGCCTAGCTTGGTTATTGTACATATTTATACAGAACACTTATCAGGTTGTTTTGGATCTCCAAGACACTGCACTGGGCAGGGCTTGGCATGAGTTTACATACATGCTGGTGCCAGTGTGGGAGCAGCCGAGCCCATTTTCACTCCCAACTTTTACAACGGGAGATACGTTTTCAACTTCCACACACTATGAAAACCTTCTTCTTGTCTTACTGGGCTTTTGACTCAAAGGCCGTGTGCCTGCACACGGAAGCTTATACCTTGAATTAAAACCTTGTTGGACTCAAACTTTGTTCTTCTGCTTCAGACCAACACGGCTGCCCACCTAAATCCCTCTACGGGCAATCACTGCAGCTAAATATCTAGCAACTGGTAAGGTAGTTTTCCAATCCTCATCCACGAGGAAAAACTGGAATTTTTTTGGGGAGAGATAATAAATTCACATAGCTATTGAGAAGGAGGACGAATACGTTTCTCTCAAATCAGACCGGCTTTCACCCTCCAATAAAATACGTTCTAAAGACTCAAGCTGACCAGGTCCACATTTACTAATCCTGTCCAAATATGCTATGCCTGTGAATTGGCTTTTCAGTACAGCTGAGGGGAAAGAATTTAACTAAGTGAGCATAAATGCTCCTCTGTAACGAAGGGCTATGAAAACCAGTGACAGAAGGGGACTAACTGGGACACTTCCACATCTTAGTACACTTTCGATTGTGAACTATATGTAAGGCCTGAGGTTTTTTGCTTGCTGAACCCAACCAGCTCTATGGTTGTGATCAGGAGTCATTTTGTAGAAAAAGAGGTGCAGGAGCTCATTAGCATAACTTATTTGCATATGCCACACCCCCTAACATCACCAGAAGTGTGTCAGAAGGCAACAACCACCACTCAGGCTCCACTGGACTGTTTTGGATTGCTAGCTATGGGGGGGGGGACGTGCAGATCTGTCCTCACAGAGGAGAGAGAGCTTGTACCTGAATAAAACTTGGTCTTAAAGCTGCCACTGGATTGTTTTGGACCGGTGGGCTGGTGGGGAGGCCTCTGCAACTTACCTGGCTACTTCTTGCTCTGAGGGCTGCTGGGAGCAGGGGGTGGGGCTTGGTGCATGTGCCCACCCCCTGGGCTCTTTACTGCCGGAGCTCCGCTCCTGTGCGCTCCTGCAGAAAATGACCCCTGGTTGTGATCTCTTCTTACCCGTCCTGCACTCTTTTTAGGCAGCCTTTTTAGCTCTGAGGATTGTTCAGCCCTTTGACTGTACATCTTGAATGCCTCCTGAGCAACCTTACATACTGCCTAAGGCTCAAACACCATGCAAACATGGCTTCAGTCCAGACAGTGGTCATGAACCAGCGGAGAATTTGGAACTCTTGAAACGCAAATACAACCACATAAAGGAGATCTTTAAGTGCAATGATGCAAAGATGTCGTAAGCCAACTTCCTTGGACTTCTACAAACCTCAGCCAACCGTTCCATCTCAGTTTTCAAATCCTGGACTTTTTTCTTTTCTCCCTCTATAACTTCGTTTAATTTTTCTTTCTCCAGGGCAGCTGTCTCCTCCAGAATCTGGAAAAGAGTTTTAATTTCATCTGTGAGCATTTTTCTTAGACGAATGAAAGCATAAGTAGCCTGATGACAGATCAGCGAAGGAAAGTGAGGATTCTGGGAGTATTAACTTGTTAGCTATGCAGGGCTTGACATTAAGAAAACATTACAATACTGAAAAGAGAGTGTGAATGGATGGCTGATCACATGACAGGAAGGAGAGTTGGAAGGATCAAGATACATGTTTCTAAAGGGGGACAAAGAATGGATAACATTAGGATAACATCCAAGGCCCTTTTAGATGACTAGGATTGGATCCACATGCTGTTGGGTACTGAGATATTGTCATCACTCTCATCCTCGATTTTCCTGTCCAGATAGGAAAATCTGAGCTGTGAATTATTTCAAAGCAGTCTCTCTAACAACGCATGTGGATCCCATCTAAGCCTAAGCACATGAGATACCTACAGATCTACGGGTTAGAACAGATAAAAGTACTTCTTCACCCAAAGAGTGATTAACACATGGAATTCACTGCCACAAGAGGTGGCAGTGGCTACAAGCATGGACGGCTTCAAGAGGGAATTAGAGAAGCATATGGAGCAGAGGTCCATCAGTGGCTATTAGCCACAAGGTATAGATAGGGACTTTCAGTCTGGGGCTAGTGATGCTCTGTATTCTTTGTGCTTGGGAGGAGGGGGCAACAGTGGGAGGGCTCCTAGTGTCCTGGCCTCACTGCTGGACCACCTGATGGCACCTGGTATTTTTGGCCACTGTGTGACAGAGTGTTGGACTGGATGGGCCATTGGCCTGATCCAACACTGGCTTCTCTTATGTTCTTATGTACAGATATCTGACCCAGGGAGCTTTGACTCTCGAAAGCGAAACCCCACCCCCAAATCTTGTCGTTCTCGAAGGTGCTACTGGACTTGAACCCAGCTCTTCTCTTGCAGACCAACGTGGCAACCCTCTGAAACTATTTGCAAAAATCTATGGCTCTTATCTGTTTATCTCCATGTATGGCTCTTATTGCTCTGGGTTTGCTGCCCTCGGGGTCCTTTCTGGTGGCAGGGCAGGATCTCTGTGTTTCACCTCTCTTTTTACACACATAAATAGTAAATGGGGGGGAAATTCTACCAAAGTAAACAGAATCGCACGTCTTAAGGCTGGGGGGGGAGGCAGTGGCATTGGCCCTCTGTAGACATGGCACTTAAGTCGGCCTTTGTTTTCCTTAAGCAGTGCTGTGGAACACTTGAAGCTAGGACCAGCTTCATACCAGGACCCAAAGATTAAAGTGGGGTTTCAAACCACGGCTTCGATAAACCACTGTTAAGCACTGCACCTGAACCGAGCAAACCATGATTTACCTGGTTTGCTTGCAAGGTGACAAACGGGTTTTGCCAATGTCTCTATATAACTAACCATCCTCCTGGGGCAAAGCTTAGCTCGGCAAACTAAACCACAGAAGATCCAGGGCTCTCCATCAGGATGAAGGCAAGAAGCCATGGCTAATACCAATGATGGTTAAGCTGTACGGACTAGGGTGTTGCCTACAATGTTCCCTCTAAGCTGTGGAGTCTTGTGAGCAAAAAATCTACTTTGTGAGCTACTGGCATTAAAGCTGTGAGCAGCTGATTTGGCTACTGTATAAATTAGTTTGTTTGGAGCCATCCCTCCTGAGCTGAGACCAAAATCTGTGAGTCAGAGGCTAAAAAACTGTGAGCTAGCTCACACTAACTCAGCTTAGAGGGAACACTGGTTGCCTACACTGGGTTGCTATCAGGCCTGCCTTCATGAATGCCTGGGTCTCTGTGTCACTGGAACAACATGAGCAACAAGCACTCAGAAAAGAAAACCGCACTACCCCAGCAGCGCAAGAACCGGCCCTCCGCTTTCCTTTACTTAACAACAGGCATCTCTTTCAGCTTCCTTTTGTAAGAGCCTCATTTCTACAACCTTTCTAGCAATTGCATTTGCACTCGATTCACCGGGATCTAAAACTAGTCTTCTGCAGAGCTTGCAGGGAACGTGTGCTACAAAATACAAGAACTCGTGGGCACTCCATGAAATTGCTGAGCGGTCGGGTTAGAACGGATAAAAGGAAGTCCTTCTTCACCCAAAGAGTGATTAACAACACTTGGAATTCACTGCTACAGGAAGTGGCGGCGGCTACAAGCATGGACGGCTTCAAAAGGGAATTAGATAAGCATCTGGAGCAGAGGTCCGTCACTGGCTATTAGCCACAAGGGATAGATAGGGACTCTGGGGCAAGTGATGCTCTGTCATCTTGGTGCTTGGGGGGGTCAACAGTGGGAGGGCTTCTAATGTCCTGGCCCCACTGGTGGACCTCCTGATGGCACCTGGTATTTCTGGCCACTGTGTGATGTAGAGTGTTGGACTGGATGGGCCTTTGGCCTGATCCAACATTGGCATCTCTTATGTTCTTATGTTGTTAAAAGATAGCAGTCTGGGCTAGGATTCATGAAGCTAGCAGCCCCCCCCCCCCCCCGCACTTTCCCTTTTTCCTAACACGCCCCCCCCCCCCCCCCCGGTACCTTCACTTTGTCCAGGAGTGTTTGCTCTTTGTCCTGGAACTCCTTCTCGAGCTCGGCTTTCATTTCATTCATCTTCTCTCTCAGCAGAGAATGCTGGGACTCTTCTGCCAGCCTTAGCCGGGTCTGCGATGAAAGAGACACATAATCACAGTGCCAGCCAAGCCAAATTAGGAGTGCTCCCCAAGGAAAAGGCTTCTCACCTGTAAGGCTTGAAGCTCGCCCATGGTGCTCAAGTGGTGGTCCGACAGCTTCTTCATGTAGGAGGCCATTCCTTACAAAGAAAAGAGAACCCGGTGAGAAGCCAGGGTGGTGTAGTGCTGAGCGTATCAAACTGGGGAGAGACCTGGCTTCCCGTTCCCACTGAGCCACCGGATGACCTTGGGCTAGTTACTCTTTCTCAAGCGAACCTTCTTCGGACTAGGATCCTGGGGTTTGAAAACCCACTTCTACCATGTAAGTTCGCAGGGTGATATTCGGCCCATCACATATTCTCGGCCTGACCTACCTCACAGGGTTGTTGTGAGAAAATGGCGAAACCAATGCTCTAAGTGGGAGAAAAGCAGGATATAAAGAAATATAAACACGTGCATAAATAAACACATGCCCCTTTGCGGGCTCGTTGCGAGGATGAAATAGAGGAGGGGAGAACTCTTTAGAGGAAAGGTGGGATAAAAATGAAATACCCTGAAGTTCAACCTCACTTTCCCTGCCCTAATCCACCTTCTGGGGACTTAACAGGCAGGGCAGAAGCATGCGTCCCATTTTGGACACATGTCTCATCCCTGCATCAAGGCAAGAGGAAACCCGGGGTCCCTGTTTGCAGCAGAAACTGCTTTGGCAAGGCACAACTGGCAGGTCCTTGTGCCAACCAGGTAGCCATGCCCCTCGTCCATCTTGGGACACAGCTCTGTGCAGTGCAGATTGTCTGGAGCCACTGCACCAACCATGAAGGCACACACACCCCCTTCGCGGAGTAGAGTTTTATGTAACAACCTCAGCCAAGTGTTTCATTGGCGCTCCCAAATCTTGGATCTTTTTCTTTTCTTCCTCTACAACTTAAATGGTTTTTCCCCCCCTTTCTTTCTCCAGGGCAGGCCAAGTTTATATGAGGCGCTAGCTATATTCAAGGTGTGGGATGATGTGGAAGCAGGGATGGAGACGCTCTCTTCCCACTACCCGTTTGCTGGCTGGCCACTTGCCATGGTAGTAGCAAAATGAAGTGCAGTTGGGAGTGGAGGACAGTAGGGAGTTCTTTTCTGGGTTTGATATATAATCTGGGCCAAAGTCCAAGTACAGGTTGCACATCTCACCTTGGTACTTCAGAATTGAGGATTATGAAATGCCTGTATTTCTGAGTGCAGGAAACACATTTCAGCAGCTTTTCTATTACTGGTATCTTGGCAGCACCTCTGTGAGCAATTACCCTGAGGGATGGTCAATCAGCACTATGCAAAGCCAGCTTCCCCCAGATAACAGGAAGAATTGGCTGCTCCATAGCTTGGTCAGGCCTGAGTTCAAATCCCCCCACTCAGCCATGAAGCTCTCTGGATGACCTTGGCCTGATCACCCTGTCTCGGCCTAACTAACGTCATAGGGTTGTTGTGTAGATAAAC
>NW_015161417.1:64587-65646 GCF_001447785.1 Gekko japonicus | reverse complement strand
GTATCTGGACTAATGCTGGATCTAATCCACCAATCTAAATCATGGGAAATGGAGCCAGCAGTCTGTAGTATGCCTAGTTTGAGAGGCTCCATATCCATATATACATATAAAAAAGGTGCTACAAATTCTTTTGTGTATTAGCTTTTGGAGTGGCTTTTATTTCTTTCTGAAAAAATGTGGGTGCCTTTGTAAAAAAAGGAGCTGCGGTGGCTCAAGTGGTTAAGACACTGAACTGCAGGCTGTGGAAGGACGGTAGTTCAGCAGTTCGAGACCCGAGTGTGCCGCATGATGGAGTGAGCTCCGGTCTCTAGTTCCAGCTCCTGCCAACCTAGCAGTTCAAAAGTAAGAAATTGCAAGTAGATAAATAGGTATCACTTCGGTGGGAAGGTAACAGCGTTCCGTGTGCCTTGGTGTTTAGTCATGCCGGCCACATGACCACGGAAACGTCTTCGGACAGCGCTTTGTATTTATCTAATTTTATAATGCAGAAATATACTAAACCCACTCATCTATGAAATGTTACTACTCTCCACAGACACTTTGCGTCCATCTGCAAATAACCCCCTGATCTAATAATCAGAACTTACTGTTGATATAAGTGTGGGAAAATGGGTGCAGGGATCTAGTTCACACACCTTATTTTATTCCAAAATAAATCAATCCCCCATTTTTTGGAAAAAAAAAAGCTGGCCTTTCATAGGTAACAGGAAGAACGGGTCCGGCACCCATTTTGACAGAAGCATTTCATAGCATGAACGATGACCAAGGTTTCATCCCAAGCGGGGGAGAACCCATAGCAGAAACTGGAATTTTTCAAATCGAAACAATATGATCATGGAATTTGGCTGCATCCCTGGTCAGATGAGGCTGCGGTGGCTCAAGTGGTTAGGACGCTGAACTGCAGACCAGAAGGTCGGTAGTTCAACAGTTCACGACCCAAGTGCCACAAGATGGAGTGAGCTCCCATCTCTGGCTCCAGCTCCTGCCAACCTAGCAGTTCGAAAGCAAGAAATTGCAAGTAGATAAATAGGTACCACTTCGGTGGGAAGGTGACAGCGT
>NW_015161417.1:8842-64508 GCF_001447785.1 Gekko japonicus | reverse complement strand
GGAAACGTCTCTGGACAGCGCTGGCTCTTCGGCTTGGAAACGGAGATGAGCACCGCTTCCCTAGAGTCGGATTTGACTGGCTTTCGAGCAAGGGAAACCTTTACGATTTACTGGTCAGATGATATGTCTGTGAGGCTGATTCTCAGTCCCTGTGGCCTAATGCATAAGCAGGCTAGTAAAAGGAGGAAATGTGATGGAAAGTGGAGGACCTTTCTCAGAGTCGGAGATGTCGAGTCCCATATCCAAGAGGAGACCTTCCACTGCATCCACCCAGCTCAGCAAGCCACACAAGACTTCAGCTGCCCAGCCCTGGACCCATGAGACTGGCGGGGCGACGCTCAGGTTTTGAAGACTGCAGACCTCCTTCCTCAAGCTGCTGCTGCAGTAGGGGGTTTCCAAAAAAGCCTAACAAAGAAAGAAAACGGTGGGAAGGGGAAAGAGCAAAAATACCCCGAGCGTAGAGGGCCGGTGTGGATCGCTCACGTCACGATCTGGCAACGAAAACAAGGAGCCCTTTCCCACAAAAGAACGTGGGTTATTGCCAGTCTAGCTACTCTAGCAATAAATCATGTTGCCTACTTATTTCAGCAGCCCTTCTGTCTTCTCATTACATCGAGGAACTCAGACAAATCAACACACTTCTCCCCCTTCCCAACCTGGCCCAGTTTTCAACAGTTTGGGGGAAAGAACCCAAGCTAAATCAGGGAGAAATTCTGGGAACTGTCTGCGTGTCCGTCTCTCACATATACACTCCCTGCCACGGGGCTTCAATAAGTCCTGAGATTTCTAGCCCCAGTTTGTACATTGACTGGAAAGCTGTGGGGTGCTGCAGGTGGCACCTTCAAGTGCAATAAATCACTAGTGTGGGTGAGGGGGAATGGAGGAATGGACAGCACATTCTAAGCCTCCAGAGATTGGGCGGGGGGAGGTTGGTACCAATGCACAAGCCTAGAGATGTGAAAGCCCGGAAAAAAAAGGAAACATTTGGAAAAAACCCGTTTTTTTCCCGAAAAATTGGAAAAATTGAAAAAAGAAAAGAAAAAAAATTGGTTATGGAACGTTTTATTTTAACATGATGAATAAAATATTTTAAGACAAGGTGTTCAAATATTTTCCAAATCATTTCTAAAATATATATATATATGGTATCAGATTGATCTATTTTCTGTGCACTGAGGACAAGCAAGTCCTAGGTTACAAACTGAACTCTCCAATGCAAGAACAAGATGCATTTCTTCCTTTAGGAGGTGCGATTGTCAGAAGAAAATAAAAAGGTTTCAGTTTTGTTTTTGCATGTGGGTGGGTATTCTGTTTGTAATCATTGTTTGGATACACTATATGTTTAATATGCTAGTTGTGATAATTTCATGCCAAGTAAAAATGTCCATAGTCATATTTTATGTTCCTAAAGTAACAGAATGACTTTCAATCTAGAAAAGACAAAAGAAATGCTAATGTAGCATTTTTTTCAATTTTCCCCAAAATTTCCATTGCTCCCCCCAAAAAACTGGGGAAAAACCGAGTTTTTTTCCGAGCTTCAAAATTTCCGGAAATTTTACATCTCTATGCAAGCCCTGACCTGGATGGCCCAGGCTAGCCTGATCTCATCAGATTTCAGAAGCTAAGCAGGGTCAGCCTTGGCTAGTACTCAGATGGGAGACCACCAAGAAAGTCCAGGGGACGCTCCTCAGAGGCAGGCAATGGCAAACCGGCTGTGACTCGACAGCACTTTACACACACACACCAATGTGCAAACTATGCATCTACAGAACCATCAGACTGCAGACACACAGAGAGGTATTCACTCATAAAATTCATTCCATGTTCAGAAAAAGACATACTTTTGACACAAGATGTGCAAATAGTGCTTTGTTGAGGCTCACCCCGCCTTCTCCCTGCCTCTCTTGCTCGCTAAGCGCCACAGATCAGCGGTGTCGCTCATTGACGACACCACAGAGCCACTCCCACTCTGGCTCTGCAGAGCCACCTACACCAAGTTTTCTGGGTTCTGCTACCCTTTGCTTGCCAGCATCAAGCCCCACACAGGAAGCTGGCAAGCTGCTCCCAGGTTTCACCCATGCTGCTGAGAACCTGCCTTTGTCCAGCTACTTGGTGCAGCCACTGCGGACTAGGGCCTGGTGGGGCCTGGGGATCTCCCGCTTTTACAACTGATCTCCAGCTGACAGAGATCAGCTCCCCTGGAGAAAATGGCTGCTTTGAAGGGTGGACTCTATGGCACTGTACCACGCTGCGGCCCCTCCCCTCCTCAAACCCTGCCCTCTCCTGGATCCACCTCCAAAGTCTCCAGGTATTTTCCAACCCCGACCTGGCAACCCTACTGTGGACACCAGCTTCAGCTGGTAGGGCTGGCCCCTGGCTCCACACAATTCCCCCCAGCCGCATTGTGCTATGCTGGGAGTCCTCAAGGTAGCTTTAATCAGCAAAAGAAGCCCACGTTGAAAGATCTTTCAAGGGCAGATTTTTGATGGTTTATATAGAAAAATGCACACAACTTGTGTTACCTGAAATCCGTCCAATGATTCCTTCAGCAGCTCAAATTGCTCAGTTGTGGCTCTCTCTTTGGCTGCTCTGACATGGATTTCCTCTCTCAGCAACTTCTCCGTGCGAGAAAACTCCTTGCTGCTCTTCTTAATTTCACTGATCCGCTTGATGATCTGACAAACAGAGAAGAAGCAACACATTCATTATTTTCCCCTTTATTTCTGGGATTTCAACACCCCCTCCAGCCAGCTAAATGGCTAACAGTGCAGTCCTATGCAGAGTTACTCCAGTCTAAGTCCATTGACATCAACAGGTGTACACTGGAGTAACCCTGCATAAGATTCCACTCAATGTTATTTTCATACCAAATCACAGTTTAGTATAATGTTAAATTTATATTTAATCACCTCTTTGGGGAGTCAAGATACTCCTCCCTTCGGGCAATTTCTGGCACAATACCATGATGGCCTCCCCTAGCCAATACAACATTAGCCAGGAGACCCAAATGTTGCCTCCAGGCATTACAAATGAAAGACAAGGGCTCTTTGCTTCAAGGAGTATGCTGATAAATGGAAGTGGAAAGGAAATGGGATTGGACTTCTAGTATGGCAAGGTCAGGCCTTAAAGTGTTTCTGTAGTATCTGGTTGTTTCCAAATACAGAGTAGCAGGGGCGGGGCGGGGAGCAATGTTCCCTCTAAGGTGTGGAGTCTTGTGAGCAAAAATTCTATTTGGTGAGCTCCTGGCTTTCAAGTTGTGAGCGAGCAATTTGGCTACTGCATAAATTAGCTTGCTCTGGAGCCCTCCTTCCTGAGCCAAGACAAAAATGTGTGAGCTGGAAGCTAAAAAACTGTGACCTGGCTAACACTAACTCAGCTTAGAGGGAACACTGGCGGGGAGCAAATATGCTTATTTCCTTCCCCCTCTACATTTAGAAATAACCAGATATTAGGAGGGGAGCCGTGGTGGCTCAGAGATCTGCAGACTGGAAGGTCTATAGTTTGGCAGTTCAAGACCCGAGTGCCACACGACGGAGTGAGCTCCCGTCTCTGGCCCCAGCTCCTGCCAACCTAGCAGTTCGAAAACGAGAAATTGCAAGCAGATAAACAGGTACCGCTTTGGTGGGAAGGTAACAGCGTTCCGTGCGCCTCGGCGTCTAGTCATGCTGGCCACATGACCACGGAAACGTCTTTGGACAGCGCTGGCTCTTCGGCTTGGAAAAGATGAGCACCGCCCCCTCGAGTCGGATTCGACTAGCTTTTGAGCAAGGGAAACCTTTGCCTAGATATTAGGAGAGCAGGTCATCCTCTCCTCTAACCAGATGCAGCCCTGACCTGGACGGCCCAGGCTGGCCCAATCTCATTAGATCTTGGAAGCTAAACAGGGTCGGCCCTGGTTAGTGCTTGGATGGGAGACAACCAAGGAGGCCCAGGGTCGCTACACAGAGGCAGGCCAGGGCAAACCACCTCTGACCATCTCTACTTTTGAAAACCCCAAGGGGCCGCCGTAAGACAGCTGCCACTCAGTGGCGCTAGCCGGATTCAGTCCCTTTTCCGCATGTCTTTAAGCCCACACACCCCATAGGCCAGTGGTGGCGAACCTATGGCACGGGTGCCAGAGGTGGCACTCAGAGCCCTCTCTGTGGGCACGCGTGCCATTGCCCCAGCTAGGCCCAGACCATCATTAAAGTGTCGAATTCTCTGCCAAATAATTTTAAGTAAATGAAAGCATTTGGGATTGCTTTCCTCACTTTGTTTGGATCATCTTACGTTAATGTGTGAGTTGTTTTTTTCTAAAGTAAAACCTCAGTATTCAGGTTAAATTGCCGTGTTGGCACTTTGCGATAAATAAGTGGGTTTTGGGTCGCGGTTTGGGCACTCAGTCTCTAAAAGGCCCACCATCACTGCCATAGGCTGTCCAAATCAGTCACGCAAACTTCTTCCCACTCACCTTGCAGACAGCTGTGAGCTGACCGCCACGCAAGAGCCAAAGCGATTCACCTCGAATAGCACTGATCGCCAGTGGCCAAAGCAGATCAGACAAGACAGCGTGACCAACAGCGCGAGATCACTTTTCCCTTGAAAGACACACAAACTCTCAAACACACAACACTGTACAGTCCTAAAAAGGACTTCACCTGTTGATCTGATACTGGCTCCTCTGGAAGTTCTGACAAAAGGCATTCAGTCATTTGCCTTCTGAAAAGCTGCGCCTATAGAAGAAACAACAAAAGAGTTAAGAAGTCGCTAATCGTGGATTGAGATTTGGCTGGGGCTTTAGAGAGGGACGGGCCTTTAGGCACGCAGAGCACTCACGCCCTTCCACTGAGCCACGGCCTCTCCCTCGCAGTGCAGCCCATTGAACACAACTGCAGATCAGACTGAGCCACGGCCTACCTGAGCTCCCGCTGTCTCCAGGTCCAACTTGGCAAGGCGTTCTCGGCGCCCCATTTCTTGCACCTGCTGCAACTTCCTCTCGCATTCCCTTTGCAGCTCCTCCTCAGCCTGAAACGAGGGAGACATCAAAGACACACTCTGCCTTTACCAACATGGGGTGCGAGAAATTTGCTCTTGGAATTGCAGGTAAAGAGAGAGACATTCGTACAGCATTACTCGTGAACAGGGGTCATTTCGTAGAAACCCTCCCGCACCTCACCCGGAGGGATGGCGTCCCCCCGCGTCCCCCCTCCAAATGACCCCTGCTCGTGAACACGCAGCTTAGTCATAGGTGAAATCACGTCACAGCTCAGAAGCTGAGCAGGGTCGGCCATGATTGTCCTTGGATGGGAGACCACTGAGGAAGTCCAGGGTTGTGACGCAGAGGCAGACAACGGCAAACCGCCTCTGTCTCTTGCCTTGCAAACCCCACAGGGCTGTTGTAAATTGGCTGCAACTCGACGGCACTTTCGAACACCGCCAAGATTAAGCAGTGGCTAAAAAGCAATGGTTGAAAGAAAACCAAGAGACGAGGCACTGGCCCCCTCAGCCTGAGGCATCCGCAGGCAGTCAAACTCTCCCCTGGGTGGGTGAGTGGGGGATCGGGAGGGAAATTCCGTTGCCTAGAATTTAAGACACTTCCCAAGTGGCTTCTGAACAAGCACAAAACCCAAGGGGGTGGGGCCTCTGCGGTGACCCGGGGGGGAAGAACATCCTATTCCTGTTTGCAGCTTCAGGCTTTCACATCCTCTTTCACATCTTTGTTGTTGTTGTTGTTCAGTCGCACAGTGTAGAGGTTTGTGTGCTCACATTTCTGCTCAGCCGTCAGGCTCAGTTGGTGCCCTTGGAGTCCATCACCTGCCATTCGAGCCCATTACCTACGGAAGCTGAACTGTTCCAGTGTTCAGCTTTCAATGTTCTTGTTCTGGGTACGCATCTAAGAGTAGTTCTCAACATGCTGCATGGCTCATGACAGGCTCCTTTGAGAGGCTCAGTGCTCCTTGAGAGATGTGCCGGTGTTTTTGGAAACAAAATGATATAATTACATTCATTATTTCTCCTTGTACCCCTCCCTCTCCAATGTTTTTATGGCATGTTGCAGGCTGGAGTGTTTCAGTGTGACGTGGGAAAGGAGGCCCTCAGAGAACATCTCCCATTGGTGTCTGCCTGCCTGCCTCCCTCCCTCTCTGTTTGGTGTAGTGGTTAGGAGCAAGGACTCTAATCTGGGAGAGCCAGGTTTGATTCCCCACTCCTCCTCCACATGCAGCCATCGCTTTCCTCCCAAGGAGCAGGCGTCTTTTAATTTCATGGCTGCTGTCACAGTCTGCAGTGATCTGGGATCCCAGGAACGTGAAGTCTGTCACTACTTTGTTGTAGGGGTCCTTGAAGGTTCACTAGCCCTCTGCCGCTTGGGGAGGGAAATCCAAAGGGTCACCAAAGGATTTCCTGCCTGTGGCTGAACTAGGAATGAGAAACCTCATTACCAACGCTCACATCCTGTATCTGGTAATGAAGTCAAGCGGTTTTTGATATGAACTAGCCCCATCAATCTAATTCTTTGTGTTACATGCTGACATTTTCGGGCAAGCCTGCCCTCTGCCGGATGCAATCAAAGTTTGGAGTCTCTCTGTGATTGTCTCGCCATCTGGTGGGGGATCGGCAAATACCAAGAGCACTGGAAGGAGTATGGACAGCTGCTTCGGGCAGGGCACCTACGTATGTGAATTGGGTCCAAGGAATTCATGTGGGCCATTCCATGAGCCTGGGTAAAGACTCATCCCATGCTTGGCAGGACCAGATTCCTCTGGGACACTGCGAATTAGGGCAGCTGACTCCCGATGCCGTTGTCCAGCAAGCCATCTCCTGCTTCATTTGCCTTCTCCTTACAGATGCTGCATCCTGCGTAAGGATTGCCAGCTCTGGGATGGGAAGTACCTGGAGATTTTAGGGGTGGAGTCTGGGGAGGGCAGAAAACTCAGCAGGGTATAATTGCCATAGAGATCACCCTCCAAAGCAGCCATTTTCCCCCCAGGGGGAACTGATCTTGGTCATCTGGAGACCAACAGCAATAGCAGGAGGTCTCCAGGTGCCACCTGGAGGTTGGCAGGCCTACATGACCATGCTGCATGCACATGTATCTTAGTTTTGGCCAGCTGAGAAGCAGGGGACACAATTCAAAACTGAAAACGGAAAATCCAAACTTGGTAATAAACAAAAGAAAGTGGATTGTGGTATTTGGACAGGAGTAGTCTGGTACAGGGATAAATGTTAAGCCCTTCCTATCAGACAGAGCTCATACGTTGCCCTTTTTTGCAAAATGAACAAATTACCTTTGTTTTTTCTGCAAGCCTTTTGGTTAAGGTTTCCTGCTCGGCGCGGGATTTCTGTAATTCTTCTTCCGCTCTCTTTATTTGCTGCTCAAGTTCAGCAATACGCTGGAAGACACCAAGCAAAACAGGATCAGCTTCAGGGTGGGGGGGAACCCACACAGGGGTCGGTCAGCTTCTGGGTTAGTAGGTAAGAAAGACATGCAGGCTCAGTTAGGGGGCTATAAGACATTCTAGCCATTTTCAGCCTCGGCTTCCTGGCTTAGGCTTCCTACGGAACGAACACTTCCCCAAACAATAATGAAGTTAGTCACAGGTCAGGATCCCGTCTACTTTTTAAAAGGGTTAACCTGTTAGAAAATCCTTCTCCCAAGGAGGCGTAGTTTTTAAAAAATCTGCTGTCAGGCATGCTAAACAAGCAAGATAACTGAACGCTAACTCACATTCTGATAGGCATTTACTTCTCTCTCTCTGAATTCACGCTTCATTTCATCTTTAATTCTAGAACACTGCAAGGAATAGCAACGAAGGAAAACAGAGATCAAGCAAGAGGGAGGTTATTGCATTGGATTCAACCAGCCCTGAGGCCCTATATATTCAAGAGTTCTGCAAAGGGAGGGCTAGCCAGGCCCAATATATTCAAGAGTTCTGCAAAGGGAGGGGAAAACCGGATTTTAGCCATTATGCTATACTAACTTCTAACATCAGATGGGAAGCAAACCAACATGAAGTTCTGCATGAGAAAAGACCGGCCTCCCCCACCTTTAGACGGCTTAAAGGGACAGGAAAATGCACTTGCAGCAATGCGAAACGTAAAACACATATTTATTTTGATCTTTGAAAATGTGTTTTTGAAATGCAGGGCTGGGCCACAATCCCCCCCCCCAAAGAACTTGGGAATTAATCCAACAGCAGCTACTGTGGTGCAAGACTGCATTTCCATCATGCCCTGTTGATAGGAAAACAGCATCATGTGCATAGCCAGTTACCACTGATGTTGCAGTATTGCCGTTATTAACACTGTGGATTGTACTTGTACCAAAGGTAGTTCTGAGTCCAGCCTCACTGCTTCATCTGTAGCCAGGATCGCCTTTTATCTACTTAGACTACCCCATTAACTGTATCCCTCCTCGATCTGGTCACCATTATACATGCCATGCCTGGATCGATCCCTAGATTGGGGGACTCCAATGCCCTTATGTGCAGCTCCTTTGAAAGGCATTTGCCAAATTCCCCTGGCTCAGAGTCAGGCCCGTAGCCACAGTGAGGCATTTAGGGGCGGTGCCCCCTCACTCATGGCCCATGCCCCACAACTCCCGCTGTGGGAGTTGTGCTGGCAGGTAAGGAAAGACCCTTCTCTTCTCCACCTGCCTGCCAACAGGATCTCTCTCCCCCCTCCCCACCAGATTTCCCAATGGCTCCCCCAAATTTTCTGGCTACGCCCATGCCCATAGTGCTCACGGCACTTTAACACAGACAGCTAGACTGGACCTCCGTTAGTTTCTGGATGCAATTCCAAAATGCTGATTTTGACCTCTAAAGCCCAAAGTGGGCCAGGCCTACGGTAGCAGGATGAGTCCCTTAACTAGTTGGCACTTTGGGATCCACAGCTGCTATCTTCAGCATTTCCGTTCTGACCCTCCTCCAAGAAGCATGGGGCATATGAACCTTGTGCTGGAGGAACACACTTTGAAATGGAGGACGAGGCAAGCTGAAGGAAAGCGTAGGATGCAAGCTCATATTTTTGGACAAGATACAAAAGTCTGTGTTAGGAATAGCTGGAACAAAAACTGGGAAGCCACCTGCATTTTGATCTTTGTGTTGCTGGCTTATGCAGTATGGAATTATCACTGCCCTAAGCCTACAGTTTTGCAAGGCGATTACAATTTCCAGTCCCAGTCCCTCCGGCACCCCACTCGGAGCAGCATGTGAAAAACATGATTCTTAACCTGGGCGGACACATGCGCAAGTTGGTTGTCCTTCTCCCTGTTCTCGCGCCTTAATTTCTCCATATCAATTCTCAGCTGCTGCATCTTCTGCTCCTTTGACGTGATGTCTTTTTGCAAACTGGTCACCAGCCCTGGAGGAAAACAAAAATCGACAAAATGTAGACCACAGATGGAAAGCAAAACAAGCTACATCCTAGGCAGCCGATTCTTAAGCATGGGAAATGTGTGAAGATGACTTCAAGATGAAGATTCAGAGTTTGTTTGGGAGCTTGCTTTTCACCCAGCGTTTCAGTCCTGAACAATGTCTAAAATGGCCTGGAAGAAATACGGATAAGATTGAGTTGCTTTCCCCTCTGTGAGCTGGTGGAGACTAGGTACCCTGAAATGGGAAAGAAGGTCCTTCATCTCCTCAAGACACTTTCAGGGCTTCTGGATATTTGTGATGGTGATCAGCGGGGATAGAGGGAAGCCCCCATCTGGAAAAAAATCCATGGTCAAAACCAAATGAGCAGGCATGAACATACACAAAGCTGCCATACACTGAATGAGACCGGCAAGGTCAGACTTGTCTACTCTGACTGGCAGCAGCTTCCCAGGGTCTCAGGTAGGGGTCTTTCATAACACCTACTGCCTGGTCCTTTTAGCTGGAGATACGGGGGACTGAACCTGAGACCTTCTGCATGCAAAGCAGATGCTCTGCCAATGAGCCATGGCCCCTTCTTACATGTGCATGTACAAGCAAGACTCAAGGCAAGGATCAACACTGGTATGACCATTCTGCTCCAAAATGTCCTTACTTGGAAGGCCCAGGCTAGCCCAATCTTGTCAGATCTTGGAAGTTGAGCAGGGTCAGCTTAACCTGGTTAATACTTGGATGGGAGACCACCAAGGAAGTCCAGGGTTGCTTCAGGCAGGCAGGCAGTGGCAAACCACCTCTTGCCCTGAAAGCCCTCCAGGGTTGCTATAAGTTGGTTGCGACCCGATGGTGCTTTCCGCCACCTCCATCATGACCCACCTGCTACAGTGTTAATGGGTTCTGCTCAGAATGGTCCTCCCTCCCTCTAAATGGAGTGATTTCCCTCTGATTGGGTTATTGTTTCTGACTTGAAAGACCTCATCTTGGAATAAATTTTGTTCATCTCTAAGGTACCGCTGGACTTTTGTTTAATTCCGCTGCGACAGACTAACACGGCTACCCCTCGGGAATGACTTGTACAATGGATAATGTTGCACACGGACAAGAAACACCTGGTTTCAAATCCCTCTCAGCCCAGAAGCTTCCCGGGTGACCCGGATCTAGTTGGCATCTCTCAGCCTAACTTATTTTACGAAAATATTGAGAGGGGGGAAAAACCCTATAAATACCGAGGAGGAGCCGCCAGGTGCAAACATGATGGATCCACAAAATAAGCAAACGAGGCGCGCAGGCACAAAAAGCGCCTGTAAGTAAGAAAGCGTTAAATCTTTTTGGTAGAGTCCAGGGAGGAGTTTGACCCAGAGCAATTTCTGGAACAGTGTAAAAGAGAGCAACAACTGAGAAATGTCTGGATTGCGGCTCGTGCTGAATCAACACTTTGCTAGCAGATGCATGATGTTAACGCTGAGACGAAGCAGTTCTTGGCCTTCCTGAGAGCATCCCAAAAGAAAAAAGTGAGATGTATGTTTAATTGGAAAATGTGGAGAGACCTGGCCCATAGAATCCCCAAGAGTCAAACACGACTGAATGGCTAACAACAACAACAACAACATTTAGTAACCCAGAAGTGCTTGTTTATTCAGACACATGATCTATAAGCAATGGAGGGGGGGGGAAGCAACAAGCTTTTTGCTGTTTGTACAGTTCCTTGGACCGCAAGGAGATCAAATCAGTCAATCCTAAAAGAAATCAACCCTGACTGTTCCCTGGAAGGCCAGATGCTGAAGCTGAAGCTCAAATACTTTTGCCACCAAATGAGAAGGGAGCCCTCACTGGAGAAGACCCTGATGCTGGGAAAGACTGAAGAAGGTAGAAGAAGAAGGGGACAGCAAAGGATGAGATGGTCAGACAGTGTTATCGATGCAACGAACATGAAATTAAGCAAACTCTGGAGCACGACGAAAGACAGGAGGGCCCGGAGTGATGTGGTCCATGGGGTCGCGAAGAGTCAGACTCGACTGTGCGACCGAACAACAACAACGTACCTGAAGTCAGAGAATTGCTTTTCTTCAAATTCTCAATCTCTTGCTTCCAGTGTGCAATCTGGAGGTCTCTTTCTGAAAGGGAATGGCACAACACTTCACTTGTGTTTTGCTGCAGGTGGGAAACCTATGGCCAAGGAGAGACAAAGACAGGGCAGTCACATCAGTCTGGATTAAATCAAGGCATTTCTACAGCAAGCAAGGCTAAAAAGCACTGTGCGGTTTGAATCCTCGCCGAAAGACTTGTGAAGTCGCAGGACTGCTGGCTGTGAGGCCGGGTCTGGACCAAGGCCCCCCACAGTGAGCATGCGGCATCAAAACGCACTTGGCCACTTCTGGCTGTTTGGAACTTCGGTTTCCCTGGAGGATGGATGCGTTTCCTGTATTGCCACAGTGGGGGAGCTGGGACAAGTGCCTCCGCCGCAGTAGAACCTGTTCCCTTCCCTCCTTGCTCATTTCCTTCTGAAGGCTTCTCTTGTTGCCATCTCTCACACAAAGCAAGAGCCCTGCTAGATCAGGCCGATGGTCCAGCATCCTGTATCCCACAACAGCCAACCGGTGGGCCTCTAAATGAACCGTCGTCCTCTGGCAGTGAGTTTCACACATCGGTCACGTCTCGGGGGAAGAGGTCTCCAGTTCTACTGTTAGAGTGACACGCATCCCATTGGAGCCCAGGGGGCGGGCACATGCAACAAGCCCCACCCCCTGCTCTCAGCAGCCCTCAGTCAGAGCAAGAAACAGCCAGGTAAGTTGCAGAGCTCCCCCCGTCCCCCCGGTCCAAAACAGTCCAGTGGCACCTTTAAGACCAGGTTTTCTTCAGGTACAAGCTCTCCCTCCTCTGCGAGGATAGATCTACACATTCCCCCCCTCCCATAGCTAGCCATCCGAAACAGTCCAGTGGTGCCTTCTGACACACTTTTGGTGATGTCAGGGGGTGTGGCATATGCAAATAAGTTATGCTAATGCGTTATGCTAATGAGCTCCTGCACCTCTTTTTCTACGAAATGACCCCTGACCACATTCAAAGACCCCGGGGCCAACGACGTACTGACTGCAGAGTCACCCCAGAATGGCCATAAAATGGCCATAAATCTATGCAGACAGTACCATAATACCGAGAGATTAAAGGAAGTGAAACCGGCATGCAGTGTGGAGACTACCATAAAATCCGACAATCAAATAAAAGTGGAAGTGGCATGCAACGGAGAGGGGGATTTCTGTTCCAATGTGGGTTTGGTAAAACAGCGGCGCGAATGCTAGATGCAGGATGGGCCGCAGACTTGTAGAACTCTGCCATTTACAACTGTGCTTGTCCCAGTGGTGCTCTCTTTTTGTCACTGGACGACTCGAACGTCTCTAAGGGGAGGACCGGCATGGGCTGTATTGTCACCTGCCCTGGGCTGGCCGCTCCTTTAGATAAATTTAACCTGGGAGAACAGCCCTCGAGATTCTGGAATGGTGAGAACAGCTAGAACAGAAGTCCAGTAGCACCTTAAGAGACCAACCAGGTTTTCGGGTATGAGCTTCTGAGAGCAGAAGCTCCCTCCGGCAGATACTTGACAAACTGGGAGCTCTGACCCTCGAAAGCTCACACACACCCCAAAAATCTTGTTGCTACCGGACTTGAATTTAGGTCCTCTATTGCAGGCCAACATGGTTGCCCTCCAAAATGGTAAAAGTAAGAATAGCTCATACAGTTCTCATGTATAATGGCGCAAATCATTTCCCAGTCTCTCGTGGACTACTGATATGAATGAATTCAATACCAAAGAACGGCAATTACTGTGCGAGTGAGTGGAGGCTTCGCATTTGCATTACAGGCCCAAGACAGGCTTTTGAGCCTCATATGTGAAGACTCCCCAAATGCATCTAATGAGGTGAGCTCTGACGCACAAACGCTTATGCTGGAACACATTTTGTTAAGTCTTTAAGGTGCTGCTGAACTTCTGTTCTATTTTGCTGCGACAGATGAGCACGGCTACTCCATGGCAGTCTATTAAGGCACCTCAAGCTGCTTTTTGAGAGAGATTAGACTGGATGAATAGCAAGACAGGTAATCAGAGCTGGGAAGAAGGAAGGAAGGAGGAGATGGAGAGGGAGTAACACGTCACAGAGAAATTGGGAGGACAGTTCAGGAAGTGCCCCCTGTGAAGCTGCCCTTACCTGCTCTTTCAAAGCCTTAATTTCTTCTGCCTTTGCTTCAATGTCCTGGTTGAGAGTCCGGAGCTTCTGATGAAACACGGCATCTTTCCTGGCAAGAGCCTCCACTGTCTTCTCCGTCATCGCCGCAAGCTCGTCCTGAAGATTCGCTATCACTGTATCCTTGCGACTGGACTCACCTTCATAGCTGGAGTGACGGCTGATTCCGTTTTCTGTTTTCATAGGGAGCTCGTCCTAGATGTAGAAGAATATCTCACGCGGCTTCAGGTACAATGTGCCCAACCAATCGGCCTGCACTTGGTTGGGCACGTTATACAAAGTGCGTGCTGAATGTCCTGCAAGACGCCAAGTGTCTTTATCCTAGTCACTATTCTGTTGCACGTACATTTCAACAGATGTTCATTTATTTAATTCATTTATACCACACCTTTCTCCCCAGTGGAGACCCAAAGTGGCTGACACAGCTCTCCTCCACTGTATCCTCACAACAACCCTGTGAGGTAGGTTAGGCAGAAGAAGAAGAAGAAGAGGACGAGGAGGAGGAGGAGGAGATTGGAGATTGGATTTATACCCCGCCCTTCACTTGGAGTCTCAGAGCGGCTTACAATCTCCTTTCCCTTCCCCTCCCCACAACAGACACCCTGTGAGGTGGGTGGGGCTGAGAGAACTCTGACACAAACTGCTCTTTTTCAAGGACAGCTGTGCCAGAGCTTGTGACTGACCCAAGGTCACACCAGCAGGTGCAAGTGGAGGAGTGGGGAATCAAACCCGGTTCTCCCAGATCAGAGTCCGCACACTTAACCACTACACCAAGAGAGTGTGATGGGCCCAAGATCACCCAGCCAGCTTCCATGGGACAAGTGGGGATTCAAAGCTCGGTCTCCTAGTCTGACTCTTAACCAAGGAATTTCAGGTTATCTGTGTGATTTAAAAAAAAAATACCCTGAATCAGCTGGTAAAATTCTTAGCAAATCAAAACTCAAGCAGCATGCCCACGTGACCCTGGTCTTGGAAGCCTGCCTCCAGAAGGCTGCTCCCAGCATTGCCAGATCCAGAAGAACCAAGGTCCTGTGTTAATATATCCCCACTGGTCCCCTGTTCCAAGCAATCCTTCCTCTAAGCTGTGGAGTCTTGCGAGCAAAAATTCTACTCTGTGAGCTACTGGCATTGACGTTGTGAGCGAGCGATTTGGCCGCTGCATAAATCAGTTTGCTCTGGAGCCGTCCCTTCCTGAGCTGAGACAAAAATGTGTGAGCTGGAGGCTAAGAAAAACTGTGAGCTGGCTCACACTAACTCAGCTTAGAGGGAACACTGGTTCCAAGCACAAGATTGTTTAATGAGCTTTTAGCCTGACTTGAAAAATACCTGAAGTGGCTAATGCTAAATTTTTAAAAAACCCATAAAAGAGGACCAACAACAACATCAGACTGTCCGCAAAACCAATAAGCAGCACCAAAACCTCACGATAACAGAAGACAAGGAAGCCGAAAGGCCCCCAGGAACACATTTTCAGATTGTGCTGGAACACCTGCAAGGGGGATGTTCACTCTGTAGGGAGTCCTGCTGTCCAAGTGTGACAGCTGAGACGACAGCTGAGACGACACTTCCAGGGGTTCCCACTAGTCATATCTCTGATAGTATGGATTCCTCTAACAGGAAGGAGCCTTCTGGCTAATTTCAAAATGCAGACAAACTCATACAGTTTTATGGTACTTGGACCCAAGCAGCTTAGGGTCAAGCAGCTATATTTTGAGTTAGGGTTGGAAGAAAATGTGGAAACCGGTACAGTTGCTAAAGCATGGGTTTTATATATCAATTTTGACAGAACCCTGGCGTTTTGCAGCAGCAGCAGTCATTTCCCAATGGTCTTCCAAAGCAGCCCTGCATACAACATGTGAACAGCAGTCTAATTACCAAAGTGCACGTAACAGTGCCCAGGTGTGCAAGGGGAAAGTGTGCCAGTCTTTCCCTTACCCTTTCCCCTACCCCAAACTCAACACTGCAGTGCCCAACCAGAAATGTGAGAAGCTGCAGCCTAGAAGAAGCTGTCTGCTTAGTCGCTGATGTCTCTGCACTGGGCGTTACAAGATGTCTGGTCACTATTAAGCGGACTTCACTGCCAGGAACGGGAATATCAGGGGTCTCAGATACATTCAGGTATGGTCACCTCACCTTCTCCTTGGGAGGTGAGTCGGTGTAATGGGCGCTTGGCAAAGGACCAGTAGCAGTTCCGGTTCCTGGAAGACAAAAGATGATGCAAAACAATAAAATGTTTTTGAAAAGGAAACTGGAGAGGGTGCTATGATTAGGATTCACACATGCGAGTAGTTCAGCTGTGGAACTGGCTGCCTAGGGACATGGTGAGCTCCCCCTCACTGGCAGTCTTCAAGCAGTGGCTGGACGAACACTCGTCAGAGATGTTTTAGGCTGATCCTGCACTGAGCAGGGGGTTGGACTAGATGGCCATCTGTACCCCTCAGTTTCAAGTGTTTATAAAGGTCACAGTTGCTTCTGTATCTAAACATCCCACAACAGCGATACAGAACAATACAGTTCGAAAATGGGGGGGGGGGGGCCCTTTCTGGAGGGGGGGGAAACCTCTCTGGAAGCGAGGCAAAGCAATTGGTATCTTTGTGGGGTTATTTTTAAACACACCCTATTGTATAAACTTTGGTTTCACAGTGATATTCTGCACTCTATAATGCACAACAGAGTGTGCGGAGGTCACCCACAATTGCAAGGCCTCGTGGAGCCCACAATTCTTTCAAGGGCAGACTTGATTTTGTTCTCCACATCTGAATACAGCAATATGGGAAGGGGGGGGGAGACACATGTCATCATTATGTATTCTTATCATTTCTTATTTGTACAAAATACACTGGCAGCTGCGGCTGACATCTTCGGGGTTCATGTAAATTATATGCTAATTTTAATCGATTACAGCTAATCCATGCAAATATTAAAATACTCAGACCTTATGTCTTTACAGTAATCGCTGCGGCTGCAGGCAGAATTAAAACTTTGGTACGGTGACCTACGTGGTGCCACCTCTATCTTGGCCTTCCAATCCCTCCTTAAAATTCACTTCTTGTACCAAGTCTGCGGCTTAACCCCTCATTCCTCCTCTCCAACTATATTTAAGCTGTTCCTCCTTTGTTACTCTTCCTATCAGTCGCCTGTTCTCCTTTTTCTCCGTTCCCTTCCCCTAGACCTTTGCTGCCTCCTCCACTGTAGATATTTAGACTGTAAGCTCTTTGGGGGCAGAGACCTGCATTTTTAGCTATATTTAAGGTTGCCAGTCTCCAGGTGGTGGCTGGAGATCTCCCGGAATTATAATTGGTCTCCAGGTTACAGAGATCAGTTCCTCTGGAGAAAAGGGCTGCTTTGCAAGCTGGACTCTATGGCATTATATCCCACGTAGGTCCCTCCCTAAACCACGCCCTCCTCAGGCTCCACCTCCAAAATCTCCAGGTATTTCATAACCCAGAGCCAGCAACCCTACTTATGTTATTCTAGTAAAGGTTTCCCTTGCTTGAAAGCCAGTCGAATCTGACTCTAAGGGGCAGTGCTCATCTCCATTTCCAAGCCGAAGGGCCAGCGCTGTCCGAAGACGTTTTCGTGGTCATGTGGCCGGAAGACTAATTTACTCTACACATATCATAATATCACCATATAAATTAACATAATAATGTTTTCCTACAGCAGCAACGCTAAACTTTAGGGAGCCATAATGCCTTGGGAAGATTACGCCATACCTAACGTATCTGCCGGCGGCCTGCCGAAAGCACTGGGAGAGAAAGACGGGGATGAGACCACTCTGCCCCAAGCGTTCATGGGTTTCTTCCTGAGCGGAGGATGCGGCGAAGTCCCACTTGCCCCGTAGGTCCAGCTACTGCTGGCGTGAGGTAGCGGATGCGACTGAAGGAATGGAAACTGAGACGCCGCTGCCGGAAGAGCTTTCATCTCTGTGACTACCTGCAGCTGCCCGGGCCAGGCAGCACGGCGCGTCACTGGTGGACACGATACCTGCAGTGGGAAATGCCACAGAACGGGAGAAGCCTTACACTTCTGTATTGCGATTCAGGTGGCTAGCCATGTTGGTCTGAAGCAACAGAACAAAGTTTGAGTCCGGTGGCACCTTTAAGACCAACAAAGTTTAATTCTGGTCTTAAAGGTGCTACTGGATTCAAACTTGCTTCTGTATTAAATGTTAACTCACACCCCTGTTACAAAGGCAATTTGACTATCAAATACAGGGCAGTGTCTCCTGAATGGACCTTCCCAGGGCCTGTGCTCAGCACTTAAGGTGAAATGATCCAGTGTTCCCCCTAAGCTGAGTTAGTGTGAGCTAGCTCACAGTTTTTTAGCCTCCGGCTCACACATTTTTGTCTCAGCTCAGGAAGGAGGGCTCCGGAGCACACTAACTGATGCAGCAGCCAAATCGCTCGCTCACAACTTTAATGCCGGCAGCTCACAAAGAAGAATTTTTGCTCACAAGACTCCACAGCTTAGAGGGAACATTCCAAATGTGTGTCTCTGGTAAGTTCAACTGCAAAAAGCTGCCGTGCGACTGGAATGAAACCTCTTCCGCTGCCGTGCACCCACATGTCTAATTTCACAGATGCAAGGTATGGTTATTGGAAAAAGCTTACGTAGGGAACCAACAACAATCAACAGTATATATACACTGAAATACAGTTGTTAAGTTCAACGCATACTTGTTAGTAAACAATCCGCATTTATTATCTTATCTTAATACAAATCACTCTACAACTAATAACAACAAACTATAAAAAGAGTACAAACAAATGGAGAGGAGAAAATGTCCAGTGAAACTTTCCAAATCTGCAAAAATAGATCACAGGGTCCCGGATGTCCTATGTCCCCTGTTGCGTCCTAGCAGACTTCGTCAGTGGGGAAAGCAGTGGTCTTTGGCGAGAGAGGCTTGCACGGACATCTAGAACTGGTGCTACAGAAGCCGTGCAAGACAGCGGACAAGATATTTACCTTTCGAGGACGAAAGGACAACCAACCAACCAACCAACAACACAGCTCTCAGGACTTGCATGGCCTAGATGCACAGGGTCAAGAAATGCATTCTGTTGCATCCACTTCGTTGCACTGCCATGCCCACGTGTATTCTCCAAGATTTGTGGAAAACAAAACTGCTACCCGCTGTCCAAGAGCTTGGCCATCTCTAGGCGACATTCCCATATGCATCTGGCACAGGGGTTATTTCGTAGAAAAGGAGCTAGGGGAACTCATTAGCATATGCCACACCCCCTGACATCACCGGAAGTGTGTCATAAGGCCACACCCCCTGACATCACCGGACGTGTGTCATAAGGCCACACACCCCGCCCCCAACAGTCCCGGCCGCCTCCACCGGCCTTGCTGCTCCACTGCCAAGCCCCATGAGGGGCCCGGCGGTGGACCTGCAAGGCCGGTGGGAGTGCAAGGAAGCCCTGCGAAGGCCCTCCCTGGCCCCAGGCAGGCAGGGGTGGGGAGAGGCAGGGATGAACAACTTACCCTCCCTCTTCTCCTGCCTCCTCCTGGCTGAATGAGGGCCGGGAACGGGGCGGACGGAAGCAGGGGGCGGGGCTTCGTCATGTGCCCTGCCCCCTTACCTAACCCGGGGGAACTGTGTTCCCCCACGTTCCCTCCCGAAATGACCTCTGATCTGGCAGACATCTCTCTAATATGTACATGGGGCAAACTACAGCTGAACAGGCCAAAAGGGGGAAAAGGGAATGGAGGCCAGGGTCTAGAGAGGAGGCAGCAAGGGAGGGAGGGGCAGCCAAGGATGCAGCAAGGCCTACTGAGAAGATCAGGTTATAGCCTTTCATGCTAGAAGCACACTGAGAGAAAGGGGCCTAGTGTTTGAATACAAGAAGCTGCCTTATATGGAATGTTGTCCTATCAAGGTCAGTATTGTCTACTCAGACTGGCAGCACCTCTTGAGAGTCTCAGGGTCTTTCACATCACCTGCTACTTGATCCTTTTTACTGGAGATATCGGGGATTGAACCTGCGACCTTCCTGCATGCAAAGGAGATGTTCTACCACTGAGAAACGGTAACATACCTATGCAGTGACCTTAGTAATCTGTTACCTTTTCCTGAGGAGCGCTCTCGACCACAAGCTCAAAGCCGGTTCCATTGGAGCCAAACTGCAAAACATCTCCAGGGCTAACTTTCACTGCTGCGTTCTGGATGTGGCAATCGTTGACAAACGTTCCATGAGTGGAGTTGAAATCTCGGAGGACGAAGACGTTTTCTGACTCCGTGAACTCGATAGCGGCATGATGATCGTCAACATTTGGAGACTGCAGGTTCAAATATTAGAAGTGAAAGCATTAGAGAGCACACACACAACCCAGAGATCCAGAACGTTAAAAGATATTTTTGTCAGATTTTAATCATTTGCTATTTTGCCGCTTCTGGCTAGTGGTACACCCTTTGCTAGGCAAAGCACAGCAAGATTTCCCCTCTAGCACGGCAGGCGAGTTCGTATCTTTTTAACCCTTCCCATGCTTGTGAAAAACCGGACCTTTCAGTGGTTATTGTTAAAAATGGATTTTGCTGAATAATTAACAGTCAACAAAGCAGCCACTCCTCTTCGCAAGGAGGATAGTTTCAGCAGCTAACCAATACTGCGACGTGATTTCCTGCTACGGTTTTTAGCCTTTCAAAATTATCTTCAAAGAATCCCTTTCTGCACTGACACTTGCCAAGAAATCCCTGTGCACTGTAGGAGGTTTCAGCACATGTTGTATAGTACGCTAGCCAGTCCACATGGAATGGGAAAGGGGCCCAACTCTGGTGGCCCCTCTTTCACTAAGTGTGCTGCCCCCTTACGTGCATATGCACAAGCATACAGACACACACCCAGGGCTTTTTTTGTAGAAAAAGCCCAGCAGGAACTCATTAGCATAATAGGCCACACCTAACAGCTGAAACTCATTAGCATATTAGGCCGCACCCCCATGTTACCAGAAGTGTGGTCATCCAGCCACACCCACCTTTTGCTTCTTATTCCGTTTACCTTGTTTGTTGTCAAAACCCAGGGCCTTTTTTGGTAGCAGGAACTCCTTTGCATGTTAGGCCACACACCCCTAATGTAGCCAATCCTAACGAGTTCCTGCTGTTGGGCGTGGCCTGTTATGCTAATGGGTTCTTGCTGGGCGTGGCCAACTTGGGAGCCAGCCGGAATTCCGTTCCTGTGCGTTCCTGCCCAAAAATAGCCCTGCACACACCCATATCCTGAAAGCTAGAGTAGAGCTTGACTTTTTTGACTCTTCTGGAAGCATGGTCAATGCTGACTGGAGCTCAAAAAGGAACAGGAGAGTCACATTCTCCTCCTTTCTATGGGTGGCCAAGTCTGAACAACAAATGAAAGACTTTGGGGCAATTTCCCATTCCTGGAGGAAGCAGAGGGGCTAAGCATCTCTGATGGATCATGGCCTCAACAAATACCTGACCATGCAGACCTTTAATGCTGGCCCTACTGGGCTTCATATCTGCATTGCAAGATCCTACAATGACCCTAAACATACTGGTTTTTCACTAGGATCTCAAAGGGGGGGGGTCACTCCAGGGACACACCAACCATTTTCTTCATCTGTTTAAGAAACAGCATGGCGGCTTGGATCACCACGTGAGCTGCTTGTTGGTGTCCCTTTTTGTGGCCTTTTCTCAATTACAGTCCCTGCTTTATGGGCGCATCCTCTGTGCGCATGTTACAGAAAGGCCTCTTTGCACATTTTCAGAAACTCATCCATTCCCACAGCGAAATATTTCTGGCAATTCAGGTTGATAGAATCTGCAAAATCATAGAGGATTCTAGTGCTCTCGAGCCTAGATGGCACTCTTTAAGGCACACACTGTAGAATTTAATACTTTGCCACATAGGCAACTTATTGTCCAGTGACTCTTCCTAGAAAGGAAAATTACTGCCGCTCCATGGTAGAGTCACAGCTATACTGGAAGAAAGCCTGGTTCACTTCTCTCTGGAAAACTTCAGCCCTGGATATGTTGACTAACGATGCCACCCTAAACAGAGTTACACCCTTCTAAGCCCGCTGAAGTCAACAAGCTGAGAGAGGTGTGGCTCTGTTTAGGATAGCACTCGTGGGTACTGACTTGCATAGCCAGAAAAGACATACACCAGAGAACCTGGAGAACGGCTGGTAATTGGAGAAGGCCAGGCCTGCGCTGTTTCTGACTTGGAGACAAAATAGATAATGGCAAGAGATTCATCCATTGGTAAATGGCAAATTAGGCATACAGGCAGCTGCAGTTTGGATGGAGGTATTATAGGAAGGGGAGAGCAATTTAACCCTCAAGCCTCGGCTTGGTTTTGTTAATGGAAGCTGGGTTTTCTGTGTTGTTATTAAAATTTTAAAGGAAGAAAAATACACACGTGCTTTAGGGGGGGCATGTGTTTTTCCCACTACAACTGCTAAAAGCAGTGCAGGAACCCAGAGAAATCAAGCAGAGGTTGAAGAGTGAAAGCTCTTCCTTTCCTGCATGGCCCACCTGATGTATATCATGCACATAATTTACCACTTACAGACTGCCAGAAATTGTACTTCTATCAGATCTGGTTTGACCTTCGCAAAGCAGCTGCAACCTACAATGTCCTTTTTTTTTTCCTTTCTGCAAAAAGGGGAAATCTATTGAGCTCTTAGCAGGAACCACGTAGTATTGATAGGCCACCAGTCTGAGGTAAGCATTGGTGGGCTGGGTAGGCTACTGTGTTCACCCAGAAGTCAATGTAATGTAGCAGTTAGATGAAGACCTGTCAAACCCAGGATCGAATTCCCCTTGGCCATGAAGTCTGCTGGAGGACCCTGGCCAGCCAGTCATGACCTACCTCTCTGGGTTGTTGTGAGAATAAAACGGAAGAGAGGAGAACCATGTGTGCTGTCCTAAGCTCTTTGGAAGAAAGGCAGGATTAAAAAAAAAAAAGATTGCATAAGGCATAGCGGTGCCATGTGAACAACTGCAGAGAGGTGGTTTCAAGGTGGGTAGCCATTTGGTCTGTAGTAGAAAGGAAAGATCTGAGTACAGTAGCACCTTAAAAGACCAACAAGGGCCCCGGTCACACGGGAGGCTTTGATCCGCGAGAGGGACGGATTGGGGGGGGGGGCGCAGCAAGCGGACGCGATCACACCGCAACATCTGGGAAGCAGCGCACACCCGTCCCTGATCCGTCTCTTCCGGCAAAAGATGCAGATCAAAAAAAACCCCTACAAAACACTACTTACCTGAAAATCCGCAGCAGGGGCGGCCGTGGGATTGCCGGCGTGCCCGTCTCCGGCAGCATGCGAGGCCCCCGGCCAAACATGCGCAGCGGGCTGCCTCGCTCACCGATCTGTGGCTTCCCTCCCGGCATCTGATCGTACTGGGGAGCAACTGCATGGCGGCTTGGGGTATCTGTCTGATCCCGCCGCCGCGTGTCTCTTTTGATGCGGCTCAAAAAAGCCGCACTTCAGCCACACCTTTCCCTCCAGTGTGACCGGGGCCCAGGTTTCCAGAGGATAAGCTTTCGAGAGCCAAAGCTCCCTTTGTATCTGACGAAGGAAGCTTTGACTTGAGTCTTGAAAGGTTATACCCTGAAAATCATACTGGTCTTTCAGGTGCTACTGGCTTCACATCTCGCAGAGAGGTGGTGGAGCTTCCCCTCCCAAAATCCTGGCGCATATACCACTTACAAACAGGGGACGAAACTAACCAGTGTTTCTTAACAAAGGAAAGATCATTCCACAAGAAGAAAAAGGCTGTAAAAACCCGTATAAGAGCCTCCGTGACCCGGAGCAACGGGCAGCATCTGTAATCCTTATATAATCACCTTAAGGATAATGTCTGAATCTTCGTGCCTTCCTAAAGTAGTTATCTTTGGCCTCAGAACAAAAATACCATCTGAACTCTTGAGAAAAGCTTTCATCGTTGTTATTACCTGTAAAACATACACAAGCTGCATATCTGTTACACTTAATTAATACATCTTCAAACAGCGCCTAGGCGCAAATATTCATTCTGCACGAGCTTAGACAAAAGGAGGAATTGTGTTTCTTACACTCTCTGGACTTCTTTAATAAATATCCCACCTGTACTGAGGCGAGGGGGAGAAGGGAAGGAGAATCTACAGTTGCCCTCAGGGGTAAGGAAAAGAATGTTCTCCGCACATGGGTTCATCTCTTTTGCCCTTAAAATCCCAGAGATGTGGAATTTCTATAATTGCGCTTAGGATATTGGGGAGGAATTGAGAACCTAAACTCTTTAGAGAAAAGGAAGAATATATATTTTAAAAAGAAGAAAAGAAAAACAGCATAAGGCTGCTCATGCATTTTAACAATTATAAAAAGCTACTCGATGTCTCCAACCACCACTCCATGCCCCAGTCACTAATGAATTATGAAAATAATGCATACTCTGCACATGCTTAGGAAAGAGTTTCCCTGTCTTAGGCTCGAAAGTCCTGGAGAGAGAAACCTGAGGTCCCTAAAACTTATTGCACTCAAATCTCAGAAATTGCATTCAAAATTCTGCACATGCAGCAGGGATCTTCGGGAGTGAAGAAGCCGTGTGAGGGAAAGGGGTCGCTCTCGCTTCTTTTTTTACGATTTGGCATTGGAAATAAAAAACGGAGCTAATTAAAAAAGAAGCCCTGCAGTCACCCACCCACCCAGACACATGGAGAGCAATGCTCCCTCTAAGCTGTGGAGTCCTGTGAGCAAAAATTCTACTTTGTGAGCTCCTGGCATTAAAGCTGTGAACGAGCGATTTGGCTACTGCATAAATTAGTTTGCTCTGGAGCCCTCCTTCCTGAGCTAAGACAAAAATGTGTGAGCCAGAGGCTAAAAGACTGCGAGCTAGCTCACACGAACTCAGCTTAGAGGGAACATTGATGGAGAGGAGGGGAGAATGAATGCCATGGAGGAAGCGGAAACAAACCCCTGGCAGTCAAGGAAGGGTTTTTTTTGAGGTTTCGAAATGGAGCCTGCCTCGGCGCTGCACCACCCTCGCCTACGGAGAAGAGCCCGGGGATTCCCTGCCGCTTGAGCCGCTCACCACCTGCAAATCGCGCCGAGCACAAGCCTTGCCCTCCTGCCGCAGCCGCCGCCTCGGAAAGGCCCCGCGTGTGTCTCCTCCGGGCTGGTAGCCATGGCAACCGAGCAGGCCCGACTAGGCCGCCGCCGCCGCCACCTGGAGCACGCAGAACAAACCGTCCCTTCTTCTCATCACCTCTTGGGTTTCTCCCCCGTGACCCCACATACTTCATTGCAGGTGTTTTGAAAGCTATTAAAACCACGAGGTTTTTTTTGTTTTTTAACCCAGTAACAGATAAAAATTAAGACACAGTCCCCGGCTTAAAAAACTGCAACCAGAGGAGCTGCTGGTTTGGTCACCAGCAAGTGTTATTAATAATATAAAACTATTCTGATGACAGTAGAGAGGCCATCTAGGGATGACCCCAAAAAGGAAGGACAATCGATGCAGGGGGGGGACAAATATGCATAACATTTATATATGCTAATTTACGATGGTTGTTGCTCAGTCGCACAGTCGAGTCCAACTCTTTGTGACCCATGGACCACCTGCCTTCCGCCATCCTCTGGAGTCTGTTCAATTTCATGTTCGTTGCAAAGATAACACTAACCATCTCATCCTTTGCCGAATTTACATGATTACCAGGTGCATACATAAGTATGTATCACTTATGCTCTACTTTTCTCTCCAGTGGAGACAACATGTTTTCTCCCTTCTCCAGTTTATCCTCACGACAACCCTGCAAGGTAGGTCAGACTGAGAGAGCAACTAGCCCCAAGTCACACAGTTTCCATTGCAGAGTAGGGATTCAGTGGCAGCTTCCATGGCAGAGAAGGCATTTCTCCCTGGGTGAGAGTCCATCTGGTATAATGGTTGGAGCATTGTACTAGGATTGTGGAAAATACCATCAACATTCAAATTCCCACTCGGGCATGGAACTCACCGTATGACTTTGGCTCAAGTACTGTTACTCTCCCTGACTTTACTAGTTTTTTGTGAGGATTAAAGGGGACAGGGGAGCAGAGATTCATTAATGCTGTTCCAAACGCCATGGAAGGTCAGGATAAAATATGATAGACATTTGGCATGCACACACAGACATACACACAAAGAATCTTGCGGCGCCTTGAAAGGTTTCTTGTAGCATATGGCTTTTGTGGATAGAACTCAGTTTACTGAAGCTCCCTCCCCCAGCTGATAGCAAATTCCTGACAACCCCCCCCCCACATGGGGGCAGCCCTAGGAGAAAAATAACATTACAACTGTTTTTTCTGATTTGGTGGTAGGCTTGGTGTCCAACAATTTTTCATCTGGGAGGCGCCTGAAGAAAATTAAGATGTAGACAAGTGACTGATATCAATCTTGACTTAAGTGCAGTGCTGGCAGGAAAGAAGAACTTAATCAGACTTTGCGTGTTCCAAGCATCTTGTTTCCCATCAGCCTGCGGCCTCTATCCATACAACTGTAGGTAGGGCAGGCACTGCAAGACCACAACCTCAACAAGCAAGTGCAGAGTCTGGGTGTCTGGCACAGAACACAATGCCTTCTCTTTTCTTCAGCTCTCTCCCACCCCAAAGATCTTGTCTACTGAAATCTCAGCAGCAGCTAGGTGTGTGCACATGTACATGTGTGGGGAGACGCACGAATGGAATTGTAAGGCATCAGTGTCTGCAGAAAATGCTATTGGACCTGAACTGTTAACCTTTGTGGTATCTTTCCTAGAGTTGGGGGCGGGCTAGAAATCACAAGTTATGGGTGGGTTGATGAGCAACGCAAGAGACTTAGCTTCCTTTTCCCTTGGAGCAGGTGACTGTGACACCATGCTAAGCACCAGTTGAGATTCTCTTTCTTTTCAGGTGTTCAAGTGTGTAAAACCAGGGGTTCCCAATGTCGTGCCCGCCAACACTTTTCCTGGCGCCTGCCAAGTGTTTTGAGAACGTGGGCCGTACACCAGGTGGGACTTTTGACTAGCAAGGCTTCTGATTTGGCCACTGGAGATTTGGTAGGCTGTGCAGATTTTTTGAAAACAGTGCTTCGGCAGCAGCTGCCCCACAGCACAAGGATCTTCAATGTGTGACTGAAGGTAAGCTACAGCAAACACTTTGTGGCTGGCTCCGCCTCCTGCAGCGGCCATTTTTGGCTGCACCCACCATGTTGTGTCCGAATTCCAAAGTCGCCCACAGGTTCAAAAAGTTTGGGGACCCCTGGTGTAGACTATCCAGTTCAGAAAGCTGCCAACATGCATAAAATTCAGATCAGAGGAACGAATAAAACACAACAAAGGTGAACTGTGAGACTTCTCTGTAGTGTGGTGGTGAAGAGTGGCGGACTCTAATCAGGAGAGCCAGGTTTGATTCCCAACTCCTCCACATGCAGGCAGCTGGGTGACCTTGGGTGAGACACAGGTCTCAGAGCTGTTCTCTCAAGAGCAGTTCTCTCAAAGCTCTTTCAGCCCCACCTACCTCACAGGGTGTCTATTGTTGTGTGGAGAGGAAGGGAAGGAGATTGTGAGCTGCTCTGAAACTCCAAGTGAAGGGCAGGGCAGGGCAGGGCATAAATCCAACTCTTCTTCTTCCCCAAAGGCCAGGATTCCTATAGTGATATTGGTAGCCTTCCAAAAAAGGCTCTGCCTACGTTGAGTTTTACAGCCAAGAGGCAACCATAACCGCTCCAATCTCCTCATCTGATGCATTGAACACACACCCATCCATTTCTTTGCATGACAAACAACAATCCAGGGCTCTTTTTCTAGAAAAAGCCCAGCAGGAACTCATTAGCATAACAGGCCACACCCAACAGCAGAAACACATTAGCATATTAGGCCACACCCCTGACAGCACAGCTCATTAGCACATTAGGCTGCACCCCCATGTTACCAGAAGTGTGGTTATCCAGCCACACCCACCTTTTGCTTGTTGTTCTGTTTACCTTGTTTTGTAGCAGGAACTCCTTTGCATGTTAGGCCACACCCCCCTAATGTAGCCAATTCTAATGAGTTCCTGCTGTTGGGTGTGGCCTATTATGCTAATGAGTTCCTGCTGGGCGTGGCCAACTTGGGAGCCAGCCGGCACTCCGTTCCTGTGCGTTCCTGCCCAAAAATAGCCCTGATTGTCGCATACCCTCAAACTGGCATATTTCAAGGGCGGGGGGAGGAAGAACCTTGGGAGAGGCTGTGGTTCAGTGGGAAAAGCCATGTTGCACACAGAATGCCCTCACTTCAAGCCCTGGCATCCCCAGTTAATGATGTTCAAATACCAGGTGCCAGGAAAGTCCTGTTTCTGCCCAAGAGCTGCCACCACTCAAAGGGGACAAGTCTGAGTTACGCAACAGGACATGACTCGGGAGACGACAGCAGGTATATGGGGATGAGCCACCCCTCTGTACCTGATTCAAGCTCCATTTAGAAGATCACAGGTGTTAGGAATGCCCCTTGGCTGCCTGGAACCAGAGAGCTACTGCCAGTCAGAAGAACCAATACTGAGCTAAGTGGACCAATGGTTTTAGTCAATATAAAGCAGCTTCGTATGTCCATTTATTAAGCATTTCAAGTGTCAGCAGCATACTTTGCCCCAGACAGCATAATTATTACAACTGTGTATGTGTGGTAGTCAGGATTCTGCCAGTGTCAGCAGTACCAGGGGATTTTTGTTTGGGATATGGTAATGTGGTAGGGATGCCAGCCTCCAGGTGAGACTTGGGGATCCCCTGGAATTACAGCTCATCTCCAGAGTACAAAGATCAGTTCCCCTGGAGAAAATGGATGCTTTGGAGGGTGGACCCCATGGCATTGTACCCCATTGAGGTCCCTGTCCTCACCAGGCTCCTTCTTCAAATCTCCAGGAGTTTCCCAATTGGCATCCAGCAATCATTACCCCCCTCCCAATTCCCTGCTGGTGGCCAGGGGTGACCTGGCAACCCTCAGGGTTGAGGTTGCCATTGTAAACACACTTGCTAGACAGTTAAGTCCAATTGAACTCTATGGGATTTACTTGCGAGCATACATGTTTAGAAGAAGAGAGAAGGGATTGGATTTATACCCCGTCCTTCACTACCCAAAGGTGTCTCAGAGCGGCTTACAAACTCCTTTTCCTTCCCCTCCCCACAACAGACACCCTGGGAGGTAGGTGGGGCTGAGAGAGCTCTGGAAGAAACTGCCCTTGGGAGAACAGCTCTGAAAGAACTTGCGACTGACCCAAGGTCACACCAGCAGCTGCAAGTGGAGGAGTGGGGAATCAAACCCGGTTCTCCCAGACTAGAGTCCGCGCACTTAACCACTACACCAGACTGGCTCTCCCCAAGTCTCACCTGGAGGCTGGCATCTCTACCACATTACCATATCCCAAACAGGATGACAGTGGCAAAGATGATAAAAGCTGCTGGTACTGATAGGCTGATCGGGCATGATACCAGAGCAACCGGGTGGGCAGAAAGGTTTTGAGCTGCTCTCTGTGGAGTTTCTCTGGCCCTAACGAAGAGTAGGGCAGGCAGAAAGGCACAGGGAAAGAAAAGAACAGAAAAAGAGGCCTGGGGCATGACAAGGAAGCACCCAGAAGACTGAGCAGGGAAAAATCCAGAGGAAGGAAGTGGGTGTGTACATGTGGGGAAAGGGCAGCAGAGAGCTGCATAAGGTCAGGAGCTGCGAAGATGATTCTCAAATACCTATTTGATCTCAGACAGCCTTTGCCTACAGACCTCTAATAATGCTGTGAACGTCTACCTTTTACGTTTTTTTTTTAAAGTTCTTTGCAGGCTATATCCTTCTCTGCTACCCTAACTCTGGTGAAGGGAAGCCTGTTTCTAGCCCGACTGCAAAAACACAGAGGCAAGGAATCGCACAGGTCTGCTCCCCAGCACATTTTATAAAAACGTGCTCTGATGATTGTGCAAAACATTCCGACACAATGGAAAACTGCTGTTTCTTAGGCCTGCTGGCGTCTAGGTATTCTCGGTGCCGTAAGCCAAGATTTTGAAATAAACTGCCTCTTAGGAACGCTTTAACCCATGAATCTTTTCTCTCTTTTTTTTTGGCAGTGGAAGCCTGTCAAGAGTGGCCAGTGAAATCCCTGGAGGAGGATGCAGGAGCCCACCAGTTCCCTAAGAGGTTTCCCCATCGGTTTGACAGCCAAAGTAAATCATTTGACGGACAAGGCCATCTGGGAATTCAAGTGTCAGGCTAGGGCCCAGTTCGGTCTGAAGCTCACTGGGTGATCTTAGGTCAGTTGCTTTCTCTATACTCGATATGCGTCATAGGACTGTTGTGAGGGTAAAAGCCGAAAAGGAGAAAGGGAACCATGAGTACGGGTAAACCGCCTAGAATAGGGACCCAAACATGGTTCCCGCCAACACCTTTTTCTAGCACCCGCCATGTATTTTTAGAAAGTGGGCAGGGCCACGACAGGTGGGGCTTTTGCCAGGCAAGGCTTTTGATTGGCCATTGGAGATTTGATTGGCTTTTAAAAAATGTTTTGACAGCAGCTGCCACCGCAGCACAAGGATCTTTGCTGTGTAACGGAAAGTAAGCTGTGGCTGCCATTTTGTGGCTGGCTGCACCTCTCACCAATGTTCCCTCTAAGCTGTAGAGTCTTGTGAGCAAAAATTCTACTTTGTGAGCTACTGGCATTAAGGTTGTGAGCAAGCGATTTGGCTACTGCATAAATTAGTTTGCTCTGGAGCCATCCTTCCTGAGCTGAGACAAAAATGTGTGAGCTGGAGGCTAAAAAACTGTGAGCTAGCTCACACTAATTCAGCTTAGAGGGAACACTGCCTCTCACAGCAGCCATTTTGTGGCTGCGCATACAATGCCACATGTCAGAATTGCCCATGAGCTCAAAAAAGTTGGGGGCCCCTAGGCTTAGAGGAACGATGGGAGAGAAGATCCTACCCTCCGTCCCCACCCCCACCACATGAGAATATGTCTGGCCCAAGGTTAATTTCATGGGCAAGTGGGAATTTGAACATTGGGCCTTCCTGGCCTTAAGCCTAACACTGACCATTACACAACACTGGCTTGATGTTCTTTTCCCTGCTATCGTGTCCTAGAAGTGGGACCAGGCCATTCCAAGTTGTAGAAATCCAACCCACCAGTGATTTCTGCATCTTGCCATACCTTAAACCAGGGGTCATTTCCTGCAGGAGCGCACAGGAGCAGAGCTCCGGCAGTAAAGAGCCCAGGGGGCGGGCACATGCAACAAGCCCCGCCCCTGCTCCCAGCAGCCCTGGGCCACGAGGAGCAAGAAGCAGCCAGGTAAGTTGCAGAGCCCCCCCATAGATAGCAATCCAAAACAGTCCAGTGGCAGCTTTAAGGCCAAGGTTTATTCAGGTACAAGGTCTCCCTCCTCTGCGAGGGCAGATCTGTGTGGGAACCCCCCCCCCCCAAGCTAGCAATCCAAAACAGTCCAGTGGAGCCTGAGCAGTGGGTGTGGCCTTCTGACACACTTCTGGTGATGTCAGGGGGTGTGGCATATGCAAATAAGTTATGCTAATGAACTCCTGCACCTCTTTTTCTACGAAATGACCCCTGCCTTAAATGAACATTTACCTGGGGAAACTTTCAAGCACTTGGTTACTCCAGTTTTAGGACACAAACTTCCTGTATATTTATGGGGGGGGGGATGTCTCTTTTACAGAGCATCCTGGTTCTAACCTAAATGTTACATTCTTGAAATGATTATTTTCCCCCTCTTATAGGAGCGCAGCTGCAGAAGTCATGAGACTGCACATCAGAAAAACAAATGGTACCCTTATCACGACCCCCTCCCATCTTTGCCTGTGTCTCTCTGAGCAAGGCATGCTTCTTTAGTACTGTACCAACAGCCTGATTCTATTTACTCGGAAGTCAGTCCCGCTGAGTTCAATGGGTCTTACTCTCCAGTAAGTGCACAGGGTTCCACCCTAACGTTTGATGAAGTCCGTATCTTATGGACTTTAGAGTTCTTTTTTACTTTTTGACTCTGTAATGCTGTGCTCCACAGTGATGGAAGCAAAGTTTTTGGGGTTTTTTTTTACACATTTGTTCTCAAAACCACTTCAAACCACAGTGAAGCACTGTGGGTAACCCTGTCCCAGTGAAGAAGAAGGGGGAAAAAAGCAAAGAGGTTACTTTGACAACCATGACAAATCTGGAGTGCTAGTTCTTTTTTAAAAAAAAGATTTTTACCCAAGAGGCATACAAAAATGTGTCATATCTTAGAAATATATGGAGAGATAGAAAAAGATTCTTGTAGCTAAGATTCTATCCGACACACGCACACACACTAAGTGCCTTCCTGAATTTAATTACACAGGATATGGCCGGATTCACCCAGGGGCTCTAGTTGTCATTGAGGAAGTAAACGTGAATTTGGGTTGTACCATTTCAGGGGAAGACCCCTGTAACAAAATACTCCTGCGCATACAAAGAGACGTCTCAACTGCACAGCGGCATTGGGATACCACTTCCAGCAATCAAAGCATTTAACATAAATCATCACCGTTATCCTCACAACAGCCCTGTAAGGCAGGCTGTTGCCATTATCCTCATAATGCAAACAGACTGTGGGGGTGGGCACCTCATTAGTGAGTTCGAGATCTGAAACCTGCCAGATGACATCTCTCAGCCACAATGTACAGCTCCCATAAGCTGTTTGAGATGTAACATGGGGTGTGGAGTTGGTATGCAGTTCAAAAGATAGGGCGGAGAAGGCACGAATTTCACAGGACGTGCCCAAGAATTTGGATTTTGGTGTGGCTAAGGTAGTTTTTCAGGAACTCTGCTTTAGGAAACTCCACCGGATGTTTCTTTTCTACATGGCAGAGAATAGTTTTATACAGAGGAAAATTCATTCTAAGTGTCCTGAAGTGATACATTCCCTATAGTCTGACCACCTCCACACGAAACGGGCCTTGGTCTCCTCAGGGAATAAGGACATGCTCCATGACAGCTCCTCTGAGAAGCTGTGGCAGTCATGAAACCGCCCTCCGAAACCAAGTATACAATAGTGTTTTAGACACATTTAAAACCAGTCCACTAGGCTGAATTAGGTCTCTTCCCTGGTCTCTGGAAATTTCTGAGAAATCTCTTCATAGTGCGGGGGTGGAGTCAGAGGCTCTATCGTCACACGGCCCGAACTGTTTCCGTCCGGCACATTTATACGGATGTCTTTGAGGTGGAGCTTCTCAGACTTGATTCTCCGGACTTTCAAGGGCCGGAGTCTTTTGCTCAGGCGGGAACTCCGTCTGCTCGGCTGGCGTTCCACGTTGGGACCTCCTTCAGCTGCAGCGGCGGGTCGGGTTGGTGTATCTCCGTCTATCCCAGTTAGAGACTCGTACGAGGGGAGGGACACGCTGATACGTGTGCTCCGGTCCACTTCTCTCAGGTCTGGGTAGTCCGTGTTCATGACCTCTTCGTAGCTGGGCACATAATAGCGGGGCGGTGTTTCCTCGTCCTCATCTTGACTGTAAGAGGGGAATTTTAAACTGGTAAATTAGCTTGCTTCACCCGCACATCATTCCGTTTTCCACTCCCACCCCCAATGAAGGACTTTTGCACAAACTAAACTACAATTAAGGCCCTCCGGTTATAAGGGACCACTAAATACACCTCCCCAATGACTATATTACCATTTTTGGGCTATTTTTAATTTCATTTATACCCTGCCTTTCTCCCCAGTGGGGAGACCCAAAGTGGCTTACATAATTCTCCTGTCTCCCGTTTTATCTTCACAACAGCCCTGTGAGGTAGCTGAGGCTGAGAGCATGTGACTGGCCCAAGGTCACCCATGTCATCAAACAGTGCATCGCCTCCTGCTTACAAACCAGCAGTTTGATTGTTTCTTTTTACAAGCTAGGATTAAAGTGCTCGCTTTGGAAATCACAGCAAATCACGGCTTCTTGGAACCTCCTGGTTTGCAATTCAGGTGCTAAGCGGAAGGCGTCCGCAAGCCAAATGAATCGGACAAACTGAGGCTTCTTTGTCATCTGAATTTAGCCACTAGTTTGCTGAGAAAGAAATTAAGAGATCAGGTTGACTTGTAGTGGCTTCATGGAGATTCATGGGGCGCCTGGCTAATATTAACAGCTTAATATTATAGCTGTTGCCTCAAGGGGGTGCAATGCAGAAAGAGCGAGGCGTACTTAGATTCAGAAAGGTTAACTTCCAGTGGACTGAACTCAATGAACTTTTCCAGCAGGAAGCAAATTAACAGCCAATGTAAGGCCACAACCGGTCATATGACCACGAATGCAACCAACCGTCTAGTCGCCTTGGCGAGTAGAATAGTGTTCCTGGGGAGCAGGCAGGGATTCACTGCCTCTTAACACACAGCTGTCTTCTGGCTTTTTAACAAAATGGCGGGCTTTTTGAAAAAATAGTATATTGGAAGGGAGTTTGCTGTTTGCGACTTTTAATAAAAGCAAGCGTTGGTCATGTCTCACGTAGGAGGAACAGGGTTATCAAATGAACTCGCCAATTGGTAGACTGCATATCTCTCAAGAATTTCAGTGTCAAGGAAAAGAATCCCCACTTTTCCCCTAGAGATGGGTGGCGGCATTCTCTCCCTTTTCACTGGTTTCTCTTTGCTTTCAGAGGACATCGAGTCAGCACAAAGGGAGGGAGAGCCACAGCCCTTCTCTAGCCTTGGGAGAAGTATGGCCCTTCTTCCCGTCATTATATCAGCCTGTAGTGGTTAAGAACAGTGGACTCTAATCTGGAAAACCAGGTTTGATTTCCCATTCCTCCATATGCAGCCAGCTGGATGACCTTGGGTCAGTCATAAGTTCTTTCAGAGCTGTTCTCTCAAGAGCAGCTCTCTCAGCCTCACCTACCTCACAGGGTGTCTGTTGTGGGGAGAGGAAGGGAAGAATACTGTAAACCGCCTTGACACTCCAAGTGAAGGGCAGGGTGTAAACCCAACTCTTCTTCTGAGACGCCTCAGAAAGCAGAAAGATTTCAGCATTCCTTTCTATATGTCACATTTTTTAATCCCAAGGGAGGCAGGACAGTGTATGTGGTTCTTCCCCTCACCCCTGCTTTATCTTCACAGCAACCTTATAAAAGTAGCTTAAGGAGAGAAGAAGAGCCCTGCTGGATCAGAGGAGTGGTTCATCTGGTCCGGCTTCCTGTGTCACACAGTGGTCAACCAGGTCCTCTGGAGGGCCAACAACAAGGCACAGAGGCCAAGGCCTTCCGGGCAGTTTCTGTCAGAGTTCTCTCAGCCCCACCTACCTCCCAGGGTGTCTGTTGTGGGGAGGAGAAGGGAAAGGAGTTTGTAAGCTGCTCTGAGACTCCAAGTGAAGGGCGGGGTATAAATCCAATTTCTTCTTCTCTTCTTCTTCTTCTGTAAATAAGGATCTCCCGTTCAGTTAGGCTGAGAGTGTGTGATTGGGCTAAGGTCACCCAATTAGTTTTTATGGCAGAGTGGGGATTCAAACCGGAGTTTCCCAAGATCTAGTTCAACACTCTTACCACTACGTCACCCTGGCTCTTGCTGGTTCATTGTAGCTGCGGAAAACCAGGGGTCATTTCCTGCAGGAGTCCCCACTCCTCCACTTGCAGCTGCTGGTGTGACCTTGGGTCAGTTGTAAGTTCTTTCAGAGCTGTTCTCCCAAGGGCAGCTTCTGTCAGAGTTCTCTCAGCCCCACCTACCTCACAGGGTGTCTGTTGTGGGGAGGGGGCGGGAAAGGAGTTTGTAAGCTGCTCTGAGACTCCAAGTGAAGGGCGGGGTATAAATCCAATCTCCTCCTCTTCTTCTTCTTCTTCTGTAAATAAGGATTTCCTGTTCAGTTAGGCTGAGAGTGTGTGATTGGGCTAAGGTCACCCAATTAGTTTTTATGGCAGAGTGGGGATTCAAACCCGAGTTCCCCAAGATCTAGTTCAACACTATTACCACTACGTCACCCTGGCCCTTGCTGGTTCATTGTAGCTGCTGAAAACAAACCCTTTCTCTCAGCAGGTGCACTGGACCCCTGGGGTAGGCAGAACTGCAGCCATTGCTCTTTTTGCCCAGCTTCCAGGATCAACCAGCATTTGAGCCCCGGAAGCAAATGCTCTCGTTTTACCGGTCACCACCAAGTTCCTTACTAGAAGCCCCAAGCTGGAGTTCATTCTTCCTTTTCCTAGGAATTTGAAGACCCCTACGGACATCCTCACCTGTCTTCCTGCTGTTGACGCTCCACTGATATTTGTTGGTGGATCCTCGGGACGCACTGGTTTTGGCTTTGCCTCTTTCGGTCCCGGATGCTCAAACAAACCGAAAACATCAAGAGCAACACCCCTGCTCCAATCAGCACGTAAGCCACAGAAAACGTCTTGCTTTTCAGGATTCCACCGGTCTCGTTCTTACTGCTGTTTCCCAAATGGGGCTTCCCGCCTTGCCCAAAGCCCGGGACCAAGTTCCAGACTGCCATGATCACCCCAAGGACGAGCATCCCGAGCCCGATGGCCGTCAAGGCGTAGTGTGAACCATTTGACCTGGAGTGGGCCATCGCGTGCAACGTGGATTCAGGCACAGGGGCAATCTAGAACATGGTGCCCGCCAATCAGGGGAAAAGTCCAAGCTTGGCAACGATCAGGGCTTCTTCCAAATGCTGGAGTGTAAAAAGAGATCTGGGGAAAGGGAAGAAGGAAGAGAAACTCAGCTGGTTGTGTTTCAAATAAAGGAGTGTCCAAAACAAGGACAGACAGTCCATGATAGAATGTAATCTGTTCCAAATAATGTACCACACAGCTTTGCTCAGCTGGCAAACAAGAACCACGCCCCCTCCAGTTATTTCTGCCTCAACTTGTACTTCCATTTATTTACCTTTAAAAAAACCCAAAACCCTTTATTTTGAACTGTTTTCCTAGCAAAACAAACAACACAACCGTATATCTGAGCTACATAATCACAGACGTTAAGCAAGCCCAAGAAGCAACAAAAGCCTTGCGGAGTTTGCCTCTACTATGCGAGAAGTAGGTAACAAATTTAAATTAACATTTCCCCACCAATTATGCCCACCAGATGTTCACTCTAATTCAATATGCCTTCTTTCCGTACTCCTTATCTATCACTCTCTAAGTATTTAAAGGTCTCCAGTGTGAGATTGCCCTAGCTGGATCAGGTAAGTAGATTTAATTCAAATGTATATTAAGTTATGATAATGTGGATCTTTAGGTAATTTCCTCTTTTCTGAGAGATACTGAATTGTGGGTACCACAATTCTGTTTATTTTTACATTTATTTACTTATTTATTTGATTTATACCCCGCCCTCCCTGCCAAAGCAGGCTCAGGGTGGCTTACAAAAGATAAAACATAAGAACAATTATGACATAAATAAAACCATCTAAAAACAATCCAATAACATAAAGTCCTAGCTGGTTGTAAACTAATAAACTAATACATTGGGGGTGGCGACAACAGTTATGTTAATATGAGCTCTGGCCTACTTTGTTCATCAGTTCTCAATCTTTATCATATATATGCGGCTGGCACAGGCTGTAATGGTGGAGTCAGGCACAGGGCTCTGTCTTCGTTTAGTGGTGAAGTTGTTATTGATGATGGTGGTGGCGGCGGCTCCTTCGCTGAAAGGCTGGTGGAAGAGCTCCGTCTTGCAGGCCCTGTGGAACTGTGAAAGGTCCCGCAGGGCCCTGATCCCTTCTGGGAGCTCATTCCAGCAGTACGGAGCTGCCACCGAGAAGGCCCTGGCTGTTGCCAGTCTGACAGTCTTTGGGGCCCGGGAGGGTCAATCGATTTAGTGACTCTGAACGCAGTGCTCGTTGGGGTACATATGGGGAAAAGCGGCCCCTTATCGATTCCCCTCCTTTCTCCCCAAGGGGGGCCCAAGGCAGCTGACATCATTCTCCTCGCCTCCATTTTATCCTCAAAACAAACCTGTGAAGGCAGGTTAGACTGAGAGGGGGTCTGACTGGCCCAAAGTCACCCGGCGAGCTTCCATGGCACGGAGTCTCCCTACGAGTCCGCACTCTTAACCACTACACCACGCTGTATTTCCAGAACATGGTTCACGCATGCAGAAAAATAAGGTGGTAGAATGGGGTGCACCATTTCGGACGGCAGGTGGAGAATCATGGGGGGAAACACTCACTGGAGAAGACCCTGATCATGCTGGGAAAGATTGAAGGTCAAAGAAGAGGATGAGATAGCTAGAGGCAACAAACGTGAAATTAAGCAAACTCCGGAGCATGACGGAAGACAGGAGGGCCTGGCGTGATGTGGTCCATGGGGTCGTGAAGAGTCAGACTCGACTGTGCGACTGAACAACAACAAACCTTCCATTAAAATTTCCCTGCAAAGAGAAAACCAACACAGCCAGCCAGCAAGGGTAGAACCCTGTCCCTTGCTCTGCTAGTTTTCTATTTGCGTGGACTTGTTATGCAAAGGAACACTCAAAAGAGGCTAGCCCCAGCACTGCTGTGGTCCTTTCCCACCATATTCATATAGGAAACAGAACTCATTATTAAAGAGTCAACACATGAGCCTTCAGGATGCTTAAACAGCCAAAGCACTACATTTTGCTGTCAGCTATGCTGCCATGGGGGTTGGGGAGTTCATTCTGTGTCTTGTTAATTGTTATTGCATTCCTATCCCTGCTGCTATGCCTTTGCTGTAACACTTATCTCTACAGATGTGCAGGAGGACGTTGTGTTGTCTGGAGGGCTCCTATGTACCGTGAGAGACTCCTAGTTCCCAGCTTTAGCCACCTAACGGTTGCCTGACTTATCCCATGCGCGGGAGGGTGCCTAACTGGCCAATGCCACGGGGGTGTGTGTGCATACGAATACCCTATATCCTATTATGCTCTAGTGGCTGCGGCCATTCCTAACAGTGCCTGTGTTACTGCATCTATAGCTTTGCAATAAAAGTATAACCATTCCTGAATGCGTGTATTTCGTTGTTAGCTGTGGGTTCTGACATTTGCTTCCTAGCTCTTAGCAGAAATGTCTATTTATATCGAGGGAAGAGGAATTGCTTTTGCTTTTAAATATTTGACAGTGGCTCAAGGATACATCATATTTATATTTTATTCCCCTCCCCCCATTACTTTAGGCTTTATCTGCCTCTCTGCATTAATGTGTGGCTATGAACTATATAAAACAAGATACTACACATACATACACACATGACCTTATTGTTAAGATGATAGCTTTTGTGATGATGGCAAACACAGTGATACACAAAGTGGTGTGCCAACTGGCTGGGGGCGGGATTTCCTGTCCACACCCTTCACCCAAGAATTTACGCCAGTGTTTCAACTAAATTGTGACTGCTCTCTGTCCATGGACAGGAGCCCTGCTGCAGAACGACAGCTGAGACAAAGGAGGGCAGTTGGAGATGGAAGTCATTAAGCTCGAAACACATAACGCTCAAGTTCTTACTTAAGCTAATGGCTTGACTACCCCATCCCCTGCTAGTAAGTCACACCTAGAGCCTTAAAGCTGGGAAGAATAAAGCGACAGAAGAAAAACTCTTCCTCTGGAACCAGAAGGCTATCCCAAAGAGACAGAGAGAAGAGAGGTTATAAAAACTCTGGACACAAAGAAGTGGGGTCTCTTTCATGCTGGGCAGCTCTTCGCATCCACACAAGCTGTGATGGACTAACATGTCACCTAACATGTCACCTAAGGATTCCATCTTGTCCATGAATCCCGACCTGGACATCTAAGACAAAGATGAGCTCTAACTTATTGCAACCTGAAGTACAACAAATCAAACATCAATTTGGAAATACCTAGAGAAGGCGGAAAGGCCAGTGTTTTCACCTTTTCTTTGTTCCCTTGCTCAGCCCGAAATCTTGAACAGAACACGTGTATCCTTTGATTGCTTTGATTGCTTTATTACGCTTTCCTTTATTCTGAACTCTCTAGGTCTGATCTCTGGAAACTCACCACACCCATTTGGTTTTGCTATCTGAAGTGGAGCACCAGGGAGGGGCAGCAGAGAAGGCTCGCCATTCCTGGAGAGCAAGAGCTCTTAAGTGTAAAAGTTGCAATAGATGTCACCTGTATTGGCTTGCAGAAGGAGAGCAGGAAGTGCTGCAAATAGGCAGGGCCTCTAAATGGCAACACAGGTCTGGAGTGTTGACCTATGACTCCACCCAGCAGGAGGTACTCCTAAGAGTCATTAGTGGCAGCTGGTCATTACCCAGTTTGTAATTGGCACCCTTGGGGAGCAAAAAGAAGGGCGTGTTGCCAAGCGGAGACATGGGGAGACTGCAGAATTTTTCCGACCACCCGAGGGGGTGTGTGTCAAATTAGAAGGAACAGGGTTTGCGAGTCCATCCCTCCACACATTTACTAGAGACTTAGTATACAGAAATGAACAGCTGACACATATCATGATGGGGAGCTAAATATCATTAGCTGTTATCTGCTGCTGATCAAGTGGAGCTGAAAAGGACAGCTAGAGGGACCAGTTTAAAAGCCGGCGAACGCTATGTATCACTTCAGCAACAATCAAGTACATACAGACCACAGAAGTCACTATTCTGTCTGCCCCTTATTAAAATTATATATGGTGAGCAACAACAAAACAGAGCCAGTTTACCACAGTCTTTCTATAAGGGAATTCTGATGTCATCATCAGACAACCGACTAAGTATCTACTCATAAGCCTTTCTTAAGGATGCCATTTAAGAGTTTGCATTCCTCCTATGTAAGCCTAAGAGAGGAGCTCGTGGTGTTCTCTGTTGCCCCCTCCCCACCCGTCATGGGAACTACTTCCCACTGGAGACTGATCAACACTCAAGCCTCAGCACTGGAAGGCCGGTCTGTTTGGGCTGGCTCTTGGCACACGGGGGCAGGTCAACAGGTGTGTGCCCAGTTTATTGGTTTTTTCCAAAGGGTGTGTGTGTCTTTTGCTGTTACATTTTTATCTTGCCCTTCTTCCAAGCAACTCAGGTGACCATACACAGAGGGGCCGTGGCTCCGGGGAAGAGCGAGCCTCTGCTTTGCATGCAGGAGGTCCCAGGCTCAATCCCAGGCATTTCCAGTTAAAGGAACCAGGCGGTAGATGATCTGAAAGACCTCTACTTTAGACCCTGGAGAGCTGCTGCCAGTCTAAGTAGAAAATACTGACCTTGATGGACCAAGGGTCTGATTCAGTGTAAAGCAGCTTCATGGACAGTAAGTTAAATATGAGCAGCCAGTGTGATGCAGTGACAAAAAAGGCTAATGCAATCTTGGGGGTGTATCAACAGAGGTATAACATCCAAATCGCAAGATGTCATAGTCCCGCTGTATACTGCATTGGTCAGGCCGCACCTGGAGTATTGTGTGCAGTTCTGGAGGCTTCACTTCAAAAAGAATGGAGCGGGTGCAGAGGAGAGCGACAAGGATGATCGGGGGCCTGGAGACCAAGCCTTATGAGGAAAGGCTGAGGGACTTGGGAATGTTCAGTCTGGAGAAGAGGAGGTCGAGGGGGGACAGGATGGCTCTCTTGAAGTATTTGAAGGGCTGTCTCTTAGAGGACGGCAGGGAGCTGTTCTCATTGAAAGCAGAGGATAGGGCTTGCAACCATGGGTTTAAATTAAGCATGGGAAGGTACCGGCTGTACATTAGGAAAAACTTTTTTTACAGTAAGAGTTGTTCAATGGTGGAATCAGCTGGCTCAGGAGGTGGTGAGCTCCCCCTCCCTGCAGTCTTCAAGCAGCAGCTGGACAAACACTTGTCAGGGATACTCCAGGCTGATCCTGCATTGAGCAGGGGGGTGGACTAGATGGCCGATATGGCCCCCTCTGACTCTGTGATTCTATCGTTCTATATGTTCTCCCCCTCCTCCACTTTATCCACACAATCCCATGCAGGTAGGTTTGGCTGAGAGAGAAACTCCCCAAGGTCACCTAGTTTGCGAGCTCTCTAGGAATTTGAACCCAGGGCCGATCTAAGCAAGAAACCAATTGGGTTCTCCACAACTCTTTGGGGCAGACTTAAAAAGAGAGATCTTTTCCTTGGGTAAGACGACAGCAGGTGCCCCTTGCGACAGCTACCACAGGGCTGGTTCCTCCTCAGCCACAATTACATGCCTACTAATTAACTAGCCAAGGTAAATACACTTTAGTTAAACAGCCGGCACTACTTACTCCTCCTGGAATAGCCATTAAACCTACTGTTTTAATAAAAGGTGAGGGGAAGAGAGAAACACCGGCACACTCGGGAACAACAATGTTTTAAGTACCACAAAGGGGACGGCAGGTGCTCGGCAGGATGGATCTTTTGTTTCTCTTTGCAAATGGTTTCTTTCTTCTTCTTTTTTAAAGGAAAGTCCTAAGCAGTTTTTAAAAACAGCGCAAAACAAACACACATAGCAAACGCAAAACTGTCTTAAGAAAAGAACACCAACCTTAAAATCGAGTGTTAAAATGCAAAAAATGGGAGCACGTGCCATGCAGAGCATGCATCCAGATGCCCGACCATACCCAAAGGAGTCGTCGTCCATCCCACATCCTCCGCCCTCATTTTTGCTGGACAGACTGGGCTGACTCGAGATGATTGACCTCCCTCATGTCCATTGGGCAAAAGAAGTTGCTTAACTAATCCAGCTTCCCGAACCTGAACATCCAGGTAATCACAAAATGAACAAGGTACTTAGCATTAACCAGAATGTGCAGCGTTGCAATTAATTAGCCAGAGTTGCAATTAATTAGTCACCAAGGTTACCAGAGACCCGTCCTGTTCTGCTGCTACAGCTGGCCTTGAAGCTAGAAGGCCAATGCAACTGTAGGCAGGCTTGTTGTGTCAATATCCTTGTTTTGCAGGGAGGGCCCGTGGCTCACCGGAAGAGCATCTGCTCTGCACACGGAAGGTCCCAGGTTCAATCCTCCAGGTAAAAGGATCAGGTACCGCTCCCAGTCAAGGCAGACAAAGCTGACCTCAACAGACCTGTAGTCTGACTCAGCATAAGGCACATTCATGCGTTCACATGGTTTTAGTAAACCCTGATGCACACATGCCTTCTTGCAGTTTTAACAAACTGCCCCACAAAAAAAATCTTAATATGATCATACATACAACTACTCCTTTGTGGGGCAGGGAAGTGTTAAAAAGGTAAAGGTAAAGGTTCCTTTGCTCGAAAGCCAGTCGAATTCGACTCTAGGGTTGCGATGCTCATCTCCGTTTCAAAGCCGAAGAGCCAGCGCTCGTTTCCGTGGTCATGTGGCCGGCATGACTAAATACCAAGGCGCACGGAATGCTGTTACCTTCCCACCAAAGCAGTACCTATTTATCTACTTGCAATTTCTTGCTTTTGAACTGCTAGGTTGGCAGGAGCTGGAACTAGAGACGGGAGCTCACTCCGTCATGCGGCACCCGGGTCTCGAACTGCTGAACTACTGACCTTCCACAGCCTGCAGTTCAGCGTCTTAACCACTTGAGCCACCGTTACCAACAGGCATATGAGGATCAGCAGCGTTAAGGGACAGCCCAGGCTAGCCCGATCTCTTCACATCAGAAGCTAAGCAGGGTTGACCCCGGTTCGTATTTGGATGGGAGACCCCCAAGGAAGTCCAGGGTCGCCACAAACAGGCAGGCAAATGGCAGACCACCTCTGCTTATCTCTTGCGATGAAAACCCTACAGGGTCACCATAAGTCAGCTGTGATTTGGGGGGGGGGAAGGTTGAGGAGTAAGAAAAGGATGGAAAGCTGGGGGAAAGGCAGGCACAGAGCCCTCTGTTCAAAATTTGGGGCAGGGAAGAACGACGCACAACCGTTAATGCATCAGATCCACTTTGGAAACAAAGCCTTCTCAGAGCTCTAAACTCCAGGGAAGGAGGATTTGAAAAGCAGCCCTGACTGCATCCCTGCGAAGGGGTACGGATCCAGGATCGTGTGCAGCGAACACACCCTTGTTGGTACTGCTGAGCGAACCCCATCTTGAGTTCTTATCTAAAATCTGCCCCTTTTGAGCCCTTTGCAGGGATTTCACAAACCGAACCACCGGTGACTGCATTTCCGATGCAGCCAGTCATTTACTCCCCTAGATGCCAAGCCATTATATACGATTCTCACCCTTCAGCTTATCAGTTGAGGGTCTAAGTGCCGGGGAGGCTTAAGTTCAAATCCTGTCCCAGCTCTGAAGCTCGCCAGGCAATCTTGGGCCAGTCATTTCAGTCCAACCTCCCTCAAAGAGTCGTCGTGAGGACAAAAACGGACAAGAGAAGAACACGTATGCCACACTGAGCTCCTTGGAGAAAAAGGGGGGATTAAAATGAAGACAGCCCCCCCCTTTCACCTGCAAAGGATCTGAAAGCGCTGATTCTCAGACCTAGGTGTCCAACTTAGAAGAAGAAGAAGAGAAGAGATTGGATTTATACCCCGCCCTTCACTTGGAGTCTCAGAGCGGCTTACAAACTCCTTTCCCTTCCCCTCCCCACAACAGGCACCCTGGGAGGCGGGTGGGGCTGAGAGAACTCTGACACAAACTGCTCTTTTTCAAGGACAGCCGTGCCAGAGCTTGTGACTGACCCAAGGTCACACCAGCAGGTGCAAGTGGAGGAGTGGGGAATCAAACCCGGTTCTCCCAGATCAGAGTCCACGCACTTAACCACTACACCAAACTGGCTCTCTTAATTAGCCTCAGAGGTAGCAGGTAGGTGGATCAGAACCTCTGGGTAGAAACGAGCGTGTGGCATAACTGGGGTTCCAGTGTTCCCTCTAAGCTGAGTTAGTGTGAGCCAGCTCACAGTTTTTTAGCCTCCGGCTCACACATTTTTGTCTTAGCTCAGGAAGGGTGGCTCCGGAGCAAACTAATTTCATGCAGCAGCCAAATTGCTCGCTCGCAGCTTTAATGCCAGTAGCTCATAAAGTAGAATTTTTGCTCACAAGACTCCGCAGCTTAGAGGGAGCCTTGCGTTCCAGCAGATAGACCCACAATATTTCCAAGCACAGTGAAGTCATGGGAGGAGAAGGAAGTGAGGAGGCAGCCACATGGTCTCTGGTTGACACTGCAGAATTCCCAAAAGAAGTCGGGCCAGCCAATTTCCCTCTTTTACGACTGATAAGCTGGCGTTTGCTGCAACAGATGCCAAAGTCACCGTCGGTTTGCCCAATCGATGACTAACCCTGTTTAATTAGGGCCAAGGATTACATGGCCCAGCAGACTGCGGGACTCTCTGCCCACGCCAGGTTCCCTGTGACTCCTTTTCCATCCCCCTTGTTTGCTCTGAGGCTAATTAAGGCTCCTATTGTGCATAAATGGAAAATGTCCTTGGTAAGTATCAGCGAGGAGGGTGAGTCCAAAACAGACGCAATGCCAGGAGATCCACAAATGCATGTTTTAAAGCTAAACTGCAGCTGTGCGTGCAATCGGGGGCCACGTAAGAAGGGGACAGGGGGTTGAACCCGACCTTGCAGAGTTTCGCCTATCAAACCCACTCTCCCTACACTGCTATTAGCCCTGAAAGGGGAGCAGGAAAAAACTGGTAACAGGCAAGGTGAATTTGAGAAGTGACAGGAGCACAGTTCCAAACTGAAGCTGCATGCAACTTAAGAAAAGAAAAAGAAAGGAGAAGAGAAGATTGGATTTATACCCTGCCCTGCATTCCCCAAAGGAGTCTCAGAGCGGCTTACAATCTCCTTTCCCTTCCCCTCCCCACAACAGACACCCTGTGAGGTAGGTGGGGCTGTGAGGTAGGTGGGGCTATGCGGATGAAGGCTATGCAGATAGTGCCCGTTTGCTTCCCAGTGACTCCTATAGTACAAAACCAGGCTGAATCCTGGGACAAAACCTCTAGAAATCGCCTCAGGCCTATCCACTGAGTTTTCCTGCCTTTCCCCCACCCCAATCAATTAAAGAGCTTGGAGCCAGCCTTAATTCCATATGAAGTAGATCAAGAATAACTTCACTCCTTGCATCTACTGGTCTTTTATGAGATGAGGCTATAATTCCCATTGTACACCCAGGCAATAAAAGATTAAGGGAGAACGGAATGTTCAAAGCTGCATAGTCAACTTGGGGCCATAACCAGCCATTTTTCTAAGCGAAGGGTATGCTCTGCATCCAACCCTCAACAGGGACCGGTAACATACACATTCAAAACAAACAAGTCCAGTGGTTTTGATATCCAGACAGAGGTTATACTGAAACTGACCCTGCACAAAGTGAATGGCTGTGGGCCTTTCAGAGGTCCGCTGCTAAAATTCCAAGTTCTCACTGCTCAGGTGGACTGCTTCTATTCAGAAGCTGTTGTGCAAAAATTAAAAACAACAACAAAGTGCACGCACTCACGCGCACACACTGGTATTTATTGAAGGATGAAGAACATCTGGCTGGAGTCGTATGTCTCACATTTGACTCCTCCATGAACAGTGTTCAATGGCTGAATTCTGTTACACTGCAGGTAGAAAGAAAGCCAATCAGGAGCTGAAACAGAACCACACTGCCTGGCCAGCTGCCCCCACTAAGCCTTGGAACAAATGAGGATCTAGTTCCCCATTCACCATCCTGAAAACATGCCTAATTATCAAATACTGGAAATTTTACAAGTTCTGTGATTTTAACCATGGTCAACATATTTTATTTATTGAAAAAATTTATACCCCACTTTACTTCCTCAGACTCACGGCAGTTAAAATAGTAATATTTTGGAAAAGGTTTCAAGCTGTGCTGGGCACTCCTGCCCCTCCCCCCCGTAATTTGTTGTTGCTGTTTGGTGTAGTGGTTAAGTGCACGGACTCTAATCTGGGAGAACCGGGTTTGATTCCCCACTCCTCCACTTGCACCTGCTGGATGACCTTGGGCAAGCCGAAGTTCTGGCACAGCTGTTCTTGAAAAAGAGCCGTTTCTTCCAGAGCTCGCTCAGCCCCACCTACCCCACAGGGTGTCTGTTGTGGGGAGGGGAAGGGAAAGGAGTTTGTAAGCCGCTCTGAGACTCCTTTGGATAGTGAAGGGCGAGGTATAAATCCAATCTCTTCTCTTCTTCTTCTTCCGTCAAGTCACAGCCGGCCTATGGTGACCCCTTGGGGTTTTCAAGGCAAGAGACATTCAGAGGTGGTTTGCCATTGCCCGTCTCCACATCATGACCTTGGCTTTCCTTGGTGGTCTCGCATCCAAATACTAGGCAGGGCTGATCCTTCTTCGCTTCCAAGAGCTGACAAGATCGGGCTGGCCTCGGCTGTCCAGGTCGTAACTGTAATAACTCTATGGAAGTAACTGAACTTAAACTCAGTTCTCCCAGTCACTGACAGCACCTCCAACTAAAAAGAATAAAAATAACAAAAGATGGTTTCTGGCTTCGAAGCAATGCCGTCTGCCTCCAGAAGTGCAAATCTTGAAATACACCCAAATAAAAGTGCAGGGAAGGGGGGAGCCCATTCCATACTCTGGGCGGCACTCGGCCTTGCCATTAAGCTAATTGACTCGAAAGGCTTTCAGATTTCACACTCGAAAACCATCCCAGCAACGTTCACTCAACTCAGCTAATGGATGTCATTTTTTTTCTCCTCTTTCTGATTGATGAGGAACGGGCCAGATTGTACTTTCCTTGCTTTTAAGCAGGCTACATGGCAGTGAACAGGTTAGTTACTCCCGATGAAGCCGTTTCTCGCAAAGCGAGATTTTGGGTGGAGTCACTTAGGACCCGTCTCCCCGCCCCCCCTGCCGCCGCCCAACAATTACCGAGAGGAACCCTCTCCCCCTGCAATTCCCGTCACCTCCTCCCCCAATAGAAATCTCCGAGAGCCATTCCACACAACCACAACAGCTAGGGTTGGGGAGATGGGAGGGAAGGCGCCACGGTACGGCCTGAGGTTGCCAGACCTCAGAAGCTAAGCAGGGTGGGTACTTGGAATGGAAAACACCAAGGAAGACTCTGCAGAGGAAGGCCATGGCAAACCCCCTCTGCTTCTCACTTGCCTGGAAAGCCCCTTGCTGGGGTTGCCCGTAAGTCAGTTGCATCTTGACAGCACTTTTACGCCTGATGCAGAACCGGATGCTGCCTGGGAGAGAGATCCCAGCCAATCAGGGATGGAGCCAGAAACACCCGTTGCAGCTCACCCCCTACTGGGCACAGCCACCACCAGTGTTCCCTCTAAGCTGAGTTAGTGTGCGTTAGCTCACAGTTTTTTAGCCTCTGGCTCACACATCTTTGTCTTCGCTCAGGAAGGACAGCTCCAGAGCAAACAAATTTATGCATTAGCCAAAGCTCTTGCTCACAACTTTAGTGCCAGTAGCTCACAAAGTAGAATTTTTGCTCACCAGACTCCACAGCTTAGAGGGAACATTGGCCCCCCCCCCCCCTATATATAGCACGGTTCTCGGAAGCCTAACCCACCAAGTTATTTCAGATACTTATACCCCACTTTTCTCTCTAATAGGGACGGCAAAGGGGCTTACAACACCGTTCTCCCTTCCTCCATTATATCCTCACAACAACAACCCTAAGGTAGGCTAGGCTGCAAGGAAGTGACTGGGCCCGAGGTCACCCAGTGAGCTTCCACAGCACTGGAGGGGGGGGGAGTCACAGAAGCTGGATCTCCTAGATCCTAATCTGATCCTCTAACCACTAAACCACACCAGCTCCCAGGTGGTGTTTTGTTTGGGTGGGTGTAGTCACACACTGGCAAACAGAAGGGCTGGTTATCCTGGGGAGGAATCTCAAGCAAGGATACACTCAAAGGACAGCCAATCAGTGAAGGCCTTGCCCAGGAAGGGTAGCACTGATAGGCTGCTGGTTGAACAGGATGACCCCACCTAGGGTTGCCAGGCTCCAGGTGGTGACTGGAGATCTCCTGGAATCACAACCCATGGTCCCTCTAAGCTATGGAGTCTTGTGAGCAAAAATTCTACTTTGCGAGCTACTGGCATTAAAGTTGTGAGCGAGCGATTTGGCTGCTGTATAAATTGCTTTGCTCTGGAGCCATCCTTCCTGCGCTAAGACAAAAACGTGTGAGCCAGAGGCTAAAAAACTACGAGCTACCTCACACTAACTCAGCTTAGAGGGAACACTGATCACAACTGATCTCCAGGCTACAACATCTGTTCTCCTGAAGAAAATGGCTGCTTTGGAGGATGGAATCGAGGACATTCTGCCCTGCTGAGGTCTCCCCCCCCTCCCCGATCCCTGTCCTCCCCAGGCTCCACCCCACAAATCTACAGGGATTGGGACAACCCAACCTCCGCCTCACCCCAACGTCTGGGCTTGGATTAGCAGAATCCCACCCTGAAGAACTCAAGGGGAGACCACTGGTTAAGTGCACGGACTGTAATCTGGGAGAACTGGGTTTGAGTCCCCACTCCTCCACTTGCAGCTGCTGGATGACCTTGAGCAAGCCATAGTTCTGGCACAGCTGTTCTCTCAAGGACAGTTCTCTCAGAGCTCTCTCAGCCCCACCTACCTCACAGGGTGTCTGTTGTGGGGAAGAAAAGGGAAAGGAGTTCGTGAGCCGCTCTGAGACTCCAAGTGAAGAGCGGGGCATAAATCCAATCTCTTCCTCCTCCTATAACTGCAGATTAGGAATAAAGAGACATTTCCGTTCCCTCAATGCTTCTGCGTGCCTGTCGGACAAGCCCAGCGCCACAGGACTTGGTCATACACGCCTAGAACTGGCACAAGAGAATGGATTCCAGGTAATTTCATTCCGAACACAGTTTGAGTTGTATCTCCTTTGCGCCCAATTTAAATATTGTGTGCGCATCCATTTGGCAGGCTGGAAGAAGAAGACATGGACATTTCATGTTACTTTGTACACATCTTCTCCAAGGGCCAGAGGACAGAAATTTGCCATTCGGGTGCCCACTGAACTCAAACCAACACACATGAACTGCTGCGTCAGATAAAGTGAGCTCTGACTCACAAATGCCTATGCCAAAACAGACGTTGTTAGTAGTTAAAGCATAACTGGATTCCTGCTTCATTTCACAGCTTCAAACTAACAGGCCGCCTCTTTTGAAACTGAACGCACAAGATGTGGCAGAGACCACAGAAAACAGACTGGTATGCCCCAGACAGAGAGCATGTTCCAGCTCCTCATTATTCCAAAGTACATTTGGAGCTGTATTCTCCACCAAGTAAAGCTTCGGCCCCCAAACTTTACAAAGGACGCACAGCACATTTCTCAAGGCCTAAAGCACTGCCTTTCTTGATTTGTGGTGGAGAAGGCATGCCCCACTCCCACGCTGAACTGGCAGGCGATTCCAAGGATTTGTTCTGCTGTCCCAGCAGCAAGCAGCTTGCTTCATTTTTTCAAAGCCATCTGGATCGCTTCACTGACCTGTTCCTTGAATTATGCAAAATGGGGCTTTCATCTCACCCCTTTCAAAGGAGGACGGCTAACTAGCTGCACATTCCTTGTACTCGATGAAGTTAAATCACCTCTACTTACACCAGAGGTCATTTGGGGGGGGGATCGCAGTTCCCCCGGGTGAGGTACGGGGGCGGGGCACATGACGAAGCCCCGCCCCCTGCTTCTGGCCCTCATTCAGCCAGGAGGAGGCAGGAGAAGAGGGAGGGTAAGTTGCTTCCTCCCTGCCTCCCCCCCACCCCTGCCTGCCTGGGGCCGGGGAGGGCCTTCGCGGGGCTTCCTTGCACTCCCGCCGGCCTTGCAGGTCCACTGCCGGGCCCCTCAGGGGGTGTGGCATTATGACACACTTCCGGTGATGTCAGGGGGTGTGGCATATGCTAATGAGTTATGCTAATGAGTCCCCCTAGCTCTTTTTCTACGAAATGACCCCTGACTTACATACTGCCAAAGCCAAAGAAGAGAACCAATCGCTCCCAAGGTTAACTGAGTTAACCAAGACAGGAACTGGAAGAACTTTGTAGTTCAAAGGTCATTTGTGCACAACTGGGGCAAAAAGCGACCGCTCCTTGCAAGACGGGAAATACTGTTGATCTATTCTTCGCTAAATTCTAGAAGATGGTCTGTAACAATAGAACACTAACAGCTTAAAATAATTTTTTTTTACAGAGTGAGATCAGAGAAAGAAATGGAAAAATACAAAAGACGGACCCCTACTCACTCTCCCCTTCTGATCACCTGTAACTTCCTGTGCTCTCACCTAGCACTGCTAAGTCTTCATTCGCATCCCTTTCATTGGGGCCACCACTTCTGAGGCTATGCATCAAACTCACAACCGCAACCTAACTCTGGCCAGGGATTAAAAAAAACCCCAAAAACCCCTCAGAACAACTGTACATATACAGACATTGTGAACAAATGTCCAAGGTTTGGTGTAGTGGTTAAGTGCGCAGTGTAGTGTAGTCTGGTGTAGTGGTTAAGTGCGCAGACTCTAATTTGGGAGAACCGGGTTTAATTCCCCACTCCTCCACTTGCAGCTGCTGGATGGCCTTAGGAAAGCCATAGTTCTGTCAGAGCTGTTTTCTCAAGGACATTTCTCTCAGAGCTCTCTCAGCCCCACCTACCTCACAGGGTGTCTGGGGGAAGGGAAGGGAGTTTGTAAGCCGCTCTGAGACTCCGAGTGAAGGGCAGGGTATAAATCCAATAATCTCCCCCTCCCCTCCCCTTCTCTTCTTCTTAATTTTTACTGCCCCCTTTACTCCCTTCCCATTTTAAAAGACTATTTTAGATTTTCCTCACCAATCTGGGGATTCCCCTAGCTTATTCTTGCCACTGTCACAGCCAATTTATGGCAACCCCGTTGGGTTTTCAAGGGGAGAGACGTCCAGAGGTAGGCGTCTTGCCACAGCCTGCCTCCGTGCAGCAACCGAGGTGTTCCTCGGCGGTCTCTCATCCAAATACAAACCAGGTCTGACTTAGCTGAGGCTTCCGAGATCTGATGAGATTAGGCTAGCCTGGGCCATCTGAGTCAAGCCCCCCCCACTAGGTCTGCAGACCCCCAAATGAGTCCAGGCTGGCCCCACTGTGTGAATTGAGCGATCTGTGAAGGGGCCAGCCCTTCGCAATGACATAGGAAAGGAAAAGGAAGGCGCAAAAGGTGTGAGAAAAGAGGGAGTCACATCATGACCTGCCGAAAGAAAAACTCAGACGCTCAGGGTGCCACCAGGAGAATAATTGTGTCTTCTAGACTGGCTTCCGTCCAAAGAAGACTCACTCATTGCAACCCACAGATGCCAACTCAGGAATGTTTGGAATGGGATGTGTGGAATGGGAGGAGCTGTCAAGCATGATGTAGAAAAGATACACCTAAAAGAAAATTCACCAGGGCTTGTTCTAGCTTTAGCCACTTTGAACCTGATCAAAACAGGCACACCAGGCTCCCACGACAATACCGGACTATGATATGGGAGACCCAGGTTCCAATTCCCCACTCGTGCCACGGAAGCTTGCTGGGTGACCCTGAGCCAGTCACACACTATCAAGTGTGACCCACCTCACAGGGCTGTTATGAGAACAAAACGAAAAACGATATAAGCCACTTCAGTCCCCGATGGGCAGAAAGGTGGGGTAGAAGCGTGGGAAATGCACAAATAAACATTCAACTGTGTGCTTCCCTTATTTTACCAGGAAACCTTGGGACAGTCTACTTTGTCTGGGGGAAATGCATGCTATGGAGACATTAAAGAATAGGTGCATTTATTTAAGTGCCGTATTATCCACACGCTTCTGCAGGATCCCTTTTGCACGGACGTAATTTAGCATTACAGAATGTGCCTTTGGATACCCTCCTCCCTCCTTGACTTTCATGCTGCAATTCATTCCCTCTCTGCCGTACAAGCCCTAGCTTGCCGGGACACCCAAACACACAGACGCAGCAGACGCAGTTCCCACCACTCCCAATCTCAGCATCACAATCCTGAGACTGTTTCTAAGCAAGGATCTGGAACAAAAAGCTTCAAAGGGTTGTGAGCTACCGGCATTAAAGTTGTGAGCGAGCAATTTGGCTACTGCATAAATCAGTTTGCTCTGGAGCCATCCCTTCCTGAGCGAAGACAAAAAGGTGTGAGCCGGAGGCTAAAAAACTGTGAGCTAGCTCACACCAACTCAGCTTAGAGGGAACACTGGCCACAACCCCGGTGGCTTTGGGTACATCTAGATTGACCACTTTTCAAAACCACATCTACCCACCTCTTCTCCAAGGAGCTCAGGGTGGTTCTTCTCCCCTTTTCCATTTTATATTTATTTGGATCGGGGGTCCCCAATGTGCCTCTAGGTGCCTTGGCGACCAATCACAATTTTCCTGGTACCTGCTAAGTGTTTTCAGAAAGTGGGTGGGGCCAGGTGGTGCTTCCGCCCAGTGGAGCTTATGATTGGCTGTGAAAAGCTTTTAAAAAACTGTTTCAGTGGCAGCTGCAACCACTGCACAAAGATCTTCATTAACATAAGAGCATAAGAGAAGCCAGTGTTGGATCAGGCCAATGGCCCATCCAGTCCAACACTCTGTCACACAGTGGCCAAAAATACCAGGTGCCTCCAGGAGGTCCAGCAGTGGGGCCAGGACACTAGAAGCCCTCCCACTGTTGCCCCCCCCCAACCACCAAAAATACAGAGCATCACTAGCCCCAGACCGAGAGTCCCTATCTATACCTTGTGGCTAATAGCCACTGATGGACCTCTGCTCCATATGCTTATCTAATTCCCTCTTGAAGCCATCCATGCTTGTAACCGCCACCACCTCCTGTGGCAGTGAATTCCATGTGTTAATCACTCTTTGGGTGAAGGAGTACTTCCTTTCATCCGTTCTAACCCGACTGCTCTGCAATTTCATGGAGTGCCCATGCTCACAAATTCGTGTATTGTGAGAAAGGGAGAAAAGTACTTCTTTCTCTACCTGCTCTATCCCACGCATAAACTTGTAAACCTCGATCAAGTCAGCCCTCAGCCGTCGTTTCTCCAGGCTAAAGAGCCCCATGTGCTTTAACCTTTCTTCATAGAGAAAGCGTTCCAACCCTTTTATCATTCTAGTTGCCCTTTTCTGCACTTTTTCCAATGCTATAATATCCTTTTTGAGGTGTGGTGATCCTCAGACTATAGAGATCTTCATTGCATGTCTGGAGGTGAGTTGTGCATAAGCAATGAAAGTCTTTAGTTGGGGACCCCCGATTTAGTTAATCCGTATGCCTCCTCTCCAAAACCTGTTCAAGGCAGCCCACAACTAGAACCTTAAAACTACACCAGCAAGTCAATAAACACAAGTCAATCCAATTTCAGCAGGTCAATAAAAACACAGCAGGGCATAAAAGCAGCATAAAATAAACAAAGCTGTCTAAAATGATACTGATAAGAACACACCTCAGGATCAGAGCAGACCATGAAACAGCTACCAAAAAGATGGATCCTGTAGTTAAAGCCCGGTGGGCTGTCCGTGTTAGTCTACCCTAGCAAAACAAAAACAGAAGTCCAGTGACACTTTAAAGACTAATGACATTTATTACAGTATGAGCTTTCGTAAGTCAGATCTCACTTCCTCAGGTGCAATGGAATTTTTTTTAGAAAATCATGTTCCCTCATTATGACACAGAAAATTACAGAAGGGGAGGGGGAAAGAGGAAGAAGCTGAACAGAGAGAGACCCGGCATCATAAATCAGATGTGATTCTCTATAGCCTGGAATTGAAACACTTGGGTAGTTATAATGGAGAGGTCAGAAGTTGTAGCTTCTCTCACATGGTAAAAGTGCAACAAAATAGGGCAAAGAACACATTAATGAGGAAATTATTTTCTTTTATTTCCATTGTATTAAAGGAAGTGAGCTCTGACTTACAAAAGCTCAAATTAGAATACATTTTTTTTTTAGTTTTTACAGGTCCCACTGGACTCCTGTTTTGTTCCCATAGCTAAAAGCCTGGGGTAAAGAGAAATGTTTGGGATTGGAAAATCTCAATAAGGAGGACATTCTAAAGGCAAGGAGTCACCACCAAAAAGGCCCTCGCTTTATATTCCTTGGGTGGAACTGTCCCTACTATAACGATATACGTTCCCAATATATTACACTGATTTTAATAAACACCCCTGGAAGATCAGAGCAGTTCTACATTTCCTTCCTCCTTCCAGATTCCTCTAAAGAAATTACTTGTAATGTAACAAAAATTTGCATAATGGCATGCATGTAATGAAAGCAGATGGCTGAGTCTTCAAATAACTCCCACCCTCTATTGTGAAATGTATGCGAGAATTCTGACACGTTGGATTATACGGTCATATACAAGTCTTTTTTGCTGGTACTGCTTGGGTCAGTTTTTACTGTTTTTATTGAAACTTTTCGAGCCGATTTTGTATTCAGATGAACGGAACTAACTGGTGCTCCTTAAGTGGATGGGTTGTTAGGCGAAGACAAGAGTGATATGCCCCTGGTCACTCAGTGAGCTTTAGGTCAGAGGCAGAGTGTGAGAACCCCGGTCCTCCCAAGTTTTCATCAACGGCTGAAACAAAAAGAAGAGCCAGTTCACCCTACCTGTTTATTGATCCGCAAACACTTCCTCGCCTGGCTGCCTTGAGGAAACTCTTAACTCGCTACAGGGGTATACCCAGAGCTGGCGATGATACTCCCAAGAGTGGCATGCGTTTCTCCCACCACTGTGCCGCCTCGAACAATTTTTGCAACTCGGCTTTCACAACCGTGTCACGATATTTGCAACTGAATTTACAGACCGCCTCTAATGATTTCCTGCTTCCGTGTCCAGAAAAGCAGCAGACAAGGCAAACATTCCCTCAAGCAATTCAGAAAGAGGGACAAGGATGTAGCTTTTCTGGTTCAGAGCATCTAAGCGTGACAAAGAGCGAGGGTTGCCAGCTCTGGGTTGGGAAATACCTGGAGATTTGGGGGGGTGGAGCCTGGGGAGGGCGGGGGCGGGGTTTGGGGTGGGCAGAGACCTCTGCAGAGTACAATACCTTAGAGTCAACCCTCCAAAGAAGCCATTTTCTCCAAGGGAGCTGATCTCTGTATTCTGAGGATCAGACGTAATTCCGGGGGGTCTCCAGGCCCTGCCTGCATGTTGGCAACACTCATTCAAGTAGCTGCGCCAGCTCTTTGACCTGCTTCTTTCCTTACCACTGAGATCTTTTCCCCGTTCCCTGTATGAACTTCCCTTTCCTGTTACCAGACATGATCTAATGCAAGAAGAGAAGCTCGCACAGACAGCACGCCAACGCCACTCCTCACTTGCAGTCGCGTCACCCAATCCTGCAACCCTTCTTTACGTTCTGCTTCTCATTAGAAGAACGTCCTGATAGACAGA
>NW_015161417.1:3373-8772 GCF_001447785.1 Gekko japonicus | reverse complement strand
GATGGCCATCGGACAGCAGTGCTGATTCTGTGAACTTAGGCAGATCATGAGAGGGAGGGCAGGAAGGGTTGCATCACTGCTCAGTTTTCGTGGCCCTTTCTTACACGCCCAGGGAAATGCTGATTGCCACTTTGGGGTCAGGAAGCAATTTTTCTCCAGTTTGGCTGGAGATCCTGGAGGTTTTTTTAATCATCTTCTGGGCATGGAATAGCAGTCACTGGGGGTGTGGGGAAGGAGCTACTTGTGAATTTCCTGCATTGTGCAGGGGGTTGGACTAGATGACCCTGGAGGTCCATTCCAACTCTATAATTCTATTATTCTTTCTACACTTATTAGGGCCAGAAAAGAGCTGTGCAGAAGCCAGATAAAAATCTAGACCCACCCGGAGAATGCATCTTTCAGCTCAGGGTTTTCAAAATCAGTGACTTAGCTGAAGCTGGAAGCACTCCAGCTCCAGTTACTGACACCAGTCCTGGCCATTCCACATGTCTGACAATCACAGCAGGGCAGCTGCTAAATACACAAAAGCAGCCATCTTGGATCAGACCGAACATCCATCTAGCATCCATCCCACAGTGGCCAGCCAGATATCTTGGAAGACCCACAAGCAGGGGCCAGAAGACAAAACCTCTTCTTGTTGTATCCCCTCAGCAGCTATTATTCTGAGGCATACTCCCCCTGAACATGGAGGTTCCATTTAGTCCTCGTGGCCAATTGTTATCAATGGGTCCCCTTCTTTCATGAATCTGTCCAATCCCCTTTCAACAAAAACTTGTTGTGAGAATACATAGAATGTTTACTTTCTTCCTTTGGCTCCTTAGGTTGGCTTTGGGGCTTGATTGCCCACGGTGCACTCATTCGGCCAGTCTTCAACCACAAAGCCACTGACTGAAGGCCCAGAGTTGGGTCTAGGGCTGCCAAGTGGGGTCGGGGGTCGGGTAAACCCCCGCTTTGGTGGCCCGATTTCCACCACCGTGGAATTGGGCCCCGGGGGCACTTCCTGTGATGTTCTGGCAGCGCGCACGCGCGCGCCGTAGCAACTCCCAAACCAAAGGAACGATCCCCCCCGGTGAGTAAAAACAACTTGGCAACCCTAGTTGGGTCTCAGTTCCAGGCTTAAGGGAGGCCTTGAACAAGAGGAAGTGAGTGCCAACCTGCCCCGGGCGAGTGCACATGTTTGCTAGGGCCCTCTCTTTCCCCCTCCCTTCTCTGTACCCAGTCCCTCTTATTGTCCTGAGGAAGAGGATGAGGTAGTGACAGCTTCTTGTTCCTGTCATAGTTCATTTGCTCGAAGCCAGCAGGTAAGCAATCGGTAGCTACAAAGAGCAGAACCAGGGGCTGCAGAAGAAGACGGCATCTAGCTGGAACTGAGATACACGTGCCGAGGTAGAAGTAGGTGCATTAGCCTGCAGTTTTCTCTCAAGAACTTTGTGTATTTGGCATTTTCTTGTAAAAAAGAAGAGGAGAAGAGAGATACCCCGCCCTTCACTACCCAAAGAAGTCTCAGAGAGGCTTACAATCTCCTTTCCCTTCCCCTCTCCACAACAGACGCCCTGTGAGGTAGGTGGGGCTGAGAGAGTTCTTTTGAGGACTGCTCTTGAGAGAACAGCTCTGAAAGAACTTGTAGCTGACCCAAGGTCACAGCAGCAGCCGCGTGTGAAAGAGCGGGGAATCAAACCCGGTTCTCCCAGATTAGAGTCCGCGCTCCTAACCACTACACCAAACTGGCTTTCTAAAGCATTTAACTTTTAAATTCCATAAATATGTCAACATCTGCAATTTTACATGCTAAGTATCAGTGATGCATGTTATGCTGTTAAAGCATTAAAATTAGGTTAGGTTTGATAGGATAGTAAATATTGTTTATGTATCTCATCCCCCCAACATTTCAATTTTTTCCAAAGCAAACACAAACAAAAAACACCACCACAACTCCCCCCCCCCCCCCCGGCTTCAAAATTTCTGGAAATTTTACATCTCTAGGTGTAGACCTCAGAATGCACCGTACAATGCCGACCCCTGGTTCCACGCCAACCAGAGTCCCTGACAAACACCTGCCTGGGTTTACTTTTCTTTCAAGAACTGACCTCAGCTTGTTTCTCCGGCTGACAAGTTTGCCTCCTTCCCCCGCCCACCCCGGTCAGCTTGCTGGAAAACAGCCCGACTCCTGCCAAAGATCCGTTGACCTTGCAGAGGAGACTGGACCCTCCGGTGCAGGACAATAGCATGGCCTTTCTAGAAAGATTCCAGTCAGAAACACCGCCTCGCAAGTCAGGTGAGAAGAGAATCCTAGCCACAGTAGATATGACACACACGGAAAGAAGTTCAACTAGCACCAAGTCAGTATTTTTTTAAAGAGTTTGGTTTAATAATTGCTACGCTTTTTATATCCAATGAAGTCATACTATGACAAAGCACTCAAAGTAGGTCACCGTTACACTTGCTTTAAAGAGTGGGAACTAAGGGGCAGCAAGAGTTTCCTCCGCTGAGACTGGAAGTCCTCTTCCCTGCACTGCTGTCACTTCAACCCAACACGCCATTCTCTGCATGTTTTACATATTAACCATTAGCTCTTATGCAGAGTGAGTTACAATAATGCTTGGCATTTACTTTGTGCTTTCAAAATGCCTCTCACAGATTATTTTGCTGCTGTGCTTACAACAGCCCGGCAAGGTAGGCCGGCATACTATCATCCCCACATTATAGGTGTGGGGCTAAGACTCTGAAAAGTGGACGCCTATGGTTACCTAGTGAGTGCATGGCAGGGACAGGATCTGAACCAGAGACCTCCTGGATCAATGTTCACTCTTGTCTCTTTTGTTGTTCAGTCGCACAGTCGAAAGAGTTTCCTCAGCTGAGACTGGAAGTCCTATTCTCTGCTGTCACTTCAACCCAACACGCCATTCTCTGCATGTTTTACATATTAACCATTAGCTCTTATGCAGAGTGAGTTACAATAATGCTTGGCATTTACTTTGTGCTTTCAAGATGCCTCTCACAGATTATTTTGCTGCTGTGCTTACAACAGCCCTGCAAGGTAGGCCGGCATACTATCATCCCCACATTATAGGTGTGGGGCTAAGACTCTGAAAAGTGGATGCCTATGGTTACCTAGTGAGTGCATGGCAGGGACAGGATCTGAACCAGAGACCTTCTGGATCAATGTTCACTCTTGTCTCTACGCCACACCATGTCTTTGCAGAATGAAACCGAGCCTGGCCCAACGTTTCCAGTTGCCAAAAAGGCACAACATTACAACAACTAGTTTCAAAAACAAACAGAGAGTTTCTTCCCTCAGCGTTTTTTCATTCTGAGGTATTTCTGGTTTTAAAGGTCACGACGAATAAATCCTTTTTTTTGGTCAGCATTCCATTAGTGTCTGGTAACTTTCTGCAACTGTTTTTCTTCAAAGCCTCTCCACACAGCAGCACTGGTAAATATTTGAAATTCAAATGTGCAAGGAGCAATGGGTACAGCCTGTCCAGATAAGCTGGCGGAGTGAAGATAATAACCACAAAACCAATCAACATATGACTTACTGCAAAATAATTTTCATGCATCAACCAGCACAGGTCCGGGGGGCCTTGGGGAACTTTTGCAAAAGTTAAGAGCTACAAAGTGAGTCATCAACAAATCTGAAGAAAATGTTTTAACTGATAAAACTGGGCGAAATCCCAGCACCTCCCTGGATTCTATGAAAGCCCTGGGGGCAATTGATAGAGGACAAGTAAAAAAGCCCCCACCCCCACCTGGATGGCACTGGCTAGCCTGATCTCATCAGAGCGGCTATCCTGATCTCATCAGAGCTTGGAAGCTAAGCAGGGTCGGCCCTGGTTAGTCCTTGGATGGGAGACCACCAAGGATGGGTCCAGGGTTTCTATGAAGAGGCAGGCAATGGCAAACCACCTCTGTTCATCTCTTGCCTTGCCTACGGGGTTGCCATAAGTTAGCTGCGACTTGACGGCCCCTTCCACCAGCAAAAAGCCCAAATGCAAAGACGGCCCGAAGACAAGCCCAGCCCTCCCTCAGATGGTTTTGCCCTCAACTTGCTTTCCCTTGACGCTACGTTGTCCACAGCCTTGCCCGCTCCTCGCTGGTTTTTATTCCATCCTCTTCAGATGTTACCTCCACCCGTAGAATGCCCACCAAATGCCATCAGGAGGTCCACCAGTGGGGCCAGGACATTAGAAGCCCTCTTGCTTTCCCTTGATGCTACGTTGTCCACAGCCTTGCCCGCCACTCACTGGTTTTTATTCCATCCTCTTCAGATGTCACCTCCACCCGTAGAATGCCCACCAAATGGCAGAAATTATACGGAACTAATTCCAGGTGGGTCAGCGCCATTGGTTCACAGTCGCAAAATAAAAATGGAAGCTGAGCGGCACCTTTGAGGCTGATGATATTTATTCCAGCGTACGCTTTTGTGTACGCTTCCCGCCCTGGCAGTCTTTAAAGCAGCGGCTGGACAAACACTTGTCAGGGATGCTCTTAGGCTGATCCTGCATTGAGCAGGGGGGTAAACTAGATGGCCTGTCTGGCCCCTTCCCACTCAGTGATTCTACAAGTCGAGAGCTCACTCCATCAGATGCACTGGACGCTCTGTCCATCGGGTCGGTGCTTTTGCACTCACAGCAGAAAGGCGGGGAGAAGTTTACAGCCGCGTTCAATCATGATTCAATCAAGAGAGGAAAGATAGTCACGGCGGCGTCCTGAGCAGAGCCGTGGCTCAGTGGCAGAGCATCTGCTCGGTATGCAAAAGAGCCCAGGTTTAATCCCCCGCCTTGCCGGTTCAAGGATCCAGTAGCAGGTGACGTGGAAGACCTCCACCTGAGAACCTGGAGAGCCGCTGCCAGTCTGAGGAGGCAATACTGACTCTGATGGACCGACGGTCTGATTCAGTATAAGGCAGCTTCCTGTGCATACCCGTCTGAATCCATGGGCCCAGAAGGATTTAACTATGTTTAGGATGGCCCTGCTGGACACAGGAGCACGAGTAGCAGAGGTCTTTTCGGGGGGGATCGCAGTTCCCCCAGGTGAGGTACAGGGGGCGGGGCACATGACGAAGCCCCGCCCCCCGCTTCCGGCCGCCCCGCTTCCGGCCCTCATTCAGCCAGGAGGAGGCAGGAGAAGAGGGAGGGTAAGTTGCCTCCTCCCTGCCTCTCCCTACCCCTGCCTGCCTGGGGCCAGGGAGGGCCTTCGCGGGGCTTTGGGGGCGGGGTGTGTGGCCTTATGACACACTTCCGGTGATGTCAAGGGGTGTGGCATATGCTAATGAGTTATGCTAATGAGTTCCCCTAGCTCTTTTTCTACGAAACGACCCCTGATGAATAGTAATCTGAAAGATATTTCCCCTCCATGATCTTCAAGCTTTTTACTCTCTCAAAGGGATGCATACATGA
>NW_015161417.1:1911-2088 GCF_001447785.1 Gekko japonicus | reverse complement strand
AAAGAAACCTGCTGATCGGGACACACCCTTAAGGGCAAAAATTACATGCAGCAAAACCGGCCCTTTAAAAAAGAAATCAGAAAATAACCCAAGTGTAACACCTTTATCTGGACCAACCCCTGAAGGCACGAGGCAGTGAGCAAACTTTTGAGTCAGCCAGGATCTTCTTCAGGCAGG
>NW_015161417.1:0-1881 GCF_001447785.1 Gekko japonicus | reverse complement strand
TGTTTGGCAGGAAAAGCTAGTAATACTCTTGTGACGCAGTCAGGCCCCACCAGGTCTCCAAAAGATCTCAGGTTGCTCCAAGAGCTACTGAGACAAAGATGCAATGGCTGCTCTCCCTTTGAAAATCAAAAAGCCAGCAGTGATACTGCACAGAGGTTGTGACGGCCACGAGCACTGATGGCTTTAAAAAGGGTGTAGCAGTTAAGGTACTGGTCAAAGACCAGGGTGACCTGGATTCAAATCTCCAATCCACCATGAAGCCTACAGGGTGATCTTGGGCCAGTCACTCTAACCTACCTTGTAGGGTTGTTGTGAAGATAAAGGAGGGGAGATTGGTGTAAACCATCCTGAGCTCCTTGGAGGAAAGGCAGGGTAAAAACATACTTTATTATAACAAGTAGATTCGTGGAGGAGAGTTCCACCCACGATGATTAAAGGGAACATCCACATCTGTAGGCTGCAAACCTCTGAAAACCAGTGCCAGGAGGAAACACCAGGGGAAGGCCTTGGCTTCTATGCCCCATTTGTTGGCCCCTGAGGGTAGCTGATTGGCTGCTGATTAAAACAGGATGCTGGAGTAGATGGACCACTGGTCTGGTCCAACAGGGCAGCTGCCATGTTCTTCATAGCAGTATTTTGGGTCAAGAAGGGATTTCTCCCCATTAGCTAGTTGTATCCTTGGCATTCCAGGAGATACAAATCCTGGGTGGCTTACTCATGCTCTCTGGAACACCATGTTCCTTCTGACTTGTGTCATGCAGTACAATCTGGATTGCATGGCTTTGTGTGTGACGGCTCTGGTTGTCAGACAGTAGAAGAGAAGATTGGATTTCTACCCCACCCTTCACTACCCGAAGGAGTGTCAGAGCAGCTTACAATCTCCTTTCCCTTCCCCTCCCCACAACAGACACCCTGTGAGGTAGGTGGGGCTGAGAGAGCTCAGAGAGAACAGCTCTGAAAGAACTTGTGACTGACCCAAGGTCACTCCAGCAGCTGCATGTGGAGGAGCGGGGAATCAAACCTAGTTCTCCCAGATTTAGAGTCCACGCTCCTAACCACTACACCAAACTGGCTCTCTTTCAGCTCCTTCCAGTTCTGAGATGGACCATAAAGTTTATAGCTCTGACTTCTTTAAAAAAAATTTAATAGCCAGAACAACTTGGAAGAAAATATTCCCTTGCATGGAGGGGCATGCTTGGAATGTGCAAAATTCTGAGAAAAAAAAAAAAAGCGCATCTCTCCAAAGAGGGAGTTGCTAACAGGTTTTTCAACTCGGGAGGGGGAAAACCTGTTTCGGTTTTGTTCTCTCTCTTTCTCTCTCTCTTTTTCCCCCAAGCAGGTGATCTTCAATCATGGCTGTAGTACAATCCCTCTCCTTTTACACTCTCAAATCTATTGACAAAGTCGCCAGCCACCCTGTAAAACAGGCAGAAGACTTTGGCTTTATCTTTGACTTCTCTCTCTCTCGCTGGCTCCCCGTATTCAACCTGTCGGCCTTCTCTTCCTACAAGGTGGTAAAGATGGCCCCCTCTCCTGACCTTCTGGCTTCTGTTCCGGTCTCGTCTCTCCTTGACAACTGCGCCCTTGCGTAACTTCATCTCGGCCCCCTTTCCTCTCTCTAGCATTTTCCATCCATCCAAATCGTTCAGCTCTCTCTGTGCTCTGATCTCACAGCATGGGGCGCCTCTCCTTTTGACCTTATACCAACTTCCTCACTGGTCCTGGATTCACCACAAATTTATCCTCCCTACCTTCAAAGCCCTACTTGGCCTCCTCTCCCTCCATTACCTCTTTGCACTCGTATCCCAGGAATTCCCACCCACTGAACTACCCGAAGGTCTAACTCTGCCCCTTCTCCCCTGCTTCCCCATATGCCCTGCA
>NW_015161416.1:1163363-1168338 GCF_001447785.1 Gekko japonicus | reverse complement strand
GTTACACTTCCAAAGTACTGAAAAAGAAGTATGAAGTTTAACAAAATAAATGTGAAGAAATATTAAATGAAACTGATGACAAGATGAGATTTCTTTTCAATCAGAATCTCATTTTCTTCTCATTGTGTGGGTATCAGTTGGTTTCATTTAATATTTCTCCACTTTTGTCGCCATTTGTACTTTGATATTTCTCTTTTGGTATTATGGGTGGGGACCTTAAAAGCTCAAAGCGGCCTGGGTATCTCTGGACCTTTGAGTGGGCATGCCCAGTAGATCCCCCCCGGTGGAAGGAACAGCATGTTCCTATAGGGCAGCAAATCTACAACCACACAAGGTGCTTCAGCTGACTCACAGTAGAGTCTAATTCTCTCCCTGTCCTCTTCAGAATTTAAACTGTGCTTTCTTTTCTCAGATACCTGCTCCTCCACTGTTCTAAACCCTGATGGATTCTTGGCCACAACCATTCCCAAAAGTTAAGACCCACTGAAGAGATATCCACATTAACTGAGAAGCACTGCTATTCCTTTTGTCATAGGCTCTGATATACCCAAAACATGCTGCTTTAGGCCAAACCTATAGGACAGAGCCTCAGAATGAATGCTTGTAACACTATGTTTAAAAAGCTGACACTGGCTCCAATCACACAGACTAAATAATCCACTTTCAATCCACTTTCTATGCACTTTCCAACTGGATTTTTGCTGTGTGAACTGGCAAAATTAAATTCAAAAGTGCATTGGAAGTGGACTGAAAGTGGATTATTTAGTGTGTGTGACAGCAGCCATTGCTTGTCAGTAGGACCAATCAGAAGTGGGAACAGGAGAACCATTTGGCCTGGGCCTCACACACAAAGGGGCCCCTCAAATTAGGCACTTGTTAATTTCTGCAACCTGTTTTATATGTATCACTTTGTATATTTATTATGGCGGGGGGGGGAGAGAAAAAAGGTTACACTTCCAAAGTACTGAAAAAGAAGTATGAAGTTTAACAAAATAAATGTGAAGAAATATTAAATGAAACTGATGACAAGATGAGATTTATTTTCAATCAGAATCTCATTTTCTTCTCATTGTGTGGGTATCAGTTGGTTTCATTTAATATTTCTCCACTTTTGTTGCCATTTGTACTTTGATATTTTTCTTTTGGTATTATGGGTGGGGACCTTAAAAGCTCAAAGCGGCCTGGGTATCTCTGGACCTTTGAGTGGGCATGCCCAGTAGATCCCCCCCTGCCCCCTAGTTCTGCTTTTTTCTGAATCTGCACAAACCTGAAAGGCTGGAATTAGAATTAAAGAAGACTGATTTCCATTTGACGTCTCAGAGGGAGAAACTTGTGTATGCAAATCACATGTCCTCAGAGATGGGGATGTGGGGAAAGAATGTACTAACAGTTTACAGGAAGTAACTCATATTAATTGTCTACTGTGTATAGAGGAACAACGGAGGCCTCTCAGTGACTGTAATCCATGTCAAGGTAATCCTAAAGCCTCTGAGCCTTGTTAAAACAAATAAAGGTGTGACCAAGCACTGACGCTCAGACTTCCAGGAAGCTGTTCATAGTATTATGTACAGTAGATGTGCTTTCCTTTCAAATACTGAACACTAAACACTTGTGATTCTGTTTAGTGAACAGAACACTGAAAAGAGGATTCTGCCTTAATGGGTAGTAGTTTGCTGATGCCTCATCGCTACACCCTTGTCCTTCTCGCAGTTCATCCTGTTGCTATGTTGGGTGATGGCTACTGTAATCTGGAAGAAGTTATGATAAATCAGAAGACAAGCACAGATCACCGACACAGCTGCAAAAAAAGAAAAACACTGCTTGTGACTGCTGAATGCTAAGTTTTACAAACCCCACCACTAGTGATTTAAGAGTGCAAATACTGTATTCACACGTAACTTTTCAATTAGTAAGAGATCACCTCCTGTATTAACGTTAGCAGGAAAATACTTCACTTATGTACTGTTTTTAGTGGATATTAAATGATGTGCTCATCATTAAAGGAAAATCTCCCCATACTGATACCAGTAGTGGCTTCCCCATATGGTCTTATTTTGAGAAAAGGCCTATGAAAAAGAAGCTGAATTTGAAAGAGATAACTATTTCTGCTTGAGAGTGCAGAAATCGTTAATGCACTGTTTTAAACATCTGAAATCATCCTAACAGTAATTTAACAGTCGCTGCTAGACCAGTGCTTACCCTATCTATCTAACACACTTTTATCCTAACGTTCCACCAAGAAGGTCAGAACAGCATATATTCCTCTCCCTTCCTCTTTTGATCCTCTCAATAATACTGTAAGATAGGTTAGACTGAGTGTGTGTAACTAGCTCAAATTCTCCCAGCAAGTTTCATAATTGAACTGGGATTTGCACAGGCAGGGCCATTTTTGGGCAGGAACGCACAGGAACGGAGTTCCGGCTGGCTCCCAAGTTGACCACACCCAACAGGAACTCATTAACATAATAGGCCACACCCAACAGCAGAAACTCATTATGATTGGCTACAATTAGGGGGTGTGGCCTAACATGCAAAGGAGTTCCTGCTCCAAAAAAAGCCCTCGGTTTTGACAACAAGGTAAAGAGAATAAGAAGCGAAAGGCGGGTGTGGCTGGATAACCACACTTCTGGTAACATGGGGGTGTGGCCTAATATGCGAATGAGCTGTGCTGTCAGGGGTGTGGCCTAATATGCTATTGGGTTCCTGCTGGGCTTTTTCTACAAAAAAAGCCCTGTGCACAGGTATGTGCAAAGTAGTATTTCCTTTTGATAAGAACATAAGAACAGCCCTACTGGATCAGACCAATGGTCTATCTAGTCCAGTATCCTGTCTCACACAGTGGCCAACTAGTTTCTCTGGACAGCCAGCAACAAGGCATAGAGGCCAAGGCCCTCCCCTGATGATGCCTCCTGGCACTGGGATTCAGAGGATTAGTGCCTCTGAATGTGGAGCTGTTTCGCCAAGCGTTCCAATAAAAACTGATTGCTCCGGTGGGGACGCACTAGCACTTTATTATAGGATGCCGCTGTATTTATTTATTTAGCCTAACTGTATTTACTGAGATTGTATGAATTGTATTTTATTTTGTATTTGCTGTTTGTATTTGCTGTATGTTGGTTTTAAATTGTTTGTAAGCCGCCCTGAGCAGCTTCAGTGGGAGGGCGGGGTAGAAATTTAATTTAATAAAAATAAATAAATAAATAATACTGCATGATACTATATGTGTTATTCTGAGTATTTTGGAGTAAGGATGCAAGTGGAAATAATACATAAATTGTTACGCTAGAGGAGGCTACTAGTATGATCCATGTGCTACGAGGGCCAAGGCCTTCTCAGTGGCGGCTCTGTATGTTGGATTCTCTGGACTTGGTACTGCCAGAGAACCATGGAAAAATAGCAGTATGTGCAAAGGCTTTAACGCATCGAAGCTTGGGGTGTGTGTGTGTGGCAACAGACTTACAAAGTTACACGGAGTCAGCAGTCCTAAAACTAAGAAGTAACTTTTATTAAAGGAAATATTTGCTTGAGAGTGCAGGTAAGAGATAGATACAGATTTCCTATTCTAACTAACTAGATGGTGTTGGATGCTGCACGCATGTCTAGCCTCCATGGTGCAAGATGGAGATCAAGCACCTTCTTCATGTGTGCGAGAGAGAAGAGAGAGAAAGTGGGGGCAGAAGCAAAGGAAATTGCCCCTAAGAGTAGCATTCTACTTCAAAGGAAAGACTCAGATAGCAGGAAGGAAAGGATGCTCTGTGTGTCCTGACCTCTCTAACTGTCTAAACTCTTTGGTGCCATCTCCTCAAGTCTGAGACAGGAGACAGCACCAAGTCCTCCACTTCTAACACTGTACTGGTGGAATGCCATCAGGGCCCTGTGGGACCAAGACGGAGCTCTTCCACCAGGCCTTCGATTAGGGAGCCGCACCTAATAAACTGAGGCCCTGCCCCCAATATTAACATCATTATTAACAGCCTGATACAATCCTGACTATGATGTTATGCCTGTTGGATGCTGCTAATGCCTGCCACCATGATACGAACCGCACAAGCACTTTATATTATGTTGTGTTTTATAATTATATTGTCGTGGTTTTACTTAATTTCTCTGTTTTAGTTGTTTTATATGATCCATGTAAGCTGCCCTGAGTTTGCCCTGGTGGGGAGGGCAGGCTATAAATTAGATAAATATTCTGTACATGTTGCAGGTGTTTGCTGGACAGAACATGGCAGCCACTTCTAGGGTCTTATCTGGACTTTGGGCTGAATTACAGCATGTGCCTGAACTAGAAGAACCTGTCAGGTGTAGGAGAGGAGGTGGGATGCTTATAGCTGCTAGGGAGGTTTGCTCAGCAAGATTGCCTTAGCCCTGCTGCTGGCCCAGCCTCCCTGATACCTTTAAACATAATCCCCCCAACACCAGACAGGCGGGTGTCTAAAAGGTGTAGGAGCAGGACCAGGACCAGTCTTCTCCATTAGAATTCCTACAACAAATATTACATTTCAGACTTTACATCATCAGTATTATAACTGGATTTACAAAAGTTAAATACTGTAGCGAAGCACGGGTATCAGGCTAGTATAATAAATATTGATTCCCTCAGGAACCTTCCATGCAAAGCATACTGAAGACATTTTAACCTCAGAGGTAATTGGAGTTTCTGTGCCGTAAGTGCACTGCTCTGGTGTTATTAATTGTGTTAATGTTCCTTATAATCCATGGACCAAGAGCCAAAAATTGACATATTTCTATCAGCAAGTTGGCAAAACTTCTTTATGTTTTTCTGAAGCGTGTATGTCTGTATTATATTTTGATGTGTAACACCATCATACTCCACTAAAGTTGAACATAAAGGCAGGACGGGTTGTAGTGTGTTTAATTCACTCAGGGATAGTAGTGTTAGGGAAATAAGGTTTTTGTGTGTTGCCTTTGTGTCTTTGCTTCTTGGGGGAAGGAAAGGGTGGAAGGTGTAGGG
>NW_015161416.1:1115095-1162501 GCF_001447785.1 Gekko japonicus | reverse complement strand
AATAGATTCTTTTGAATTATGGTGGTAGAGAAGACTCTTGAGAGTCCCTTGAACTGCAAGGAGATCAAATCACTCAGTCCTAAAAAAAAAAAATCAACCCTGACTGTTCCCTGGAAGGCCAGATACTGAAGCTCAAATACTTTGGCCACCAAATGAGAAGGGAGCACTCACTGGAGAAGACCCTGATGCTGGGAAAGACTGAAGGGAAAAGAAAAAGGGGATGACAAAGGATGAGATGGTTAGACAGTTACTGATGCAAACATGAAGCTGAGCAAACTCCAGAGGACAACAGAGGACAGGAGGGCCTGGCGTGATGTGATCCATGGGGTCGCGAAGAATCAGACTCGACTGTGCAACTGAACAACAACAATAGGGTGTTTTGGAACTGATCACTCACTCCCCCACAGCATCACATGCTTTTTATACCATGTTGAGACTGAAGAGAGCGCTCAAGGATTGACATTTATAAAGCTGACGATTATTAACGTTTATATTGTTAAAACAATCATTTAATAAAACTAAGTTATTATAGTAAAAATAGCAGTAAGAGATCTATAATGTCTTTCTCTGCTTACTTTCCAGTCCTGTATCCTTAGCTCTATTGGTATATCAGTACTACAGCTTTGCCCCACAAACTACAAAATGTCCTTTCTTTTAAACAGTTTTAAGATTTGATGTATTTCCAGACTTTAAGACTTTATGTAACATGAAGGGGATTACACTGTAAAATTTAATAATACATGGCTCTGAATGGTTCTTTCTTTTTTGTTAAAAATATTAGACTTTATTCAAGTGACAATTATTCAGGGCAATCCAGCACTATAGAAGTTATTTCTCTGCATGTCTTGCAGAATGGATAGCTAGCTACTTAAATAGGCCCAGGACCATGTTCTTAGTGCTGAACCTGCAACAAGTGACTGCTTCACCCTGTGTCCCATCAATAGTTTATTATCACCCAAATACATTTAGGCTTACTCCCAGGAACATGTTCCACTGTTAGCACATCTATAGTTAGCATCACTGTTCATCTTCCTCCTCCGGCCTTTCTTTGGCCTCTTGACTGCAGGACTGGAGTTCATATATGACTTTGTCAACTTTCTTTTCTAACCCATCCAAGCGTTCTTCCAATGACTTTGCTGTTTATAAAAGAAAATGACATTTGATAAGTAAAGAGAGGGGCAAGTGGTGGGCATCTCTGGCTCATGTTCATACATAAAGGCAAGGAACTTACTTTTTCTGTTTACTATGTCCTTGATCTCTTGTAGTATTGTGAACAGCTTCTCCCAATCTAACTCTGTTTGGAGTGTGGGTAAAGCACTGGTGTAAGTGGGAACTGTTACTGGTGGTGCCTGACCACCAGAAACAGAGGTGACATTGGGTCCAGAGGAAGGAAGAAAAGTTCCATCTGCAATGCAAAAAACAAGACAAGTGACAACGTGTGCACGCATGACAAAGTGTTTCCCTGTACAGCAAAGTCAACCATGAGTGCCACATAGAGAAGGAAAAGGGGCCTTCTATTCAGCTTCAGTTTCTTCATGAAGTGGTCAGTAACGGTCATCTTCACTGAGGTTTAAAGGAACCTGACATCAAATTGCCTCTAAGTACTCACTGTAGGACCATACGTGCAATCAAGTGCCTACTGCAGTTTTCTCTGAGTTTCCCCCGATGTCTATGTAGCATTTCCTTCCAAAAGAGTTCACAGTTGCTGCATAGAATAGTGCAAAAATATAATGGGCCAGGGGATTTGAATGTTGGACTTCGGCTGGAGCATCCATGTTCAAATTTTTAATCGTCCCTCTGTTATTTTAAAAGGGGTGACTTTGGGGCAGTCAATAGCACTCAACCCAAACTATAACATGGGGTTATGTTGAAAGTCAGTAGATAATACATTGGGACAAAATAATTCAATTTTCTCCTCTAGTGCTAAAGACATCACACCTTGTATTCTTGCACACACTAGAACATGGGAAAAGGTTTTTATTTTTAGAATATATTGGAAATTTGGAGTATAAACTCTGCTACTTGCTAATTATTCTATATTCAACCACCCCAATAAAATAATAAGCATAACCTGACCAGAACTTCATCACCTCAAAATAAAAAACCAAGCCCAGGAACAACAGAAAACCAAACTAGCAGAAAATTCAATCAACAATAAAAGTAATCAGTAAACAAATTCAGTGATGATAAAAAATTACCAGAAACGTACAGGGACAAGGTTGCCTTACGCAGGTTTCTGAAACTTTGTGGTGAACCAGGCCTGCTTTGCCTTGCAGCCCCTGCTCTGCCCACCCCTCCTTGGCATTGCCACTACCTGGAGGGGTTACTTCTTCCTTCCACTAGGGTAACTCACTGCCACCACCTGCCCTTTGGGAGGGTGGCTTCTACTAGGAGGGACAGGGCTCCTAACCCCCCTTTCCAACCTGAGGCCCTGCTTCTATGTCCTCCATTACCTAGAGCCTGGTTACCATGGAGATTAATCATGGCTTCAGGGCACCCTGGAGGAAATAGCCACGTGCACACTGACTGCTATCCTCCCAACCCGGGGGCCCCTCTTGCACCAGCGTGTCTGAGACGGTGGGGAAATCTAGGTGGTACAGAGACTGAGAACCAACCTCCAAAGTAAAAAAATATTTATTGAAAAGAAAATATTTACAAGCATCCTTAAGCACAGCACTAAATCAGCAAACAACTGTCAAAAGAAAATTGGTCATAAATACAGTCCGCTTTCCCTTTCCTAGACATACCCTAACTAATGTTAAAATAGGTCAGGCACTAATGAGCTTAAAAAATTACAAGGTTCCTATTTATGTCCCATTACCTGGGAGATCGCATGGTCAGCAAAAGATGGCCACCACGACTGACCATTGCTCAGAAGTCTGTTCCCTTCAAAGAATCAAAACCAAAGGACCCTTCCTCCTCGGAGCAAGGGCTTTTATCAAACCTGTGTCTTCACCCCCTTTACTCCCTCCCTCCACCCTCTTGACCCAGTCCACCCAGGTCACAGGTGCATCCTGGGAGCCTTCCTGGAAGGCATTCTGGGAAATATCCAGGAATCGCCTGGAGATTTCCTAGCACCAAATTCCTAGGTAGTTTCCCTACCAGAGATATTAGCATATACATAGATGTAATCTAGCAGGCAATTGAACTGGCTTCCTGCCACTTCCAGAGAGAAAAAAAACATACTTTTATAACTTAGAGGATTGGGGGGGGGGTGTTTCTCCACAAACCTAATCAGAGGAGGAGGCACTAAGCAGACTTCAGGTAGCAACCTATAAGCTGAACTAAGGTGCCTGTGTTTGCTTGTTGTACAGAACTTGCTTTCCTACTGGAAATCATACGAAGTTCCAGACACTCTTGGGCAGTATTCTTTGGAAATCCCTCCCAGTGTTCTGAGGTTTCATCAGTCATTAACCACAAACTTTCAGATACTTTCACACTGCCTTAAGGGCTAGAAGGTTGCTTTAAAAAACAACAACCAGACCTGACTCTCCTCCCTCATTGGAAGCTTCACTACCTTGAAGCACCCTATTACCTCACCTGCTGAAGTGGTATCTTTTTCATCTACTCCTGAAGGAGGAGTTGGGAGAACACCTGGTCAAAAAGAAATGAGTGAAGAGTAATGGTTTAATGCTACATTTACATTTATGATGATCAGTATTAAGACAGAATGTGACAGTTCTGAAAGACACTTAAGTATAATAAAATGTTTATCTAGGACACATATTAGAGGAGCAGGATGCCACAAATTATCACATCTAATAACACTGCTCCCTGTTAACATATGTCTTAGGATTGTATTCAAATGCTGTGTCTTCATATGTGTATTAAGACTGATATGAAATTACCAAACTTTCCTTTGAGATTTCTCTCTACTACACTGGCCCACTGGAACCAGAAAAGTAGCATTAAATAAGAAGATCGTTTCACCAAAGAAGAAGCTGAGCTACAACCAGCAGAAACCACCCAGCATTGATTAAAGGGAGATCTACTAATTAAGAGCCATGCCAGCCTTGTCTGCAGAACCTTCATAGTCCAAGTTTAGAATTCAACAGGTAATTCCATTTTCTGTAGCTACAGATAATTCATCAATCCAATGAAAGATAATCTGAATAATTCTGTGCCTCAGGGCCTAACTACTTGTCTTTCTTAGTCCTGCTGACATACTCTATCGGATACATGCTCAGAGCTCAATTCTCAGGCGCATGTAGGCTCAATTTGGATTGGATGAACTACCTACAGGGAGAAGAGGCTTAAGTCTTTTCCCCTGCCCCCATGTATTTTCCCAGACCTAAAATGACTCTTGGCAGTCAGCCTTTGTCAAGTGGCAAAAGCTTGCCTGGACTACCATGCAAAGTGTTTAAAATCAATATGTTAAAAATTCAAGCCATTTTTCAAAGAATACCTTTGCTAAATAAACCAAGTTTAAAATGATTGAGCAAATTTTCAGCTACTTATTGTTGGACTGAATGCTGTCTTTCTCTCACATATATATGCAAATCCTTATCTCTGAGGCTGACTTTCAGCCTACAGGATTAAGCTAGTATTGGGGTAGTTTTTGACCAGATTGTATTAATATAGTTATTCCATCTAGCATTGAATCTAAAGTATCTCTCAGGCGTGTTCAGGAAGGGGCATGCTAAAAATGTCAATCTACACACAGCATGAAAACCAGTACAGCTCTGTTGCTTCTGTTATGCCAATGTTTGTAGAAAGATCTGTCTTGTCTGTTCGTAGCTACAATAGCTGGATTTAAGTATTCGTGGATTTGGCAGTGCTGAGAATCAGATATATTGACAAGTGAGGGAGCTGCAAAGACTTGTGGGGGACATCTCATTTTCCCCTGTATCCCTTCCTCCACTATTTCCTTTTTCTCTACCCTGGCAGTCCAACAGTTCTCCCCCTTTCCTGCTTCTCTCCTTCCCATCCATCAGCTAACCTAACTTTATCTGCCCATCCTTCAGCTTTCCCTCCTTCCTTCTCTTTGTAAGCCAGGAAAACTCTTGCCCATTTGTGTGGTGCTGACTGCCAACCCCAGTCACAGATCCAATTACACTGTGGGGGATTTGTATGTGGGGGGGTTCACTAGGGTTGCCAGGTTTACCTGCATCCCAGTGGAGGGCTCCAGCCCAGCTCCCGGGGCCTTCTGGCCTGCATGCCATGATGACGTCACCCAGTCATCACACCAGGCATGTTGTTCAGGGGACGCTCTAGGAAATGCTAGAGCATCCCTGCATGCCTGGCATGATGATGTCACCTCCAGGAAACATCATTGCATCAGGCTCTTCATGGGTGGGGCTCCCCTGCTGGCCAGCTGGCTGGCGGTGGAGTGGGAGCCCCAAAAGTGGGGAAAACCCCATGCCCATAAGGGGAATGGCAACCCTAGACCTCATTTACCCCATCTCCCTCTTCCCATGCTATTTCCTGTTTCTCTCCTCCTGACAGTCCCATTATCCTCTCCTCTTTCCCTGCCCCCTTCTCTTCTTCCCACCCACCACCCAATGCACCTTTTATCTTCCCCCCATCCTCAACTATATTTATTATTTATTTACTTCATTTTTACCCAGCCTTTCTCCACAGTGGTGACCCAAAGATGCTTACAGCTTTCTTCTCCATTGTTGTGAGGATAAAGTGGAGAAGAATGCTGTAAGCTACTTTGGATCCTCATTGGAGAGAAAAGTGGGGTATAAAGGAAGTAAATAAATAATAAATAGGGGCAGATAAAAGGTATGCTGGTTATGGGAAGGAATGAGAGAAAGAAGCAGAGAAAGATGGGGACAGAGGGACTGCCAGGAAGAGAGAAATAGTGTGGGAAGAGAGATACAGGGGGAGAGTAAGGTGCTCCTCACAAGTCCCTGTAAGTTTCCCACAATACAACTGGGCCACCTAATCAGCACCCTTCAGCCCAGCCCAGCTGCCAGCCTGGCACTGCACAACTGGGTCAGACTTTTTCTGGGGAGCGGTTGCCAGGTGGAGGGAAGGAAGGAAAGCTGAAAACAAGGGGGCAGATAAAGGTCGATTGGCTGGTGGATGGGAAGGAGAGAAAGGAACAGGAAAGGGGGAGAAGCTATGGGTGATTTCAGGAAGAAGAAAGAGGAAATAGTAAAGGAGAGGAAAATGAAACACCCCCCCACCCCGCAAGTCCTTACAGGTGCTCTGCTTGCTATCCGATAATAAACATTATATGCATTGTAAAGTAAAATAAAAATCACATGGTCATCTCATCCATTGTTTACCTGAAAGATCCTTAAAATTTTATGACAATGTAGCTAGGCATAAAAATTGTAAGGAAGTTTTCTTCAGTTGTCTGTGGATTGCAGCTCTAGGGTAGAAGCTTTGGTTGTCAAAAATACAGATTAAACTTAAAAAGGAACTGAATCAAGGGAATAACTTCTGAGAAGACTACCAAAACAGAATGTATGGTGTTATCTGTGTGGCTGGCATAACCCCAATAAAGGAAGCAGCAACAGGACATTGTCTCCTAGTGGCGTAAGAAGGGAAAAAAACATTGAAACTGGAAAAAAAAAGAATTTTAAAATTCTTTTCCTTTAAAACACACTTCTTGATCATCTGTTTTTCTTTTTCTACCTTCTAGTTCATTGGAGCAGTGACTTTAGCAAAGAGCGATACAGAAGTAATATCTCCAAACTGAGATTTAAAGATATGTCCTACTTACATCGACAAATAGGAATTTCACCACTCCATGCTACTCTTTCACCAGATACCACACACTGTATGAAAGACTGACCAATTAGCCTGTACCTGTATTGAGACAGAAGCAGTTATGGATAGTTATCTTGTTCTTGAGAAACTGTCAGAATATAGGTATTTTGATACGCTGACCCACAGCATATAGTGGGGCTGCATTGTGAAGGAGCAGGGCTATTTTGGGGCAGGAACGCACAGGAATGGAGTTCCGGCTGGCTCCTGAGTTGGCCACGCCCAGCAGGAACTCATTAGCATAACAGGCCACACCCAACATCAGAAACTCATTAGGACTGGCTACATTAGGGGTGTGTGGCCTAAAATGCGAAGGAGTTCCTGCTACAAAAAAAGCCCTGGGTTTTGACAACGAATTAGGTAAACAGAGTAAGAAGCAAAAGGTGGGTGTGGCTGAATGACCACACTTCTGGTAACATGGGGATGTGGCCTAATGTGCTAATGAGCTGTGCAGTCAGGGGTGTGGCCTGATATGCTAATGAGTTTCTGCTGTTGGGTGTGGCCTATTATGCTAATGAGTTCCTGCTGGGCTTTTTCTACAAAAAGAGCCCTGTGAAGGAGTATAAGAAGAATTGTATTCCTTGTCAGCCAGGAGTCCACAGATACCAATCACTGATGCCTAATTACATCCATCCTAACTGAACGATGTATAGGCCTCTTTTGGGGCTTGTAGACATGGCTTGTACAAACCACATGGAACGCAGCAAAAACACCCACTTCTAATTTTATTCTACTAATATTTTAAAGAAGAATACATTTTGTATGCTGGCCACCAAAGGAAAGCAAGAAGTAGCTTTCTATGCAGTTTCATACTACAGTGCACACCTATCCATATTAACTAGGGAGTAAATATACCACTTTTTCAGGTTTTCTTTCTGAACACACACACACACACACAGAGCATTAGACTGCAGGAGTAGATCCTTATTAGGTTCACTAGCTTTTTCTGACAGGAAGTTGATTCATTTGGTTTTGGAACAGAGTTTTCAGATAACATGGACCACCAAAAAGACAAATAAGTAGCTTCTAGATCAAATCAAGCCTGAACTCTTCCTAGAAGCTAAAATGACTAAACTGAGGCATTATAAGAAGACAAGACTCACTGGAAAATACACGAATGCTAGGAAAAGTTGAAGGCAGCAGGAAAAGAGGAAGACCCAGCATGAGATGGATTGACTCAATTAAGAAAGCCAGAGTCTTCAGTTTGCAATACCTGAGCAAGGCTGTTAACAATAATACACTTTGGAGGTCATTAATTCATAAGGTGTGGTTAAGTGCGTGGACTCTAATCTGGGAGAACCGGGTTTGATTCCCCACTTCTCCACTTGCACCTGGCTGGATGACCTTGGACAAGCCATAACTCTGGCACAGCTGTCCTTGAAAAAGAGCAGTTTCTGTCAAGAGTTCTCTCAGCCCCACCTACCTCACAGGGTGTCTGTTGTGGGGAGGGGAAGGGAAAGGAGTTTGTGAGCCGCTCTGAGACTCCTTTGGGTAGTGAAGGGCGGGGTATAAATCCAATCTTTTCTCTTCTTATTATTATTATGCAGCTGTTAAAGATAGAGGATCATGGTCAGAACCTTGCTGGTCTCCCTGATACTTACCCTTCATCACAGGTGAAATTTACACCGGAGCCAAAAAGAAAATCTTTTGATGCAATCAACATGCCATTTTTTGGTTGTCCTGGATCTCCACATGATTGCTCTAGCAGAAAACAAGACAAATGTTATTTTGTGCAAATGTTATATTTCCTTTCTTATATTAAGATGCTCTGAAGTGCAAATGTAACTTTTCTTTGTAATTTTCATTTAAAATAAATACATGTAACAGGCAGAATTGTACAACTTGATTTGCTGCCTGTTCTAAGAGATTTTAGGCATGAGGCAGTATCCTTGGGTAAAGGACTGATCAGTTCTTTCTACCTCACTAATAACTAGTACAAGAATGTTGAGAGACTCACTTTTACAGAGCACATGAACACTTGACCACTTCATGGTTGCAAGACATTCAATAAAGAATGGGATTTCAGGTTGTTTAGTATAGCCTAGTTGACACTTGTATTTCACAATTGACCCAACAGGATAGGAAGTCTTATCTTTATATGCATCAAGTAGCTCAGCAAAGTATAGTCCAGGTGGAGGATCACAGCTATCTAACATTAAAGAAAGAGAGGGGAAAAATAGGTCAATGGTTATTGTGAAACATTCCACAGGGCTATTTGGCTCAGGTCTTTGGGCTAATCCCAATATCCTCCATTAGTAACATGGACCCCCCACCCCCATACTGGAATGTTCAGACTCTGACTGGGCAGACTGGCGAGAAATGCAAAGAACAATCTTGAGGGTTCTTCTAAGACCGGACTTTGCTTACATGTGGAGGACATGGTGGACAAGGTTGCCTAAATGTGAATAAGAGTAAGGCGCAGGGAGGGGAAAACAAACTTGACCCAATACCTGGAATCAAGAACCACAAGAGTAAGGAAGAAGCCTGATAAAGGGACAATATTAAAAACCTAGTGTATAATTATTATATACAAAAACACATTTATTAGAAAAACAGTTAAAAACATATAAGAGCCCAATGAAAGCCTCATTACAAAGTACAAGTGACCTGAACACAAGGGCCAATACAAGTGACCTGACGTGTTTCTGCCCCTTGGGGGCCTTCTTCAGAGGTCAAATAATTTGAGGTACAGTCAGACATATGTTACAATGAAATAACAAACAATAAGTTGATACTAGTCCAAAAAAGGAAAGTTAAGCAGCAGGGTTAATAGACACAAGACAAGGATGTTTATGAGGCCTCTTAAGATGAGAGTCATGTGTCTGCTGCCAAATGCACAGCTGCTACTTGTTGAGGACACTTCAGCTCTGATTAGATAGTCACATAGGTATTTTTCTGGACCAGAATTGGAAGATGTTCTAATTCAATAGCTGTGCATTTGGCACCAGACACATGACTTCATCTTAAGATTTGACCTCTGAAAAAGGCCCCCAAGGGGTGGAAATGCATCAGGTCACTTGTGTTGACCCTTGTGTTCAGGTCACTTGCACTTTGTAATGTGGCTTTCATTAGGTCCTTATATGTTTTTAACTGTTTTTCTAATAAATACATGTATTTTTGTGTATAATACTTATACACTAGTTTTTTAATATTGGCCCTTTTATCAGGCTTCTATCTTGCCTAAATGCGAAGACATGAGGACTGATTTCATTACGCTTCTTCAGTGAACTGGGTCAACCGCTGCCTTTGAGCTTCTTACCTGGACAGATCAAACAAAATTTGGGCCTGACTGATGTTTGGATTTCAGACACATGACCAATGCTCCCTCTAAGCTGAGGAGTCTTGTGAGCAACAATACTACTGTGTGAGCTACTAGCATTAAAGTTGTGAACAATTGATATGGCTACTGCATAAATTAGTTTGCTCTGAAACCATCCTTCCTGAGCTAGGACAAAAATGTGTGAGCTGGAGGCTAAAAACCTCTGAGCTAGCTCACACTAACTCACCTCAGAGGGAACACTGCACATGATTATGAAATAATGATTTTTTTAAAAAAAGATGGCCTAATATTTCTCCAACACTCAGAAAAGACAAAAGCAATTTTGCAAGCCCGAACTGCTTGAAGACAAGTCATTGAAGATTTTGTCCTGGAAGACAGTGGTTTGTACACCCAGCTAAAGTAAATGCACAGGACATAACATATGCATGGCAACAACAGAACATTGTATTTTGTTCACCAACTCATACAAGCAATTAACACTGCTAATATGGAAAAATAACAAACCCCCTTCGCTGTCAGATTGGTAAAAAAAGATGGGATATATACGTCATGGAAAAAATATCAGATTAGCAAACCCAGCTTCCTGTTTTATTGAAATGTGGTACCCAGTAATCAAACTAAGAAGAAGAGAAGAGATTGGATTTATACCCCACCCTTAACTCTGAGTCTCAGAGCAGTTTACAAACTCCTTCCCCTTCCCACAACAGACACCCTGTGTGGTAGGTGAGGCTGAGAGAGCTTTTTCCAGAGCTGTCCTTGAGAGAACAGCTCTGACCAGAACTATGGCTTGCCCAAGGTCATCCAGCAGCTGCAAGTGGAGGAGTGGGGAATCAAACCTGGTTCTCCCAGATTAGAGTCCACGCACTTAACCACTACACCAAACTGCAAGCAATGAATCAGTTTTCCATTTCTCTCACCCTAAAGGAATATTATTTCTATAATTCATTAGAGCAGTCATTTGTTGCTTAATTACAGTTGAATTTAGCAATAGTCACCTCAAGTTTGTTGATATTTAGTCAAAGTTATTATAATTTTATTTGATGTCTAATCAGTTATTTTTCTTGTATTCTAAGTAATTTCTGTTGAAATATTGTAGTTTTGCTTAAAGTTTAAAATAAATAATTTTAAAAACCCACTGCCAAAAGAAAAAAAAGCTTTCTTGAACTTGACATTTTCTATATACTGAGTTGCCGAGAGTCCTACCAATGACACCTCCATCTGGAACACAAAGGCAATCCCTGACTTTCTATAATGTCCACAACTGTCCCTAAAATGTAACCCTTCTAGATCCTCCCCCAAACCTTTTATATGAATTCCTCTTTCCAAAAAATATATTTTCCCAAAACATGTCCCCCGTATCTCTCCAAATAATTCCTCCCTCTGATTTCCTGCTACCGATCCCCTACAAAAAGAAAAAAGGCTGGTTTTTATCATTCATCATTTAGTCCTGTCTTTACTTAAAATCTTAATTCAGCAGCAGCCTAATCCTATAAGAATGACTCATCCTCTGTCCTATCTCCCACTTCAGACAGTGTAAAAAGGTGGGAGAACAAAGGCATTGTAATTCAATGAACAGTAAACTGACTAATCAGCTGCCACCACTTCACCTTCACCACTTCACCTTCTTCTGTTATCTATGCTACCAAGTTCCCATGTTCTGTTCAAATTAGCATTGTTATGAAGGAAAAAATTTCATTGTCTGAGATTCAAATTTCTCAATATAGCCATAGAGTCCTTTTTTCTCTTTAAAAGAGGAATTTATCTTTGTAGAGAAATCAATGCACCCTTTTGTAATTTCCAGTTTTGTATTACACAAATAGGAGACGAAGGTTTGTGAAGACATTGCTTGCCTCTGAGCATCTACAGAGTGAAATTCTGAAATTGTGCTGAACTTCCCTCACTGTTCCTCTTCTCTTTGAATTTCTCTTTGATCAAAATGGAATTCATTAGAGCCTGAAGATTTAACTTCTCCTCCAGCACCCAAGCAAAGTAAGATTGGTGATTATTTTGCCCCAGCTAACACTCCTCTATACAATGTTTCCACTTCAAATCGGTATACAGTTTTAATCACCATGTTTGAGGATTTACAGCATAATAATCTGCATGAAGAACAAAATGGGAATTTAGGCCCTTTATCACAAGAGGATGAGGAAAATGATAGCAGTTCCAGCGATATACTGAAAGAGCTTTCTTTGTTGACTGCTAGAACAGTGGCCAATATTTTTGAACATTTAAAGACAGCGCTCTTAAAGCTGGACCACCTAATCCAGCTGGCTTCTAGGCTCAGTAACAGAGTTTCCACAGAATCAAGACCTGTGAAATGGGCAGCTACAAGGGAGTCCTCCCAAATATCTCTTGGGGAACCTCCAAGGAGTCATGTGGAACTTTCACCTCATATGCCAATACAAACAGAAGCAACACAACACGTAAGAAGTGCACACAGGAATTTCTCTTGCTTATATTTACAACCCTGCAAAGTGTGCCCTACGATTTATCCTTATAGAGGCGGATTACCACTTTGGAACTCAAAACGCTTGGCTTCTAACCACATCAAGCACCTGATTAAAGGTTTAAAACATCCAATAGACCTTACCAGGGTGGAAGTGCTAAATTCATCTAAGCGTCTTATACGTGTTTTACTTACGTTTGACAGCCCAGCCCTCCCCTCTTTGCTCCTAGCCCGAAAATGTGATCTATATCTAAAGGGAATTATTCCAACAAGAGTCTTTGCAGACCCTGAAATTATTTCACTTATCTCCAAGACATCCCAGTCCTTGTTGCGAAAGCTGGCATCAACAGAGGAACCACCCTTGGAGGCACGTCCTGTTTTAGATCACCAGCTGCAACTCTCCTTGAATGATGTATCTGAACTGATAACATGGGATGAGATGTCGGTATGCCAACAGGTAGTAGATGACCCTACTCATCTTGATAATTCAATAGAGGATGGATTACTAAAATCATCTGAAGATCTTACAAGGATGGTACAGCAGAAGATAATAGACAGACTGGAAAAAGTCAAAAACAGCTTGCAGAAATCATCGCTTCTCCAACAGTCTCATGCCAAGGCATCCCCTCTTCCCGATTCATTGGCGACTCCCAACCCTCTTATATTAAGAGGGTCTGAAGAACTTAATTCAAGCTGTATCATAGAGGATGGCATTTTCACAGCATCAACTAAAAAATAATCTATTAGGGAGTTCCCTACATGTGGGAAGAAGCGGACAAATGGTTGTATTTTCACTGACCCAGTGGGCACTTTGAACCTCATTTCCCCTATGCCATGACTAGATAGGTCACCAGAAGATGGACCTTTTAATGTGACTTATGAGAGTAAAATTTTGTCTATGGTATCCTGGAATTTAAGAGGCTGGCATTGTAGACAAAGAGAGGCCAGTGCCACTGATTTCCTTTGTCAATTTGATATAATTTTTTGCCAGGAGACATGGTCCTTTGACGAGCCTTTGTTACCTGGGTATAGAGGATTTGCCCTCCCAGCAAAGGCGGGCTCTGCATTTTAATTTCTTCTTTGCTCCAGGCATCGGTAGTAACACTTTCTCAGTATGATCACCATGCCATGGCTCTTCTGTTTGAGATGTATAACTTTTTTTGTATAATTATAAATGTGTATTTCCCTCCTGGTGGCACTAAGGAACAAATTCATGAGAGATTTCTTGGCCTGGAATTATACCTAGGTCACTAGATCTCTGCTCATCCAGCTGCTCACGTTATTGTAGGGAGTGATTTTAATGCACGTATGGCCCCAAATGACCTTTACTTTCACAATAAGATCAGTTCTGACACATCAAGCCATCTTTGTAACCCATTGTTGCTAGATCTCTGCTCATCCAGCTGCTCACGTTATTGTAGGGAGTGATTTTAATGCACGTATGGCCCCAAATGACCTTTACTTTCACAATAAGATCAGTTCTGACACATCAAGCCATCTTTGTAACCCATTGTTGCTAGATACATTTTCAAAAGACATGAAGGCCAATAATGCAGGTCTTCTTTTCAAACAGTTAATGACTAGAATAAACCTCAATATTTTAAATGGGTCATTCCCCAGTGACCATCCTGCAAAATTCACATATTGGTCAGGCTCTAGGATGAGTGTTATTGATTATATTTCGGTCTCAGAAGAGCTCCTACAATTTGTTGAACATTTTGAAGTGGCACCTTTCTGTGAGTGACCATTTGCCTCTAGTCCTGAAAACAGCTATACAAGATCTAGCTCAGCACTCGCCTACCCATCTTGAACCCAGTACTTTACAGACTAGAAAGCTGCTTGTGAAAGATGAATAGATGTAATTTGTTATAGGACTTAATATGTTTTACATGCACGCTCTATTTTATAATCATTTTATATATTTCATTTATGCTTTTGTGGTTGTATGAATTTAGTTTGAAATAGTTTGACTGTTGTATTAAAGTGCTGGCTTCTTGCTGTGAATAAAGTTGTTTGCTTTGTTTGAATTCATTAGAAACTGACTATAAATTCCTAAAAAGACAAAAGTAAACATATTGCTGAAATTGGGAATAGAGGAATTAAGAGAATGTCTCTTAACAATACTAATTCAAAAATCACTTGGAGACAAGGAAATGAGTAAACTCTGCAATTGTGACCATGTGTGGATACACTTGTGCTGGTCAGCCTCCAAATATCCTGATTTGGGTAACAAACTGAAAATGTTTTTTACTGTTTGTAGTGTATGCTGACCACCACCGGAGGCAAGCGAACAGCCAGAGCTTGGCTCTGGAAGAACAATAGGGACTAGGCTCCTAGTCCCTCCACTGGGGAACCAATGGGAACCATGGCGGGAGATTCAAACCCACCAATGGTGACCAGGGGTGTGTCCCCAGGTATGTATATAGGCCTGCCGGCCGTTTGTTCCTTGTTCTTGTTGTGTACCAAATAAAGCGTGCCATGCACCACGTCGTCGTCGGTCGTTTATCCATGCGGCAACCCACTACATAACACTGTTATAGTAAGCTGCTTTGCACAAGGAGACTAATATATACATGTTTTAATAAATAAACATTCACACTGCTTGTTAATTAATGTTCTGATGTTTTTTACCTTAAGATGGTGATTTGGAGAAGCCTGTGGAGAAGCAGGATATATCATATAAAAGGGGGAGAAGGAGAACTAGGAGAGGAAAGTGGGGGCTGCTGGGTGAAAGAACATGGGGATTATACAGAGGGAAAGTCTGGAGGGGAAGTGGGGGCCAGCATTTTTTTTAACTTCATTTCAGGCCCATAGCCAGGATTTGGTGGCTTGTGGGGCAATTTTTTACTGGTGGGGCTGAAGTTCTCAGTGCAGAAAGAAAAGCCATTTAGCCAACAGAAAGCTGTTACCAGGATAGATCTCTTTTGCAAGCTGTTTATCACTTTAGATGATAGTTCTTAGCTGCTGCAAGTTAATCACTTCTGCCAGCCTAAGGCACAATTCTGATAACAAGCTGGCAGGTGGGGGTGATGACTTCTAGTCAAGAAAGCTAACACTTAGGCAGAAAAACTCTCTTAAAGGAGACCAGTTTCTTGACACAGAGTTAGAAGGGATCCTAGAGGTCACCTACTCCAACCCCCTTGTTCAGTGCAGGAATTAGTAAACTACAGCACTCCACTCTGCTCACCAAAACTAAAGAGTTTTTTTTCCCCTTAGCTATCATGCCCTTAAACTCTTTCACTGACACACTCAACTTTAGTCGAATTTTTTGTAGTTGCCGTTATCTGCTGTGTTCAACTTTAATCTGCATTGTTAAAAAAACATTTTCTTTGGCATGGTTAGTGACTAAAGTTTAAAAGTTTGGTGTGAAGGTGTCATCAAATATCACATCTGTTTCTGTTTCATAGCGTAAGAGTTTCACTTCCGTTGAGTGTAAACACAGCTGGCTGGGTCTGGCTAGCATTTAACTCATCATCCGATTTGTGCAACAGGCCCTTTATTAAGCTCTTTATTTTATTATTTATTTTACTGATTTTTCACATAAACAAGGTAAGCTTTAGCAAACAAGATGTAAAACCATGTATCTGAAGTCTTAATGTCTTGTCAGTTAAGCAATGGAAGGGCTGAGGCCAACTGTGCTTAGGGCATCAGTTGGCCTTAATCTGGGCCTGTATTGTATCCTCACAGCAACCCTATGAGGTGGGTTAGGTTGACAGTGTGTGATTGGCCCAAGGTCACCCAACAAGCTTCCATGGCAATTTGGGGATTCGAACCAGGGTCTCCCAGATCTTAGTCCAACAATAAACACTATGCCACACTGGTTCTCAAATAGGGGAACGCATGGGGAAGGAGGTGCTGCTTGTACATTATTAAGCCTTATTAATAATACTTGAACTCAGCTGCTGAAGTGAAACTTCCCTCATCTCTTTCCAAAAAAAATAGAGGAACATGTGGCCAAAAGTATGTGTAGATTTTTTTGGTATCCCAATATGTAGCTTATAGAACCATAATGTTTTGCATTATTTTATTTATTTATTTATTTTTCACATTTATACCCCACCCTCCCCAATGGGCTCAGGGCGGCTTACAGAGGCAAGGCAAAACCTAGCCATAATTTAAAAACACATAATACATCTTAAAAATCCTAAATTAAAACATGGTGCTCAATGACTTCCATAGTCCAGAGATGACAGATCGTAGGTCCGAGGCTCCAAGTAGACGGCCTAGGGCTTCTTCCATTCAGATGTTTCCTCAGGGCCTCGTCCAACCCATGGTGGCGGTGGTATAGTGGGGCGGCGGCTCCTACTCAAAAACCTGGCGGAAGAGCTCCGTCTTGCAGGCCCTGCGGAACTGCACAAGATCCCGCAGGACCCGGATCTCCCCTGGGAGCTCATTCCACCAGGTAGGAGCCGCCACTGAGAAAGCCCTGGTCCTAGTAGCGGCTAGTTTGGTATCCTTGGGGCCCGGGATGGCTAACAGATTTTGGGCCCCAGACCGTAGTGCTCTTGGGGGAACATACGGGGAAAGGTGGTCCCTCAGGTAGGTTGGACCCTGGCAATTAAAGTTGAAGTGTTCTAATGGACATTTAGATGTAATAAAATACTTACACGGGACACATGTTGGGGGAGCAGGATGCCATGAACTATCAGCCTCACATTTACTAGTTCTGCTTCCACGTAAAATATGTGCACGGTTGCACTGAAACATCACAGTATCACCATATGAGTATGAAGACTGATATGAAGGTCGTATTTGTCCATTTGAGACTTCTGGTCTACTGCATTTGACCCCTGGAAATAGAAGAGCAGCATTAAATAAGTGAAACTGAAGACAAATTCTGTAAGTTGAAAACCAATAAGAAGTACCCAACTTTGGCCAGAAGGACTTTGAATTAGTAGTGCCTTCCATGATAATAAACCCAGAGGGTTTTACTTAGCTGTGCAAGTCTGATGCAGCAAAGTTCCAGTGGCACATGAAAGACTAACAAAAATTATTCCAGCATGAATTTTTGTGAGGCAGAGCTCAGTTTATCAGATATATAGACATCATGCATCTGATCAAGTGAGCTCAGCTTTGCTTGGGGGGGGGGTCAACAGTGGGAGGGCTTCTAATGTCCTGGCCCCACTGGTAGACCTCCTGATGGCACTGGTATTTCTGGCCACTGTGTGATACAGAGTGTTGGACTGGATGGGCCTTTGGCCTGATCCAACATTGGCGTCTCTTATGTTCTTATGTAATGTTGGAATAAATTTATTTAGTCTCTAAGGTATCACTGGACTTAAGTTTTATTTTGTAAATTAGTAGCTATTCATTCATTTTACTTGCACAGTTCAAGGTCAAACTGAAATATAAGAGCTGATTCCATCGGTAACTCATCAATCCAATACAAGACTGATCTCTACAACTGTAAGCCTCAGATTTTGTGTTAAAGGGTAAGAAGCACCTTCACAGCTTTTTACATGGAGGTTATGATATGTGACTATGAGGTACTAATGAAAGATCAGGTTCTGGTCTGTGATCCTACATTCATTTACCACGACATGTTCCATGGGATTTCATGGGAATTCCTCTAGATCAACCTGCTATATATGCCGACCATCTTCTCAGAATATTTTTGTTGATAAATAAGAAGAATGTGCCATCCAGTCACAACTAACTCATGGTGACCGTATTCTCAGGGCATTTCAAGCAAGAGACTCGCAGAAGTGGTTTCCCCTGGCCTCCTTGGAGGTTTCCCATCCAAATATTGACTGTGACTGACCCTGCTTAGCATCCAAATTATGATGAGCTTGGGCTAAGGGGGGCTATTTCGGCTGCTATTGATAAATCAACCCATTCTAAAATGATGTGAGGATTAGAAATAATACATCCAATTATTTGATCTTTTGTCATAAACATTTTTTAAAAACTTTTGAAATGTGTATTTGCTAATCCTGACCAACAATATTAGTTTTCAGCCTGTGTGCTTGGTCAATAAGGATTCTGTTTTGGTCCCTTTGTAAATTAAGTGGCCTTTCAGTCCTACAAAGGGCTTTGTTTTAATATTGTTAAACCACACAAATCCCCAAAAGCGGTCAAACTGAAAATATAGCTATACACATGGGATGACAATATCACTTAATAGTTGCCCTGCTTGCATTATAGGAGACAAACCAGCTCAATTTCAAATCTTAACTAAGCACAATGGCCTCAATCCAACTAATGTTAATAATGACACAGGTCACCTAATGGAACCAATTAATCCCAACTACTAACATTGTTTTCAATAGAACCTAATAATGCCTAACTGCGTCATGACAATGTCCCCCCCTGCCCCAGATCTATTTCAAGAATTCAGCTCAATTAGCCTCTGGCCCTTGCAACCGTGAGGCTGGGAAGCCGCCTTTGCCTCCCTGCATTGGAGGGGCAGACCGTCAGCTTGAGTGGTGGGAAAACGCTGCATACGGGTATTCCGGCTGGGGTCAGGGCCGGATCAGTTACATGCTGGCCCCACCTTCAGGGCTTATTCCTCGCCTGGCTTTCGGCATCGGTGGGAGCTGCGCAGTGCTGCTCCCTGGGGTTAGGCCTGCTCGGCCTGGTGGGAGAGTGGCACAGCATCGAGGCTCCTCCAGAGTGGTAGACAGTGGCAGCGGCAGGACTGGTGGAGGCGATCAGCGGATGGATCTGAGTGGCAGTGGAGAGCAGCAGCATGCAGCCTAGAGCAGTGGCGAGGAGCCAAGGGCGCTGGCGGCTTGAGGTAGAGGCATGGGTGGTGGCCCTTTATGGTGCTGAGTGGCAGAAGGCAGTGGTGGCGTGAGGCAGTGTCGCGCTGCAGCGGCCCCAGAGCAACTGAGGGTGCCAGCAGTCGCTGCCAAGCAGAAGCAGCAGGCAGCTTCTCCGGTGCATGTCGGGAGTATTGGGGCCGGGCTGTAGGGCGGCTGAGGCCACGACAGCCAGGCCTTGATGGGCTGGTGGGGTCCTGCATCCCTACTACAGCCTAAGGGCGTGGAGGCCCAGTTGCCAGTTTGGTCTAGCGAGCTCTGGGAGAGTTGGGGCGTTGGGCCTTTTGACCCTGGGGGGCTTGCTGAATGGCTCATGGATTAACTTCCCTAGCAGCAGGTTGGGCTGGTTGTTGGGGGAGAGCTAGGCCTTTGTGTATCAAGGGGCCCTAGCAGGCCCGTAGCTACTGTGGGGCCCATGGGGCCCGCTCCCCCATGGTTTTTAGGGCCCCTCCCCCTGGGTAGGGTGGGCTTACCTACCACCAGGAGCCCACTCAGGACCAGCAGGAGCCAAGCCCCCATTCCTGCTGCCTTCACCAAGGTGGGAGAAGTCCAGTGCGGAGGGAGGTCCAGGCAGCTATAGGAGCAACAGCAGGGGCTGGGCAGAGGTGCCAGAGTCCGACGGAGCCCGGTCCTGGCCCTTCAGAGGGGGGTGGAAGAGGACGGGGCCGAGGCAACCAATGAGAAAAGGCCCTGGGTGCTGACCCGGCTGTTGCTGGGTAGAAGAGCCCCAGAATGCCACCAGAGTGGCAGAGAGACAGAGAGCAGAAGATCAGTCTGACTCCAGTAGCGTCTCGTTTCTCATGCTGCTCCTTAGACTCCCCTCCCCACTCCGCATCCCAGCTGGGGGTTCACAATGGCTGCATTCCACCCCCTCCATTTGGATGGAACCCCCTTGTGCCGAAGAAGGCCCCCTGGAAACACCCCCAGCAGGACGATGAGGGGACAAACAGAAAGAGGAGCTGAGCCTGAGTCCCCACCAGTGTTCCCTCTAAACTGGGTTAGTGCGAGCTAGCTCACACTTTTTTAGCCTCTGGCTCATACGTTTGTCTTAGCTCAGGAAGGATGGCTCCAGAGGAAACTAATTTATGCAGCAGCTAAATTGCTTGCTCACAACTTTAATGCAAGTACTATTATATATTATTTATTGTGTTTATTATTTAATATTTCATTATTTAGAAGTATGAGCATGGCATGGCAGTACTGCACAGACATATAATGGCAGGCCCCCCGAGAAAAACATTGGTCTTCTGAGCAAAACATTGTTAGCTATGGGGCTGGGCCCTGGTATCCCCCCCACAATGTTTTGGCTTGAATTGAGTGGGAGTATGGCAGTGTTAGCTGGAGCCAAGCTGTTTTTAGGGTGTGGCAGCCATTTTGTGATTGTGGTGGCCATTTTGTTGATCTGGGGAGGCCATTTTGGGCTGGCAGGTGGTGGCCAATTTGGCTAGATGGTGGCAGTCATTTTGTAGAGCCTGCTATAGTAACTCTGGCCCAAAAGGCACTGGCCATTCAAAGGGTAAGCAACCCGCACCCAAGTCACCCCCCAAGAGGCCTGCTCCAGCCTTATTGTCATTAGACAATGACAGAGATGAGGTTCATCAGGCTATCTTGGCTAGGTTGAGGGCTCTTGAGCAAGCCCCAGGAGTTTCCCCGCCTTATGCAGTGATTGGGGAGGGAGCGCAAGGGCAGAAAGAGACCCACTCTTCAGCCAATAAGCGTTTCCAAGCTGTGATACTAACTCGTTTATTTCTTCTTGAGAGTAGGACAGCCACTTCGGCAGGAAGCAGCAGCGGGGGAATGACGGAAAAGGAGTCTGGTGCTGCTGCTTCATCTGGAACCTCAGCTCAGCAACAGATGGCTGTTCAAGCGGGTGCATTCGCAGCTATGGGTAAGTCTGATGCCGTGCCTTACACCAGTGGAAGTTGGCCTTAGGGCCTTTGGGGGCACCAAGCAGCCTTTGGGCCTGTGTCTCCTTGCCTGGCCAACCCAGCATATAGTCAAGGTCCTGAACAACCCTGGACAACCCTGGGGGAGTTCGCCTGGTCAAACTATCCCCCAAGCTGGTTTTGTTAACCCATCATGGCAATTACCTTCCATGCCACCCACACCCTGGTGGGGCAGCCCATCACCTTGGGGTGGTTCATTTGCATCAACTCCTGTGTCGGCTCTACCCTTTGGTGATTTGGCACTTCTGGCTTGGAGGGCAAATGCTACACTTAGAGGACAAGCCCTGTTGTTGCATCTATCTCTGTTGAATCTCTTGTACAGACCCCACTGAAATCCAAGGGAGCTCCTCAGCAGCACACTACTCAAGAGATTGCAGTGTTATATGACACTGTGGACGATTCTTCTTGTCTTGCACAACAAGACAAAAAACTTAAATGCAAAGAAAGCACCAAACATGGATTTTCTTCATCACTTTTATATTCTGGTGCAGGTCCACTCCACTTTGTGGTTTGTGAGCCAGGCCTAGGCCGGAATGGGCGGGATAAAAATCAATAAAATCAATCAATAAATAAAACAAACAAGCTGTTTCTTTCAGTTGTACAGAAAATGATGTTTTCTCCAATGAGAAAAAAAAACCACTGTCACACCAGTATACTACCTCTGAGTAATATACAAAGTTGTCTCCATCTCTGCCACCATAGGTACTCTGTTAGCAATTTTAGGCGGGGAAAAACAAGGACATGCCATCAAGATGCAACCAACTCATGGTGCCCCATTCCATAGGGTGTTCCAGGCATGACATGAGCATAGACGCTGTGCCATTGCCTTCATCCACACAGCAACCCTGGTCTTCCTTGATGGTCTCCCATCCAAGTATTGACCGTGACCAACCTTAATTAGCTTCCAAGCCCTGATGAACGTTGGCCAAACTGGGCGAATCAGGTTGCTGTCATCTCTTGTAATTCAGTTATTGATTTTCTGTTTCAAGTATAATAGCAATTCTTCCACATCTCATATTTCTATATGCAGAATTTCTCTCAAAAAACTTTTATAATAATGAAGAAACTCATATGTCTTTTACATCTCCAGCATATATTTGATGTGGAATAATTGCTATTATACTACTGCATTGGGCCACTGCACAGTAGCACCACCACATAATAGCATAACAAAAAAGAAAAAGGCAAACAACACAACTTAAATAAATGTACTGAATAACAAAAACTTTTTAAACTATCTACTTCTCTCTGCCCCCCTCCAGATAACCACCTCAGAGAGCCAGTGTGGTATAGTAGTTAAGAGCAGCAGACTCTAATCTGGAGAACCAGATTTGATTTCCCACTCATTCACATGAAGCCTGCTGGGTGACCTTTGGCCAGTCACAGTTCTCTCAGAACTCTCTCAGCCCCACCTGCCTCATGAGGTGCCTGTTGTGGGGAGAGGAAGGGAAGGAGATTGTAAGCTACTTTGAAACTCCTAAACATAGAGAAAAGCAGGGTATAAAAACCTGCTCTTCTTCTTCTAGTGAGGCTCATGCTGCCTCTTCCATATTCAGCTAGGCAAGCAGCAACCAATTTTCTTTGGGGAAAGATGTTTCACAGAGAAGGCTTATCACTGTCCATGTTTTAAATGGGAACTTTGAAACTTCATGATTTTATGACTACAATGGGGTTTCATCAAATCAATTAGGGCTAGTGCCCTGAAATATTTGTGAAATTTTGATAGAAAGTAAATTGGATAAAGAGAGATTAAAGGTATGTTACTGTATATAAATAATTCCTCACAGACTTGTGAAACTTCAAGATCAATGCTTTTTTAAAAATAAAAATTGTGTCTTAACCATTTTGCATCTGATTTTTCTGAAATGTCACCAGATGACACTGCTCTCCAAGTAGATTTCCTCTGTCTTATAATGGCAAAACATTATAATGGCAAAACAACTGAAAAATTCAGCTGGGTAGCCATGTTGGTCAGAAGTGTTAATATGCTGCCATCCATTGATTCTACCGACCACCTATTCCAATTTCAGCGTTTCATATGCATCTGGGCTCTGAGTGGCCTCTTCCCCCCCCCGTGTAACTAGCTTTTGAGATTTTATTCCAGTTCTCTCTGAAGAAGTGTGTTTTGCACACAAAAGCTTACACTTTGAATAAAACTTTGTTGGTCTCAAAATTGCCACTTGACTCAAACTTTGTTCAAATGAAAAATTAACATGCTTTAGCAAGTTTCTGAGACTATATAATAGAAAAATAAATTGAGGTCACAGATATCTTTAAAGCTCTTTAGGAAGTTGTTTTGATCCATATTTCACAGAAACCAATGGTGAAAAAAAAGCCCAGAAATGTGACAAAGATACTCACTTTGACAAAACTGAGGACTTTCTGACCATTCTGAAGTTGTAAGACATCGAATATTAGGATTCCGCCAAGGAATGTATTTATAACCTGGGATACAATGGTAAGTCAAAGTAGTCCCAACAGGATAGCTCTCTCTTTGTTCCTCACTTTTTAGAACAGCAAAGGGTATGAGTTTTGGGGGGTCACAATCTCCTGGAGAAAAAGATATATATGAATATTTGAAATTTGTTGGGGGGAAAGGAAAGTTAATTGTAACACTGAATATTGCAGCACTGAAGTATTGTCACCAGAATGCCGACCAAGGAAGAACATATTAAGCTGCTTCATACCTAGTCAAACCATTGGTCCATCTATTGTATACTTTGACTGGCAATAGCTCTACAACAACTCAATAAAACCATAATGTTCAGCATTAAAGTTAGTGTTTGAAAGTATTTCAAAGAATAAAGAAAGTGTTTGAAAGACATTAATGGATAATAAATACTTACTTGGGACACATACTGGAGGAGCAGGATGCCATGTATTATTAGCCTCACATTTAATAACATTTTCCCCTTGTAAAATATTTCCACGATAGCATTCAATCATCACAGTATCGCCATATGTGTATGAAGGTTGATAAGAAGATACAATTTTTCCATTTGAGATTTCTGGTCTCCTACATTCTACCACTGGAAAGAGAAGACCAGCACTGAATAAGAAAATGTATGTTCCAAACAAACTGGTACCAGTATTGTTAGATGCAAACCAATAAGAACAAGCCAGCCTTAGTCAAAAGGAAATTTATATTCCAACCACTCCTGCCTTTTATTTATATTACATTTATTTATATTTATTTGTATTGTATTTATATATTGCACAAACCAAGATTAAAGTGGCATGCAAGAGCCCATTTCACCTTGTGTAGCCACAGATAATGCATACATCCAATAAAGAATATCAACAATATTATGTTAGTTATATTAATCAGTAAGAGACACCTGCTTCACTTGAGTTATTTTACAAAACACAATGGGTAGTTCTGTCCACAAAAAATAATGAAGCTCTGTATGACTGGGAGGATCAGAGTCTAGTCTATGATCTTAAATTTATTTATGTAGATATAAATTACACTGGAATTAAAAGAACTGCCTTCTAAGCAGAAGACCATAAGATGTTGAAGACATTTGCCCCAGGATCTTTTATTTTCACCTATATAAGCCTATTCTTAAAACTAATGGAGAATTGCTGATCTTTACACATATGAGCACATTTTCCCCATTCAGGAAGCTTTTTAAGCACACAGGATTGAGCCAGCATAAAGTAGTTTTAGGTTGTTTTGTATTTTGCAACACAGTACATGGTAATCAGGTATGCATTTATATACAATTAGGAATAAGGCCCATTGTGGAAATAAATACAATGAGCTCTAAAAAGAGGCTCTGGGTGGGTGTCCTGGCCTTGGGCACTCAGTGACAATTTTCTGTGGTGACCTCAGCAGCGTATAATGACACAGAGTACACCGTTTTCTCCAGGGGGACTGATCTCTGCCATCTGAAGAGCAGTTGTAATTCTGAGTGATTCACCTGAAGATTGGCAACAATGGTTCCCCAGGAGGAAATGGTTGGTTTGGAGGGTAGAGTTTATGGCATTGTGCCTGTCTGAGGTTCCTCAAACCTCACCTTTTCTGGGCTCCACCCCTCAAATCTCCAAGAATTTCCTAACGTGGAGTTGACAACCCTATCTCCTTCCCAAGCAAGCATCAACCTGCCATTATTTGACCCTCTGACTTCAGCTTTCCATCTCCCCCACACACACCTGCAGCCTCTACTCTGCTCTGAAGCCCTGACTGCTACGTCACACTGTCTGTCATAGGGTGGCCATCTCAGCAGGGTATAAGGGCACAGAGTCAACCATTTTCTTTAGGGGAACTGATCTCTGTCATCTGGAAGGCAGTTGTAATTCTGAGTGATCTCCAGACCTCACCTGGAGATTGGCAACAATGGTTCCCCAGGAGTAAAAGTACACTCTTTTCTGCAATGGGGACCAAAGCAGCTTACATCATTCTCCTCTCCCCCTTTTGACTTGCACAACAACCCTGTGAGGTAGGTTAGGCTGAAAGTCTGTGACTGGTACAAAATCACCCACTCTGCCACTAAGTCTGGCAGACCTGCTCTGAAGCACTAACTGCTATGCCACACTGGCTGTGGTATCGCCTGGTATCACAACTGAACTCCAGACAACAGATCTTTTGCTCCCCCTGGAGAAAATAAGTGCTTTGGAGGATGGCCTCTACGTCATTCCATTCAGCTGAGGCCACTCCCCTCCCTAAATTCTAGCTTCTGTAGACCCTACCATAAAATCTCCATGAATTTCCCAACCTGGAGCTGGCAACCCTAGTCAGGACTGGCCCCAATGAGTTTTCTCCCAAAGGCCAAAATAGGTGTAGAAAGGGTCTCCCCCCCACATTTTACTGACAGAAACAAGCTTGGTTGCCTAGCAACAGGCACTGAGGGGAAAGTAGGATTAACAACTCTGAGTAGTGAAATACCTGAAGATTTTGGGGGGTGGATCCTGTGGAGGGCACTGTTTGGGGAGGGGAAGGACTCAGCAGGGTATAATGCCATAGGGTCTACCCTCCAAAGCAGCCATTTTCTCCAGGGAAACTGATCTCTGTCATCTGGAGATCAATCATAACAGTAGAAGATCTCCAGATCCTACCTGGAGACTGGCAACCCTAGGGGAAAGTCAGCAACACAGCAGGGGGTTCAAGAGAATGCCACTGGCCCACCTCAGTAGCCAGCCAGCCATGGCGGAGCCAAGCAGGAGAGACAACCGTTTTCACAGTTTATTCTGACAGGAAAGTGGCCAAGCTGGCAGTGGGCGGGGGAGAGGTTTATGCTGAAAGTCTATGAGTGTTCTGAAATCACCCAATCAGCTTCCACAGCAAGATCCTGGGTCTGGCAGGCTTCAACACAAAATCTCCAGGATTTTCCTAACCTGGAACTGGCAACCCTAGTCAGGACTGGCCCCAATAAGTTCCCCACAAAGGCATGGAAAGGGCTTAATTCCTTTGTCTTTTTACTGACAGAACCAAGCTTGGTTGCCTAGCAACAGCCACTGACGGAAAACTTAGTCCCACAAGAGCCAAGCAGGAGAAGTGTCATCATCAGGACAGACAGCTGTTTGGCAGTTATTCTGACAGGGGACAGTGGCTAAGGTGGCAGTGGGCGGGGAAGAGGAGCAGACCCAGCACCCAGCCAATGGCATGCGATTACTCTTGAGTGGCGGTTGATGGGCCAATGGCTGATGGAGCGCACAGCACAGCCAGTGGGAGAGCTGGAAATGGCGAACACATCAAGATAATTATTATATTAAGATAAGACAAGTTCAACATAATACGAGGAAACTTGTTTTATTCACCTTCACATCTAGGTGCAGATCCACTCCACTTTCCCTCTGTGCCATTTTCATCTGTTGTACATACAATAGTCTTGTCTCCAATAAGAGAGAAGCCACTCTCACAATTGTATGCTACTGCTGAGCCATAGTCATAGTTGTCTCTATCAGTACCGCTACGTTTACCGTTGGCAATTGTAGGAGGGGGGAAACACAAAATGCCTGAGGAGATCATCAACAGTTAAGAGTTTAATTGCAAACACATAGCTATTAGGACTGTACTCATATTATTTTAATGTACTCATATTATTTTAATGCCAGCTAGATTATTCATACTATTTAATTATTTTATTTAAAATATTTAACCTCCACCTTTCTTCCCCCAAAAGGTACCAAGGTGTTCATATAGGTGTTTCTACTGGGTGGGGTTTAGCAGCAATTGTTCTTTATGGCAGAATCTTCATGTCAGAGTTCCAACAGTACTAACAATCATTTTGCAATACCATGAGTCAGCAACACATACACGGCTGTCTGTCTTCAGGTGTTGTTTTAAAAGTACCTCAAAAACTTAAGTCCAGATGAAATAAAAGTGTTTTATTATTTCATTGTACAATGTAAGTTCTCTCCTGGATCTTACCTTTTTTTGTAAATAATAATTCCCAAATTAAACATCCAAGTGTCTTTTTATATGTGCTGTTCTCATAAAACTATATGTACCACAGTAGTGGTTGATAAAACAAATTTGTTGGGAGGGCGTGGTAGCTGAGCTTCCAGCTGGCTGCATCCCTTCGATGCTCCTGCTACTCCCACTGAAGAACAACAATTTTGCTCTCTAAAACAAAACCAATGCTGACACAAACTTCAATGCCAGGTATGGAAAAGACTAGAGGAAAGAAGGGAGCCATGACCCCTCCCCAAGACCTCCAAGGAAGATAAACACAGACTCTGAGGATTCAGAGCAGGAGATTTATCTGCTGGGGGGAATGGCTCCGGGAGGAAGCGAGCCTGATCAAAGCTACCAGATAATGATTATGCAGGCTTTGTCAGAGATAAAGGAAGAAATTAAGAGTGAAATAAAGACTCTGTGTGGTGATGTTGGGCAATTAAAGAGTTTGGACAGTTAAAACAAATAACTGAACCAATAAATAAGAACCTGGACTGAGGTCGAGGAAAGGAAGACTGAAGCTGCACACCAGACAGCTAGAAAAGTAGCAGATGAGATGAAAGCGCTGAAAGAATGAGGCATGGACTAAAAATAAAATCATACTGCAGGAAACTAAACTAAGAGAAAGGAAGGCCAAACTTAGAGGAGTCTCAACAAGTTTCAGCACAACAGGAAACCTCACTGCTTCTTTAAATAAAGGGCAGCTGGGGAAGTAGGGACTTCTGAAGAGATTATTACTTCAGCCTTCTGGCTGAACGTTTCTAAAAGAGCTCCTGCAGAAGCCCCCCAGACATTGCAATCGAATTCAAAAAGGTACAGACAAAAACCAAACTTTTTAAAATTGCAAGGGAAAAGCAGGGTTTACCTCTTGAGAATACCATCATTTTTCTATACGCTGACATTCCAGCAAAGGTTCTCATAGCAAGACGCAGTCTACGAGACTACGAGAAACAGCGAAGGCATTGAGAGACCATGAAATTCAGTATAGATGGCGTCCACTCGGCCACCTAGTGGTCAATCTAAATGGAAAAACTTTCACTGCTTACAATGAGACCACGGGCAAAAAACTTTTGGACGCAGTTACTAGCAAACAGATGGAGGAGTTTGAAGGGGATAGTGGGTCTTGGGATTTGACAATGGCATATTAAGTTATGTGGAGAGCAATTAAAATAAAAAAATATAAGTTGGGAATATAGAATTAGATACAAGGGGTAACTGCGGGACCTTATGCAGTTCCGCAGGGCCTGCAAGACGGAGCTCTTCCGCCAGGCTTTTGACTAGGAGCCGCCGCCCTACTATACCACCACTGCCATTGCACCTAGAGGACGTTGCGAAGCCCTAAGGAAGAACTTGGGAATGGTCAGAAGATTCTGGAGAAATACTTAGCTGAGCCATCTTGGACTTATGTCTAATAATTGATTGAGCACCACTATTTTAATGATTGGATGTTTTTATTATGTTTTAATTATGGCTCGGTTTTTCCTTGTCTTTGTGAGCCGCCCTGAGCCCATTGGGGAGGGCGGGGTATAAATATGAAAAATAAATAATAAATAAATATAAATAAATTATTAGAAAGGAGGAAATAATATAGGAGTTGAAGTATTATAACAAGGAGGTGAAGGGTGTGCTCCCCCAGTATCGGAGGCAACCCCATCCAGCTTTCTTTTCTAGGTACTGAAGAAGACACAAGAAGAATATAATAGAATATGATATAGAGGAAGTTGCATGGTGGTATTATAAGTGGGTAATATAAGGAAATAAGAAAAAGAAGGTTATAAACAAGATTGGGATTAAAATATAAGCAGACGATACGTCACCTGAATGTTTTTTTTCTGTTTTGTTTAGTTTCAAAAGGAGTATAATATATTAGGAAAGAAATATCTGTATGAAATTGTAATATATACTCAATAAAAATATGGGGGGAGATTGTTCTTTCCCCTTAAGTGGATACCTTCCAGAAACTTGATATCACTCATTTTTAAAATCCCTTCTAAGTACAATAACTAAAATATTCTTCCTCCCTGACACCAACTCCTGGAGAACTTGATAGTGCTTGGTAGTCCAATTAATCTCTGCATGAAGGGAAAAACAAGCTGCCAATAATGGAGTCCATTGGGGTTGACAACATCAAGTTGGGAAATTACAGGAGATTTGGCAGCAGAACCTGGGGAGGGGAGGGACCTCAGCAAACAGATGGAGGAGTTTGAAGGGGATAGTGGGTCTTGGGATTTGACAATGGCATATTAAGTTATGTGGAGAGCAATTAAAATAAAAAAATATAAGTGTTGTGTTAGTTTTCCAGTTCCGGAAAAATATTAATGTTAGTCAATTTTGAAAATGTAATCCCACACTTGGAGTCTGGAGTGGCATACTTTATACTACCTCCTCTGCACATTGCTATCTGACTGTCACCTCATCCTATTGCATGTGTAGACCAAGCCTTTATCACTGCATATTGGGGAAGTGAGTTCCGTAAATAAATTGTGTAAGTTGTGAAGAAGACTTTTCCTCTGGCTATCTTCTATCTATATTTCCAACAGATTTCACTGAATGATTCCACATTCTAGTATTATGGGAGAGAAAGAAAAAAAAATCTGTTAACCCATTTTCTGTATACCAAGGTCAGGGCTTTTTTGGTAGAAAAAGCCCAGCAGGAACTTATTAGCATAACAGGCCACACCCAACAGCAGAAACTCATTAGCATATTAGGCCACACCCCATGCCTTCCCTTGGCTTGCCTGGGCGCCCTGCGGCTGCGGGGAGCCTGGGCAAGCCAGCCCTTGGACAGGCTGGGGAAGGCACAAGGAGGCATTTAAATACCTCCCCGATCCTTCCAGGGCCCCCCGACAACTCCGAGGCAGGGTCGCTCTTCAGGCCTTCCTTCTGTAGCCACGCACGCAGAGGTTTTGGCTGTAGTGGGTGTGGCCAACTCTGAAGTCAGACGGAACTCTGTTCCTGTGCGTTCCTGCCCAAAAATAGCCCTACCAAGGTAATATAGCATCTAAACGAAAAAGCTCCAAACACTTTAGACTTTATTCACTGGGAAAGTGCTCCAAACTCTTGACGATTTTACAGTGCAATCCTAAGCAGAGTTACACCCTTCGAAGCACATTGACTTCAATTGATTTAGAAGGGTGTTACTCTGTTTAGGATTGCACTGCTAGTTGCCCCCTAAAGCATCTTTCTTCAAGTCTACACTATTCTTTTTGAGATGAAGCAACCAGAATTGTATTCTAAATGTAGCTGCTTTTCTAAAACTCCCTAGCAGGAATTCACTGCTGCTTCTCTTTGTGTTGATGTTTTCATTTCCATCACAACTCTAACAACTTTTTCCTGATTAGATATTAGTTAGTAATGTAGCCATGGCTGAAGGCCTGTCAATTTTGCAGTTGCAGCATGAAAAGTAGCATGGGGACATGCTGGCAGAGATCAAAAGGGCTATCCAAGACAGAAAGGAGGGGAGTACTTATGAGTCTCAGTACTCTTATAATTATATGGCAGCCAAAGAAGAAAGTTTCTCTTTGTGTCTCTCTCTGAAAAATTAATGACTCCCCACATGGAAGAAGAAAGAAAACAATCAAAAACAAAACAAAGGCAGAATGAAGTACAAAGAACTCAGGTTTTCAGCATGTCCTCACTCCTTTTTGGGCCAGACCTAAATAACCTGAAAGAGTAAGAAGTACAATAAGAACTTTATGTTTAGGAAACAAATAGGAAATTAAAGACAGGAAGTATGGAAAATACCAGAAAATAGGCAAAAGTTTATCATACTGGTAAGAGATTGTCCTAAAATGTGGCTGTATGTCATAACTGTAATGTATTGAAACGATTACATTTATGTCATAACTATGAAATAACAAATCCTTTCCTAAAAGAATGTAATCAGGGGATTTGAAAGCTGATCTCTTTGTGGTTTCTTTTGTGGTTATTTTGGGGAGCTGAGGTGGAAGAAATAAATGTTCTGGGTCTGAAAATGGCTGCTGTGGGGAGGGCAACATAGGAAAGATCTGTGACCATGAGTGACTTCTGCTGAAGGATCACTGGATCCAACCCATTATATGGAGATCAATAATGTCCCATTAAAGGTTTAGGCAGTACCCAGGACTATTATTATAGGGTTGCCAGGTCTGACTTGGCTGCTGGTGGGGGGGGGTCCTTCTCCTGGTCCAGAATATCTTTGGCACGCATGCAAAAAAGCACACACGATAACATCACCCAGATGTGACATCATCGCGCAGGGCACATTGTGGGTGGGGCCTCTATTATTGAAGGAAAAATCACAGAGTTTTTCCTCAAACGATAGAGCATCCTCTCACAATGTGCCCTGCGTGATGATGTCACCTCCAGGTGACATCATTGTGCTGGGCACATTGGCGTAAACACAGCACTTTGGGGGCGGGGTTCCCCTGCCAGCCAGATCCAGGCCGGCAGATTGGGGGCCCTGAAAGTGGGTGAACCCCTGCCCCCAGCAGGGGAATGGCAAGCCTAGGTTATTGTTAAAGTGTGAGTACGCTAGAACATTAGCAATTCAAGAGTTACACAGAAATGTCTCAAGACAAACTTTAATGGCTCTAACAAATAGATCATCTTACGTTCGCAGTGTGGAGGCGCCCTACTCCAAATAACTCTGCCTTCCATCAGTACACAACGAGCACCATTTTGCCCTATTAATTTGTATCTAGAATGCAAGAGAAGTTTTATAAATTAGTACATGTGACAAAAAGTGCCCAAATATAGGGTTATTTTTCTCAGTAGATGAAGACAAGCTGCCTTCCAACTCAATGCCACATACAAGAGTGCTATTAAACAACAACAAAACAACAACAAAAAGGGAGGGGGAAGCTCCACCTCATCTTCATTAAGAGAGTCACTTGTAAGACAAAATGTCATGGAAAATATCAGTTCAATGTATGAAGCTGCCTCCTGGATGCACGTCAAGGAGAATACCTTCTACCTCAATCAAGATGCACATTGAAGGTTCAGGCAAAGAAAACTAGCTACCTCTAAATCCAACATCACAAAGAGATCTATTTTTTTAAAAAAATAAGATCTTAATATGTTTTGACAGACCCTTCTACTTTCCTCCCTTAGAGGCAAGATTTTCCCTCCAATTTTCTTTTTGTGAAACTTCACTTACTGAGCAGCCCTGGCAGCATGTATTTTTCTCTTTAAAGTAGCTTTACCAGTCCCACCCTCTGTAAGTAATATGTTACGGCTGTTTTCTCAGCCCAGGACCTGAGGGAAGGGTTTGGGTCTCCCTTTAACTTAAATGACAGAAAATGGCACTTCGGACACTTTTAAAATTCAAAAATAACAGAAGGTTTTGTTTTACATCAAGGAGAAAAATCGGGTGAAGTCAGGGGTTGAAAATACTGAGGCAAAATAGTATAAGAACAAACTCTTATTCTTATAGATCAGGCTAGTGAGAGTTTCTTACATTATTCACAGTTACTATAGTTCTTTATTTTGAGAGGCTTTTGTTCCTAGGTTTCCCCAAATCACTCGAATTCATTTTATTTGCATATCGGTAGACTCTTTTGGTGACCAGAAGGCTGGTACCCTCTTCCCAGTACCCAAACCCCTTCTCTTAGAACACCAGAAACCGTCTTGAGTTGTTAACTGACTTTCAAAGTCTCCACAAGCAGTTTCCAATCACACTAGACCAGGGAATCTCTGCTCCTCAGAGATAACTTTCCCTGTTTAACTGGGATTCTTCTTCTCTCCCTAAAGGTATATCCCCTATTTCTTTTGGCCTGAATGGGAGACTTCTTATTCTGCCCACACCTCCTTGCCAAACTTTCCCCCAGTTCACTGTTTGTGTTTAAAACTGCCCTCAGTTAATGCTTAAAAGACTATATTCAGTCACAGATGAATTCTGACTTTGTCAGCACTAAACCCTTTTTCTGTCAGGGCTAGTCTAAGATGATCTCCATAAATGTCTTGTCACAGTTAAGGCAGGAATCTGAATCTCTTCTTCTCAGCATCCAGCTCTCACAAGACTATTTTCCTCAGCTGATGCCAACCAATCAGATTGACTGGAGCAGCCTGTCACTCAAGGCTCTCCGGCTCTGTGAAGAATTAACCCTTCACAGTCCTGTAGTTTTATGTACAGCATTTTTAAGCCTCTTTAAAAAATGCAGTCTGTCACATATGTCTTTGAAATTAATATTTCAGGGCTGTGTACATCTGAAATCACTCTGAGCATTTTTATAGTAAGACTCGTTGTCATAGAAGTAACTCACCCCTTATTGCAGGCAAAGGTTATTTGATCACCCAACCGAAGGTCAGTCATATTTGCTATTTCACCATTTTCTATATCTAGAAAAGGACAACGTTTTCCTACAAGAAAGATTGGGATTACTTGAAGCTGCCATAATTTTTTTTAAAAAGCAATTGTTAGTCTTTAAGCTGCCAAAGATGTTTTTCTTTACAGAAACAGGCAGGTGAATTCCAGGGAAAGACATTCACACAGAAAATTATGTTCATAGGCGAAATAGGGCCATGGCTGCAAATGTGAACAGCAGGATCCACATAGGTGACACAGTAACAACCAAACTCACCACCATAGATCATGTGCTAGAGATCCCCCCATTTGACTTCCAATTCAACTATTGTTTTGTCACCCTAAGACTGGAAGCCTCCTAAGGGCAGAATGAGACCTTACACTGTCACCGCCCTCTGGCTATTCCCTTCCCACCTTGTAACATGCAATTTAACACAACATACGAAAGATGACTTTGCATTGTGTGTTGCCCTACCGCTGGTCCACAATTGAGTGGCAGCAGTGGGACAATGCACAGAATGATGACATCAGATCTGATGCTTTGCTAAACTAGTGATTATGTGGAAGAAGAGAAACACAACATTTGTTCACTCCTAAAACAGCCGTTTGTACATTTGCAAAACATTAGTGTTAGCATGGTAGGTTTCATGAGACCAGGCCTGGCGTTCATGTTGCTTTAGCATAATATATTTGTCAGAAATAAAATAGAGACTTGAATCCTTAGAGGAAAGGCAGGGGAAAAAAATATTTTGAGTCAGACAGTTCTTCAGGGCCAGCTATAAAAAGATGTTCAGATTATTTAACATATCAGTAAACAAAGCCAGCACCAAAACATATTGTGGTGGCAAATCTATCAAATAAGACAAACTAAGCAGCACTAATATATTTATATATTAGATTTTTTTAGTTGCCACTTACCCAAAGGTTCTTACGGCAACTTACAACATTAATACCATATAAACAAGGCAAAACAAACAAACAAATATAACATAATATAACATAAAAATATGAAATATTAACATTAAAATGTTATACTATTAAAATATATGGCTAACACCACTGACAAAAACAACCCAAATATATGGATTACCCTCCAAAGACCAATCTAAACTATTTAGCCTTTCATGTCCTGTGGAAACTAAACAAGTCCATAAGGGCATAGGGTGTCATCTGAGAGTGCACTCCTCAGGGCCACAACTGAGAAGGCCCTTCCCCTGGTGATAGCTAACTGAGCCATCTTGGGGCTGGGCACCTGCAGGAGGCTCCTATAGGGTGACTGAAAGGAGTGCAGGGGGTTGTAATGGGAGAGGTGGTCCTGTAGATATGATGGTCCTAGACAATGTTCCCTCTAAGCTCAGGAGCCCTGTGAGCAAAAATTCTACTTTGTGAGCTACTAGCATTAAAGTTGTGAGCAGGTGAGAGCTATCCTTCCTGAGCTGACAAAAATGAGTGAGCCAGAGGGTAAAAAAATGTGAGCTAGCTCACACTAACTCAGCTTAGAGGGAACACTGGATGCAACCCTTCCTGTCCTCCTTCTCATGATCTGCCTAAGTTCACAGAATCAGCATTGCTGCCAGATGGCTATCTAACCTCTGTTTGAAAACCTCCAAAGAAGGAGAACCCACCACCTCCTGAGGAAGCCTGTTCCACCAAGGGACCACTCTGTCAGGAAGTTCTTCATTCTGGTCCGACCTTCTGAGGCAACAGAAAACAACTCTGTGCCATCCTCTATATGACAGCCCTTCAAGTACTTGAAGATGGTTATCATATCTCTGTTCATCGTCTCCTCTCCAGGCTAAACATACCCAGCTCCTTCAACTTTTCCTCATAGGACTCCCTCACCATCTTCGTTGCCCTCCTCTGGACACGTTCCAGCTTGTCTATATCCTTCTTAAATTGTGGTGCCCAAAACTGAACACAATACTCTAGGTGAGGTCTAACAAGAGCAGAGTAAAGCGATACAATCACTTTGTGTAATCTGGACACTATACCTCTGTTGATATAGCTCAAAATCACATTTGTCTTTTTAGCTACCACATCACACTGCTGGCTCATGTTCAGTGTATGGTCTACTAAGACCCCTAAATCCTTTGCACACATAATACTGCCAAGACAAGACTCTCCCATCATATAATTATGCATTTTATTTTTCCGACCTAAATGCAGAACTTTACATTTATCCCCATTGAAATTCATTTTATTTGTTTTAGCCTAGTTTTCCAGCCTGTCAAGATCATCCTGTATCCTGACCCTGTCCTCTACTGTATTTGCTACCCCTCCCAATTTAGTATCATCTGCACATTTAATAAGCATTCTCTCTATTCCTTCTTCCAAATCATTGATAAAGATGTTGAACAAAACCGGTCCCAGGACAGATCCTTGAGGCACTCCACTTGTCACTTCTCTCCAAGAGGATGAGGAACCATTAACGGGCACTCTTTGGGTGCGATCTATCAACCAGTTACAGATCCATCCAACAGTCATAGGCTCCAAATCACATTTTACCAATTTGTCAACAAGAATATTATGTGGAAACTTATCAAAAGCCTTACTGAAATCAAGCATTCCCCTGATCCAGCAAGGTCATTGCTCTTTTTCTTACTTTGAACATAAGAACCATTTTTTTTGTTGTTTTAGCATCTTTCACTAGCCTAAGCTTTCCTAACTCTCTCCCTACAAGCACTGGTTATATCTGGGATTCCCCCCCCCCAAAAAAAATATCTTGGATACTTTTGGGATGTCAAAATATACCTCCAAAATACCGATAAGGTAGTTTTGGGTATATTTTCAGATCTGGTAGATCTGAATGCACATCTCTACTCCTTTCATCAGTTTTAAGTCAGCATTTGATCTTATCCTTCGTGCTAGACTGTGGAGTAAGTCTGAGAAGTCCAGTATAGATAGATGGGTACTAATTCTTATCCAGCACCTACATGAAAACATATGGCTAAGGGTTAATTGTAACTGTGTTGGGCATCTGTCAGCTTCTGTTCCTACTTATAAAGGTATTAAACAGGGCTGTATTTGGGCACCCACTTTATTGAATTTCTATATTAACTCAGTGGTTAACAGTTTATCTGACCCCAGCTTCCATTCCCCTATATTGGCCTCTAGACCAATGTCAAGTTCTGCTGTCTTGTAGTAGTATAGGTCTCAGGCACATGCTGAGGCCTCTTGCATCGTACTGTGATAATGACCATTAATTACAGTAAATCCAAAATAGTGATGTTCTCTAGAAGAAGACCTAAATACAGTTGGATAATTAATGGGAATGTCATTGAGCAGGTTGCATGCTTTGAATACTTAGGTGGGGTTCTTCATTCTTCTGGGTCTTGGCACTCAAATAAATAGCGTGGTTGGGAACTTCCAGAGAAGCATTTCTGCTCTGGAAAAAAATATTTTATACTAGTGGTGGCTAACATGTTCCTTCAGCTTTGCATGTTTTTATGCCCAAGATTACTACACAGTTGCTATATGGCACTTAGTTATGTACATATACTACTTATAGGCCTCTTGAAATCATGGAGACTACATTTCTGAGAGCCATACTTGCAGTTCCCTGCTGTGTGCCCAATGCTGTTTTGCATTTAGATAGAAGCTGGTTTATTTTCTCTGGAAGCCTGGGCATGAATACATGGGATTAATTACTGGTTGAAGCTTATTTTCCTCCCCTGTGGGTCTTGCACCTTTAACACTAACAGACACCTTCCAATCAAAATGGAAAAGGTCCCTTTTAAAGAAATTACGATCCATTGGATACTCTCCTAGCAGCTTAATAATGTTGGGTTATTTAAAAGCCAAATCAGTAATAAAGCAAAGGATCAGGGACACCAGACTTCAACACCATTTATTGCAAAAACCATCATCTTAGGAGCAATAAATTGGTGCTGTCAAATTACTTTGTTAGTTTACTGATTCCCAAGCATAGGCTAGCTTTCACTTTGGCTCGTTTTGATGTTTTGCCATCTGCATTACTAGATGGGAGATACCATGATGTCCTGTTCCAGAAGCGTCTATGTCCTTGCCTCTCTGAAGAAACTGAAACAGTTGGTCAAGTATTGCTGCATTGACCTTTGTATGATGACCTCAGATGCATACTTATCCAACCGATGCTTCAAAGGATTCCATGAAGACTGGGGGAATGGTATACCTTCTTTCTGCTGGCTGACCTTGAGCCTGGAATCTTGGATATGGTTGCAAGATTCTGTGCTGCTGCCAGAGCCTACTGAGCCACAGTGCTAACATTGCGAATTTTATTGTAAATATTTTCTAAATATTTTTACTATACCTTTTATATATCTTCTTGAAATCACTTTGTTAACATATGTCTGTTTTGCTTGTCTTTGACCATAATAAATGTCAATCGATCAATATTGTTGGTACATTTTTCATCTTTTGACTATTTCAAGTATAATCTCATTTCTGTGAAATCCTTATTAATATTAGTACTTGAGTGACACACAGCCAAATGCTCTTTACGTACATAGTCATGACTCATAACTTACTGTTCAATCTGAAGAGCACTTCCCCTGGAAGCATTCAATAGACTTGAGTAGGTTTCAGAGTAGATTTACTTAGGACTGTTCTCTTTACTATTTCTTTTCCCAAGGCTTTTGTAACTTTCTAAAATATCTAGATCTGATTAGAGCAGATGAAAGATTCAGACAAATATTTGATCTGGCATATGTTTGTTCTACAGCTATGCATCATAAGAAAAGCCAATGTTGGGTCAGGCCAATTCAATTAATGAAGTGAAGTTACTGATTTTGAAGCACATTAATAGGTTTGGGGTTGTGTACAAGTTAAAGATGAAGACATAAATTTCTGCAGGCTTCCAGTAGCTTTGGATCTCTGCAATAGGCATTTCAATGCACGTTTCATGAGAACCACTGTTGACAGTACTAGAACTGGTACTCACCTTGACAAAACCGAGAGATTTCTGACCATTCTGAAGTTTCAAGGCATGTAATAACAGGACGTGTTCCAGGAACAGGTTCATAACCTGGCAAGCAACTGTAAACCACAGAGGTCCTAACAGGATACCTTTCTCTTACATCTTTGCTCCTTAGCGCAGCAAAAGGTAAGTGATTTGGAACAGTACAATTACCTGGCGATAAGGACAGATAGGAACATTTTAAACTTTGGGGGCAAATGGACATTTATAGTAGCAATGAACTCTGATGATTCACAAAGCCTTGTAACATCTCCCCTCTACTTATGTTCTTGTAGATTCTGAGAGTTTATCAAACAGCAGCAGAAATGCAACACAAGAAAACAAAAAAAAATTGTGTAAATGTGAATAGTCCACTCGGATTAGTATGGGTATGTAGGCTATTAGTGGTTGCCTAGGGAGCCAGGCTTTAAGGGATGCCAACTTAGACTATTTGCACTACTTGAATACAAGTTAAAAGGGATCATTTTCTCTTCCTGCCTCTGGGGCGTTTGCAGGCAGGCAAGGGTAAGCTATACACACCATCTCTGTGCTGTCCTTGGAAGTTGGCTATTGCTATTGCTGGCTCCTCCTCCCCATCAGGACTGAAAGCCTGGGGCAAAGCCAAACAAAGAGAACCTCCAGGCCAGGGTAAAGAACCTGTTTCACTGAAGGGATTGGCCACTTTTGCACTCCCTCACCTTTGGCAGGCTTGGGTATGGCATCTCATCTTTCCTCTTCCCTTTAGTAGTTCTTAAGTAAAGTATGGAAGACACCTAATAGAATATGAACAGGCTTTGGCAGTTGTGCAGACCTGTTGTTTAAATGGGGCAAAATAACAGGACCTGAATGCGATTGTGGTGCAGCCTGCCAAACTATTTTCCATCTGTCACAGGAATGTGAGCGTCATGTTTTCCAGGGAGATGTGACGGAGCTCTTTGTACTCTTCCCAGCTGTGACTGAGTGGACTGAAAATCTAGACATTAGTATTTAGGAGGATTGCCCAATTGGTCTGCATACCCATTGTATCAACTTGGTTACATATTTTATATTATTGTACATTTCATGTGTGTAACTCTGTTATATGATAAATAAATAAATAAATAATGTGATCTATTGCTTCTAATTCTGCTTGTTTCCAATTGAAAATGCCAGTTGCGTATCTCAGAACTGGGACTGCCCATGTGTTAATTGCCTTTACCATGTTCCCTCCATTTTAATTTTTATTAAGTACTAGAACGCCACCAACTGCAAATATCTAACCTGTGCTTCACCAGCTGCACTGGCTCCAGGTTGAATACCGGATCAGGTTCGAGGTATTGTGTTAGACTTCAAGGCCCAAAATGGTCTGGGACCAGCATACATTCGGGACCACCTCTCCTGGCATACCCCACAAAGAGCACTATACTCAGTGGAGAAAAATCTACTGGTGATCCCTGGCCCGAAAAAAGTCCGGCTGTCCTCAACCAGAGCCAGGGCTTTTTTGGTCCTGGCTCTGACCTGGTGGAACTCTCTACCAAATAGCATCTGTGCCCTGTGGGACCTAATGCAGTTGTGCAGGGCTTGTAAGGCAGAGACGTTCCGCCAGGCTTAATTGGGGACTACAATGGTTTTTATACAGTAACTAGCCTGATACCTGTGCTTCGCTATGGTGTTTAAGTTCCAGTTATAATACTGATGATGTGAAGTTTGAAATGTAACATTTGTTGTAGGAATTCTAATAGAGAAGATTGTAATGTAAAAAATGAAGCAAGACACACGTACTGGTTTTTTCTCTACTGAAGGACATCTCTGTAGACCACACTGTTTTGCTCATATGGAGATGTGTTGTTCTGAGCACCTCAGGGTGATCTTGCTGGTACTTGGTCAGCACAGCTCAGTGCACCTCAGGAGTACTATGTGCAAATTTGCCACGTTCCTAAGTTACCTCCTCCTTGTAGCATTGTTGTATCTGGCTCAATGTTTTCCAAGAGCTTTCTTGGGGGCAGTAAGAGGTGAGAGGTGTGAGGGGGAGTTGATCTGAGGGAGTGGTGATGTGGTGGACATTTCTTCAGGTTCATGAGGGAGGCACACATCAAAATGGCTCCTAGAAAGGTCCTTTACTATCTCTCAGTGAACATTCATAAACTCAATTGCCATGCTGGCTGTCATGAGAAACGTCTATTCAGGAGTCTTGAATTGCTGATTTTTGTAACTGTCCTTAACTGTCTGCAGTCTCTTTTAACTGTGTTTTTACCTCACAACATTGAGATCCACAGCTGAGCCAACAGAGGAAGGTGGGTGCAAGAGGCAGGTTTTACCTCAGAACTCTGGGCTACACAGTTTTATTTATTTATTTATTTTATTTATACCCCGCCCATCCTGCGAGCAGGCTCAGGGCAGCTAACAAAGCAGTACAGTGTACCTAATTGGCATACCCATAAAAGTCTTAAAACTATATACAGTTGACCAATTAAAGGGAGGGCAAGGAGGCAGCAGACTGCCAGGCACATGGGAAACAATTGCGGGAACACATTTTGCCCCTTTCTTACCCCCTTAGGGGTCATGTATCTCAGAAATCTCTTCATAGTGGGGGTTGACATCATGGTAGGAATGCATTCCCTTATTTTGGGTTTCTTGGTGCAGGAATTTGGCCTGGACATTGAATTGTAGTGAGGACGGTGATGGTTCCATCTTGGCTAGCACCCTTCCTGTTCCCTGTTGTTTACATCTATTTTGCCCTCCTCCCCCCTACCCATGAAGTAGCTGGCAGTGGGAGCTGGAATGAGAATTGGTTATTCACCATCTGATTAATGTTGTACTAATGTTTTTAATTAATTTTATCTTGTTTTATCTCAGATTGTATACATTGCTCAGAGCCCTGCAGTAGCAGGGGTGGGGCAATTCATAAATATAACAAGTAATAATAATAATAATAATAATAAATAATTGGGGGGTGCAGGGCATACCCTTTTTTCTTAACAAAAATGCTTCTCATTTATGTTACATTTAAGAAGTGGAACACAACTATGTATTCAAAACAACATCCAAGCAATCATATATTAAGCAAGTTCGTATGAACCAATTTTTTAGAACCCACACTGTGAGAAGTTAAATAACCTAATACAGGAAACCACTTTTCTACAAATTTGGGGTATATTTCCATAGTGGGTGGGAGCATGTCTAATGCCATTGGGGAGGCTGGCCCAGCAGTGTTGCTAAGATGTTTCTGCTTTGTCAGCCTCCCAGATGGATTAAAGTACCCTGGCCCTGCTCCTACATCTGACAGACACCCACCTGTCTGGTGTTGGGGGAAGTGTGTTTAAAGGCATCAGGGGAAGCTGGGCCAGCAGCAGTGCTAAGGTAAGCCTGCTGAGCAAGTCTCTCCAACAGATGTAAACATCCCACCCCCTCTGCTACACCTGACAGGCAGCTGCCTTTCCAGTGTAGGAGGGGGAGGGGTATTGCAAGCCATTGTGGAGGCTGGGCCAGCACGATCACTAAGGCATTACTGCTGGGGTGGGCTCCCTGATGGCTTTAAGCACCCTGCACCCACTGCCGCACCTGATAGACAGCTGCATGTCTGGTGTTGGAAGTAGAGGGAGGGGCTTCACCATGTGCCCCGCCCCCCTGCACCTCACCCGGGGGAACTGTGTTCCCCCGCGTTCCCCCCCGAAATGACCTCTGCTGCTGAGCAAGTCTCCCCAATAGCTGCCTATCCAGTGTAGGAGGGGGAGGGGTATTGCAAGCCACTGTGGAAGCTGAGTCAGTAGGATCATTAAGCCATTACTGCTGGGGCAGGCTCCCTGTTGGCTTTAAGCACCCTGCACCCACTGCTGCACCTGACAGCTGTCTGTCAGGTGTAGGAGGTGGGGGGAGTGTGTTGGAAGCCATCGAAGAGGTTGGGCCAGCAGCATTGCTGCACCTCACAGGTGGTTGTTGGACATTCCTGATTTCCTCAACTGTCATTAGCTCTCTGCAGTCTCCTGTAACTGTTTTTTTTTTACCTCAGAACACTGAGCTCTGCAGCTGACCAATCAGAGAATGGGGGGTGCAAGGAGGCAGCAGCCTGGCAGCCACATAGGAAGCAATGGGGGGAGCACTTTTACTCCCTCAGGGGGTAAAATTTCTAAAAATCCCTTCTTAGTGAGTATCTACGTCATGGTAGGAGTGCTCTCCCCAAATTTTGTGTTTCTAGGTCCAGGGGTTTGGCCTGGGCATTGATTTTACAGTGAGGGGGCTTTCTTTTATATATATAGATTGCTAGGTATGTGGCAGTACCCCCTGGGCAACTTTACTGAACAGAATGGGATAGTTAATTCTCTCCCTCAGCCCAATTTCCATCTGGCTGTTGGACTGAACTGGATTCTCTCCCCAGAGGTTCACATGTGGCATTTGCTGTGTCCTGTTGCTAAGAAGAGTTTACTAATTTTGAAATGGCTTTTGCCTCAGATGAATTTTAAATGGGGGAGGGGGTAGCAGAGGGGGCTGCGCACATCATTTTGGAGGAAAAGTTGCTAAAATGAATGTTTTCCACCCTTCCTGTCTGATCTCTTCTTTTTGTCTGTACTCTATTTCTCTTCAGGGTTCTCCTCCCTCCAATCTGGTATTGTTGCTGGAAAATCAGTCTGTTCTGTAGTTTAGAGAAGGATGTATGGAAAAGGAGGAGGGGAGAGAAATCAGTAACTCAAAGCTCAGCAAATCCTGGAGGGGAAGATGGGTGTGTGTGTGTGTGACATGAGATTTACAAATTATCCCCCTTGCCTGCTGAGTTTCCTTGAAGCCCCTGCTGCTTCTAATATCCAAAACTAAACCTAGACTAAATCCTTGCTCAGTTTTCAAATTAGCACATTGGAATCAACATCCAAATACATATAGAATTTTGGTTTAATTCCAGTTTACTCACTGTAAACAACAGCAGCGAGGGCAGCAACAAGGCATAACTGAAGAGTATACATGTGGTGAGACTCCTGCATCACAGTGTGAAAGAACAACATATTATCAATGAAACAGATTTTACATCTGAACAGGTTTTACATCTCTGTTCCAGGACCTGTAACAAGGGAGGTGAAATGGTTATTTACATACTAAAAACAAGGGTCATAGAACGTAAGAGAAGCCATGTTGGATCAGACCAATGGCCCATCCCAGTACAACACTCGATGTCATACAATGGCCAAAACCCAGGTGCCATCTGGCGGTCCACCTGCAGGGCCAGAACTCAAGAAACCCTCCCACTGTTGACCCCCCAAGTCCCAAGAATACAGAGCATTATTGTCCCAGACATATTGTAACCATGTGTGCTTGTAACTGCATTGTTTGTACTGTGCTAATGCTATATGTCTGTTGAATGTCTTTACATTTGTGTGTATGGGATAAGGGGATTGCTGTGTATATGGCTTGCTTTGCATCTCATGCTTGAATCTGGATAAGCAAGGCTTGTGTTGCCTGTGCTACAGAACACGTGCTTCCCTGCACCTTCCCAGCGTGCCTCAGGACAAAGAAGACAAACGCCATTATGCTCAGTTTGGAAACTTGGAAGAACAACAGGTTTCCCCACCATTGCTGATCTGTGGGAAAACGCGTAACCCATCTTCCTATCTGGTTTGGAATCACAAAGAACACATCCTTTATTGCCTTCCTAGACCAGGCACATCTCTGCAAGACAAAAGTTGCCATGGAGATATGACTTTGACACCTGGCCACATGGCCCCCTTTGAAGTTAGGATAGAGCATTTGAATATTGCCCCTTCCCCTTAGGTAGGACGTCACAATCCTCTAACCTATAGGATAGTAAAGGGGACGGATTCTAGGGGTTTATTGGCCCTAAGCCAAACCCAAACACTAGGTTTTAAAAAGAGAAACACAGCCTTTGTTTCTCTGGTTAACCCATCTTTCTCTCACCTTGCAACTTAAGTGCTGCAGGTGATTCTTACTGCGTTCTCGGGAGTCGCGACCTGAGAACCCGCATGGGACTGGCAGGACCATTCCGTGTGCTTTAGAATACCACCCGCTGATACTTAAGTTTCCCCCTTTCATCTACTGAGGAGATTTCTTCTCAATGTGGACCTCAGATAAGTATAAGCGACATCCTTCTGTGTTGTCCCCTTGTCTGTTGAATTTATTACTTTTCATGCTGATTGCTTTCTATTTACCATTGTAACTCAGGAACTTGTGTGAATCTGCGTATGTATCTGTTTTCGTATGCTTGAGAACTACTTAGTAAAGACAACATTTATTCATTAAACCTAGCGTGTTGTCTCAATTCCTGGGAAATAGGAGCGTTCATTGGCTGATCCGCCCTCTGTATACACGGGTAATTACTCACGCACGCCCACTGCCATACATAAGACAGAGTTGGGCTCTCGGAACCATCCTTAGAGGAGTTTCGGTAACAATATGTTGGATGTCATAAGCTTCAGTATGTGTGATCATGCCAGTCTATTTGACAGGTGTCTGACAGTCAGGAGAACCAGCACAAACCGGTTCTGACTGGAACTATGCTGAGCAATCTTACAGTGACTCAGCAGTAAGCTGATTGGCTGGTCAGTGTATATAAGTGTATGTAGTCTGTACAGTTTTTTCCTTCTTCATGTATGAGCATATGGCGGAGCACTTTGATGGAGAGAGGTGTAAATATATTGTAAATAAATCACTGTATATAGTTTACCACAAGGACTGTGTGAGTGTAGTTTACTGCAGTGGAATCTTAGCAGGGTGCAAATTGGATCTTTGGTGGAAAGCTGTTCCGGTGACGCTGACTGCGCGACACGTCTGCGCGACAACATAGTGTTCCATTTATACCTTGTGGCTAAAACCACGGATGGACCTGGGCTCCATATGTTTATCCAGTCCCCTATTGAAGCTGTCTCGCCAAGGGAAGCTAACTGAATGGGAAATGGTGTCCTGATACCTGACAGAGTTTGAAGACAGTGTCACCCTTGAGCAGAAGGTGACAAGTGCAGAGACTCAGCTGTTGGCAGTTTTGGAGCAGACAGAGAGATGCAAACAGGCAGAGCTATGAGTGGACTGAAGAGGAAGTGTCTTGGGGGACAGTCTGGATCAGATCCTGAGTGGATCTGCAGCAGGTTAAGCCAAGGTAGGCCCAGTGGGTAAGACGCCTTGCTTAAGAATTTAAAAAAACTAAACAGACTTATTGACTTGCAATACTCCTCCTTAAAGAACAACTTTTTAGAATAAGAATATTTCTGTGGCAGCTGATCCACTCATCTCTTTCCAAAGTAGTAGTACTCCAAAGTCCTCTTGTTGACCCTCCCAGCTGTGCCTACCCCAGATTCTTTTTTCTCTATCACCTCTTCCATACTTATGTGTTCCTTCAAAAAATGCCCCTTTTAGCCCCTGAAGAAAACAAATGTCACAAAGATGCTGTACTCTTGACTGTATCTTGTATAGGATTTTTGCTGATTTCAGTGGGCATACAGTGTGACCAGGTAGTACCAGTTTGCACCATGGTATGCAAGGAATAAAAAGCAAAAAAGGAAGCCATCCAGTTGAAAGTTTGAAAGTATGACAACCAACAGTTGATCAAACATCTCACTGCGATCCATTTAACCCTTCAGTTTTGCTCCCCCCCTTTGAAGTGGGGGAAGGGGGGAAGCAGAACCGAAGGGTTAAGAATATAAGAACATAAGAGAAGCCAATGTTGGATCAGGCCAATGGCTCACCTAGTCTAACCTGCAGTACTTTTTCATAGCTGACCATGGAAGGAAGGAAGTCCACGGAGACCATGATAAACAATATGGGCAAGGTCTCGAGGCAGTAGGAGGAAGGCTGCAGGCCTAACATGCCTTGGAAATTATAAATGTTTATATACAATTATAGATGTTTATATACAAACGCTAGAAGTGTCTGAGGTAAAATCAGGGAGTTGGCATGCTTGGTGTTGGGGGGAAACATAGACACTGTGGGTATTTCAGAAACTTGGTGGGGTGAGGAAAATCAGTGGGATACGGTGATTCCTGGTTATAAATTATATCAGAAGGATAGGGGGGAAGGGTTGGAGGTGGGGTGGCTTTGTACGTCAGAGAGGGTATACAGTCCAGTAAGACTGAGAGGGTAAGAGAATTGGATTCGCTTCTGGAAATGCTATGGGTTGAAATAGTGGGCCCAAAAGGAAGCTTAACACTGGGAGTTTGTTATCACTCACCAGATCAAAAGATAGAGGAGGATTATAAAATGATGAATGAATTAAAGATAGCAGCTAGATGAAATAACTGTGTCGCAGTAGGTGATTTTAATTACCCACACATTGATTGGGTCAATATGTGTTTAAGTTGGGAAAAAGAGATTGAGTTTCTAGACATTAAAAGTGATTGCACTGCTTGGGAACAGTTACCATAATGTTATTGAGTTGCCCAAAAAGACTGACACAACCACTTTTAACTTTAAAAGGGGTAAATTCTCTGATAGGAGGGGACATGTGAGGCAGAAACTGAAAGGAAAAGTAGAAGGGGTCAAAAACATTGGGAAAGCTTGGAGACTATTTAAAACTACAATCCTAGAAGCTCAGAAAAAATATATACTGCAGGTTAGGAAAGGCACAAATAGGCATATCAAAAAGCCTACATGGTTAACAAACAAAGTAATGGAAGCTGTAAAAGGTAAAAAGGATTCCTTTAAGCAGTGGAAAGCTAGTTT
>NW_015161416.1:1114375-1114526 GCF_001447785.1 Gekko japonicus | reverse complement strand
TCTCGATAGCCACCAAGTTGTTGATCTGCCCCAGGGTCATCTCGCCCATCGACAAGTTGGATGTGGACAGCCTCAGCATTTTGTTGTAGATCATGGCCTAGGAAAAGAGGCAAAAGACAAAGGTTGTTAAATATTTCTGTATCCTAGATTG
>NW_015161416.1:1101426-1113889 GCF_001447785.1 Gekko japonicus | reverse complement strand
ACCACTGGACCTACTGTCCTTCTCCTCTTTATACAACTCCTCTGGCTCGCCCAACTGGATTTTCAAAAAGTCCCATGCTTTGGAAACAGAGTCAATCTTTTCTTTTTCATCCTGAAGTTTGAAGGTTACGCCCTCTGGATATAACCACCTGTAGCTAATTGCATTTGTTTGAAGAAAAAGAATTAAATCTTTATATTTCTTTCTCCTTTGTCTTATTTCAAATGGAATGTCTTTCAGAATCCTGATGGTACTGTCCCCAATTTTCAAGGGTGTCCCCGCCGTCGCTCTCAGGATAGAATCCCTCATGTGCCTCTTTGAGAATCTCATTACTATTTCCCCAGGCAGATTATTCTTCTTTATGTATACGGAATAGGACCTGTAGGCCACATCCATTTCACTCATAAGATACTCCACCTTCAAATCTGTCACTTGCTTCAGATTCTCGCCTTTGAATTCTGGGACACCTTGGAATTGAAGGACCAAGTTTGCCTTTTCCATTTGTAGCTGTCAAAGTTGTTCAACTGTAGAAATTTGCTTCTTTTCCAATCTTTGCTCCTTTTTCTTCACCTTTTCATCGTCAACTTCTTTCACTGATGGAGGAAAGGTCCATCAGTGGCTATAGGAACTCTCCATCTGGGCCAAGTGATGTTTTGTATTCTTGGTGCTGGGGGGGGGGACAGTGGGAGGGCATCTAGTGTCCTGGCTCCACTGCTGGACCTCCTGATTGCACCTGGTATTTTTGGCCACTGTGTGACAGAGTGTTGGGCTGGGTGAGCCATTGCCCTGATCCAACATTGGCTTCTCTTATGTTCTTATGGGCACCAGGGAACACATTGGTGGGTGCCATGGTGCCTATGGGTGCCACGTTGGGGATCACTTTAATAGACTGTTAGCTTGTTATATTGATTTACTTGAATTATACTGGTAAAACAAAACAATCTGAAAAATTTCAAAAATTTATTGGACCTGAAAAATATTGGTATTTCCTGATATTTCCAAATGCTATTTGTGATTTTTTAAAGGAATCCTGCATTTTTTCAGCCCCATTATACCCTATGGGGACCATTATCATGGAGAATCTGTCTGGGGGTATTTGAAAGTCTGCAGGGGCTGTATTTTGAATTAGAGGCACCAAATCTGCAGCATAGCTGCTGGTGCATCTCCTCAGAAGAACCCCCAAATTTCAAAAAGATTGGACCAGGGGGCCCAATTCTATAGGCCTCCAAAGAAGATGCCCCCACCTTCCATTGTTTCCAATGGAGGAAAAAATAGCAAAGAAGGCAAGGGCAATAGAATCCCAGAAGAACAGAATCAAGTCCCAGAGAACCTCTGCAGTAGAAACTGAAGGTGGGGGGCATTTTTGCAAACCCAGCAGAACCAGTGCAATGTACCGAGTGCCTAGCAGTACCAGTGCAATCACAAGTGCCCAGCAGAACCCAGTGCGATTGTGGCAATACCAGCTTCACAACAAATCCAAGCAAGGGGAAGCCCAGTAGAACCAGTGCAATGTACAGTGCCCAGCAAAACCCAATGCCATTGTGGCAATGCCAGCTCAACAGGACTGATGTGAGGAACAGAATCATAATAAAAAAGGACGTTTTCCCCCCCAAGCCCAGCACAACCAGTTCAGTGTACAGAATGGCAGTAGAACCCAGTGCCACTGTGGCACTGCAAGGTTAAAAGGACTGATCTCAAAGCACAGAATCACAACAAATCCAAGCAAGGGGAGGGAGGATTTTGCAAGCTGTGTGCAAGAAAATGGGAAGGGAACACAAAGGAAAGCTGGCAAGGAATGGGGAGAAACTCTTGAAACTGACAAGACTAGTTTAAAACAGACATGAGCAGCAGGGAAGCCCACAGAAAACCTGAGAAACAGAAATAAGAAAGAAGAAGAAAAACCAGTCTCTGGGAGCCTGCAATGCAGGTTGCCAATCTTCCCAGAAAATCCTAAATACATCTGGGATTTGGGTGTGTGTGTGTTGGTTTTCTGAAAAATCCAAGGTATCTGAAATATACCCAAAAAATACTGACAAGGTATTTTTCAGGGTTTTTTTTGCCTCAGTTGTATTTGAATGCACACCCCTAATTGCTGCTTAAAAGAAAATGGGCAAAAAAAAAGCATGAAACCACTCTGGAACACAACTCCTGTTCCATAAGCAGCATAATGCCTGAATTTGAGTTTTCAGTGATAGCAGATTCTAACCCACTCTCCCCTACTACAGAGCCTATATCTCAGCTCTTCAGTACTTCACTCTGAGTGACTATTATTATGAGCAATTAAATAAATGTATGGACCAGAAATTTAGGCCAACTGCACAAATTCATGTTCTAAAAGATGAGAAAAGGGTGTTTTCTAATGTTGACCGCCTTGGGCTAGCTACTGTGTAATACACAGAAGAAAGGCATAGGAAAAATGTGCTTCAAAGACAGACTTTTGCCACCTGAATGCACAAAAAATAGGTATTTGGACTTCTAGCTTCCCGGCCCCCTCAAATCTTGAATCTGGCTGATTATTATTATTATTTTGAAACACCATCATGGCAATAGCAAAGCACTGTTGAAAAACGTTTTGTACTTTTTTCTGAAGTTTGAATATTCATATTCAAGTCAACATACATTTCCTTACTAAGTAGAAGCATAATATCTTGTCATAGCCAGTGGTGACAGGCAACTATTTACCAAAGATAACAATCACATTCCAGATTCAAGGCCTTTTTGTTTTACTGGTGCTCAGGATTTCTCCTCTCCTTTTCTTAGATTTGATCTGCACACTGGAATATTGGTTTAAATGGGCTCCCTACTAAATTTCTACCTTCCTAACTGGCTATCCTCTATCATCTCCTTCCAAGAAGATGACACCCTAAGTACTTAAACTGTAGGAAACTTACCTGTTACTTGTGTTCTATTTCGTTCTATTTCCAACAGCAAGAGAACTCAGTTTTTCTGTCTGGCTCTATGTGAGCCAGTACCTCAAATGTTATAAGGATTCCCAGCACTATTGACAGAACTATGTATACAAAACAGCTGTGATAAGAGCAAAAAAAAAAAAGACATGGGCTTAGGGTTAGGAGAACTGGAGAAATAGAGCAATTTTGAATAAATAATTAACTCATCCAGTAAAAATAAACAACCAATTGTCTGTCCAGCTTACATGTGAAGAAAGCAAGGTAAGTAATTTCAGTGCAGGCTGATGTTGAAAATGTTTGTTTTCCATGTTTTGTGCCAGGTCTTTCCTGACAATGGCCGTAAAACTTCCAGTAATCTAAAGTCCCAAAAGCAAACAAACAAATGGGGAGCAAGGTAAACACCATCAGTTGGTATATATGAAGACAACTACAATGGCCTACTCTCAGAGTATATCTCTATGATTTACTATCCTTCCCCAACAGGCTCTGCTCTTTCCTCAGTATTACCGGTCATAGCTAGGCAAGGAGAAGTGGTTGGCTTTAAAAGAGCAAGGTACAATTTTTATGCGAGGGACCTTTAGTACCAGGTGGGTAATGAACCGTAGCAGTTACCGAAAGATTCCCAAGGGTGGTTGTCTGTGTTGCAGGGTGACCCCACTTGGAAATGTTAGCAATGAAGCTTAACTCTGTGAAAGAAAGAAGCTGGGGGGGGGAAGGATTGCAGGGTTGTGCTGCGGGCACTTATTTGTTTTTGTATTTCAGTTATTTGTACTGCATTTCAATTGCAGTGAACTATTTGGAAGCCAACTTTGCTTTGGGTAAAATGTAATAAATAAATAAAGACTAAGTTTGGTTCCGGTTTCAGCGTTTTGCTGCTCGGATGCGTCCCGTCTCGCTCTGATGGAGACGCACTGAGACTCAGCGGACAGGAGGGGTCTGGGATCGTTCCGGGCCCTCCCAGGGTCTCTGTAGGAGACCCCCAGCCTGGGGAGCTGAGGAGAACCTCTTCCAAGGCGACGGCCGAGGAATCGAGGCTCACCTTCTTCCCCATAAGGTCCCATCACTGAAGGGCCAATATGGCGTCTAGAGACGATTGCCGGAGCACGCGGACACAATCGAAAGTTTAAAAAAGCTTCTAAAAGTACTCCAAGGCTCCAAACTGTGAGTTAAGCATTTGTTCATGTGCTTTTGGGCGACTATATGAGCCTTGGCAGCAATAGAAGCGCCTACAGACTAAGCGTGGGTGGAGGAGAAACTCAAGACTACCCCCCAGTAAAGTTTGAAAAGTGGTCCTAAAATGGGAATAAAAAGACTTTAAACCAAAACAAACGTATGAGAATACAAGCAAAGTCAGAAGCTGCAAGTTAATACAAAGCTGAATAAAATCGTCAAACACTTATCTTAATTTGGAAAACTTACTTCTTGTTGATATTATGGCAGGGAGAGGGCGGAGGATGACGCAGGAGAAAAAAACCTCTTTCTGGAAACAACCAACCAATTACTCCCTCCCAGAACTAGGAAGTAACTATGGACTTTTCTACAATATTAGCAAGTACATTGTGCCCTCTAATGGAACAGATGACAAACCTCAACTCTAAACTGGACAACGTACAAAAACATTTAACTCAAATGGATAAAAGAACCTCAGAGACTGAGAAAACATTTTTTAAAATGGAAAAAAAGACTAAATCAACAAAAAAGTGGATAAAGTGGAAAAAGAAAGACCCTTTGACAAAACAAAATTAACACAGCTCCAGTTGGAAAGATCCATGTATGTCTTGCATTTCCAAGGGATCCCTGAAGAAAAAAAAGAGAACTTAAAAGAACTCTTAGCAGATGCCCTTGTACCATTAATAGATTACAAACGGGAAGATTTATTGGAGACGGACTTGGCTTACCGGACTTATCCAGACTTTATAAAGAAAAATAAACACTAGACGATCTACCAGAAAACTGGTGCTGAATTCCATGATGGGAAAGTCTTTGAAAATTAAAAATGAAGATGTCAAAATCTTTCTCACTTTTGAAGTGAGAAAGCGGAGAAGACTCTATAAGGAACTTTCTCTCTACAAAAAAAGGGAATACCCTATAGATGGGCATTTCCTGAAGGTCTGAGTTTCAAATATGAAGACAAAAAAAATCAAAATTGACTCTGTTCCTAAAGCAAATAAATGTATGGGCCAATTTCTAAAACCAAACAAAAATAGAAAAGAAAAGAATCCAAAACTCAATGTGGAGGAAGAAGAGGATGATGAAGAATCCTACTCACAGGATTCAGTAAGCACCAGTTCCAACTCTTCAGAGACGTCAGAATCAGAGAAAGAAGCGGCTGCTCCTAAGCATCGTAAACCGAAGAAACGCAAGAAGAAAAGACTCTGAAATTGAGATAATTGTCTAAATTGCAGTTTTTGTTAAATTGCTATTTAAATTTAATTTTTAGTCTTTAGTTTTTATTTTAATGTTAGCTATAAGATAGTAGGTGACACAGCAATATACCAATGCAACCAAGATTGTGGTCACTTTGTTAGTTCTTCCCATTCCCTTCTCCCTAGTAGTTTTTGTAGTTTATTAGTGTTAGTGTTGGAATTGGAAAATAATAAAATCATTATTAAAAAAATAAAAAATAAAGACTAGGTCTGATATATAGCATGTATGTGAATGAGCAATTAGTGCCCCCACAAGGATCACAGAGGACAGTGGGATCCACTTGGGAGTGGTCAATTTCCACAGTTCTGTTTAGTAAGACAGATGTTAGCCAGAGAGCTCTGAAAATTCTTAACCAGGGTGAGGGGTGGGATGACTGGATCTTTAGGACCTGCTTTTGTATATAAGAACTCAGCCTAGCTTTGGGTTTCTGGCCTTCGGCGCTTCAACGATGGCTGCGTCTCTTGGCTCCTTCGAGACATGTGCCATGAATCGGGGATTAGGAGGGAGCGTGACTGGCAAAGGGCCTCCTAGCCAGTGGGCTTTGGAGAGCCCTACCTCCGGCCGTCAGCCGGTACAGGGGGTATACTCTGTGCCCTGAAGGTCCTGCCCTGATTCCCAGAATTGGATTAGAAGTGACCATCGGATCAAGCGTTTGGAGGTTTAGCGATTTTCTCTGCCTGGCGTGATCCCAGGGGCCGTTTTAGGACCTGGTGGAGCGATTTAAGGACTGATGAGTGAGTATTTCGTTGAAACGAGACACCAAAGCCTAGGAGTGAAGTCCCCCTACTAAATAAGCAGAGGGGGGGAGGGGACACCCTATCTCCCGACGTTTTAAGCGAATGCGAAAGCATGATTGGACGGACTGATCAAATTGTGGCAATGGACTGTAGCGGAGAGTTTTTTCTGAAAGAAAGCTGAGCGTTTAAACTGACCTTAGAGACTTTGGCATTCTTTCTCGGCAAATGTAAACATCCCCAAAACATGGCGAGAAGAGGGGAGGAGGGAGGCGGGACCAATGCTTTCTTCAGGAAGGAGAACAGTGGAAACTTAGGTCATGTTACCTAATCATAGACTCTGTCTTTAAAGTGAATCGTCGGCCCTCTGGTGGCTAAAATGGAGCAGCGACCTGGATCTGTACTAAAAGCGGCTATATTTTTAAAGGGACAGTACTTGGTGCGCACTTTGAATCATAGAGATTTATGAATGGTTGGAGACTCTAAAGTTCAGTTGTGGTTGGACTGGCAAACGGATCAAAAAACGTTTTTTCTGGGGTAAAGGGCTTGCTACCCTAACTTCATAAGATCGGTTTGCTAAGAAAAAGGTTGGATTCTCCAATCATTGTGTTCTTAATGCAACAAAAGGAAGGTCTCTTTTGATTTAAGATGTCTAAGGAAGCGATGATGTCCCCGGAAAAAGGAACTTGGTTTATATAATGAATGGACAGATCCGGACTTATAAAAGCTAATTGGAGGAAGAAGAAGATACAGCTAAGACGGTAGAAGACAAATTGTTGAAGTGCTCTTACTGAAGGAATATTGTTTTTAAAGATTTTGCCGGGGGGGGGGGGGAGCAAAGCGTAAAAGGAGATGCCAATTTTTCTTAAGGGCTGTGTTCATGTGTGTTTTAGTTTTGGAATAACTTCCTGCCTAGTTTGATAAGCTGGTTTTGTCAACAGAAGTGATGATTGGCGGGCACTCTTCATGTTTGAAAGTATATGAACAAGTGTAATAACTGTTTTAAGCATTGTAAAACCTCCACACTTGGGTTTTTAGTTAGATTTTCTTTACTTTCTCCTTTAGATGTAGATTTTTCCCTTCCCAATTTCTGTTGTAGGTTTATAGAAAAGCAAATTTAAAAATCCCCTTTGGGGGGGGGGGGTAAAAAAAAAAGAACTCAGCCTAGCTTTGATGCTTATTGGAGCAAGACCCCAAACCTAGACCTTGTCCATGGTGCTGCAACTGATGTTCAATGAATTTTTTTTTAAAAAACCTTCAAAATCCCTAAACTACTGATTAGGGAGTTCTCCCACAAGAATCTCACTCTATGGGCTCCTTCATGAGTCAGGGATATCAATTGACTTTAATTGAATACTCCAAAACCTCTTGGACCTACAGTATGATGTTAGCCCTTTCCATAAATGCTTGTGGTACAATAAAGTACTGTGTATATAAGGTTCAGTAAGGCAAACCATCAGTGTGTGTGTTATGTGCCATCAACTTGCTTCCAACTTATAACAACCTTATGAATCAATAGTTGTTTCAAGTCTTCACTATTTTCTGCCAGTAATGTGATTTTATCTGCATATCTTAAATTGTTAAAAGTTCCTCATACCAATTGATTTTCTACCTGAAAACCAACAGAAGAGAAATTCCAGCAATTAGAAATGGAGTCTTTCTTTCAAAGGGAACGTAGAATTTGCAAATTACTTCTCAACATCTTTCACCAATTAAAAAACAACAACAGAAGACAACACACAGGTTTTGACTCAGTAAATGTCAGGACTCAGGAGAGCTAGCAAGGTGTAGTGGTTAAGAGCAGCACACTCTAATCTGGAGAACTGGATTTGATTCCCCACTCCTCCAAATGCAGCCAGCTGGGTGACCTTGGGTCACTCACAGTTCTCTCAAGAGCAGTTCTCTCAGAGCTCTCTCAGCCCCACCTACCTCACAGGGTGCCTGTTGTAGGGAGAGGAAGGGAAGGAGACCGTAAGCCACTGACACTCCAAGTGAAGGGCAGGGTATAAATTCAACTCCTCCTCCTCTTCTTCCCTTTAAATCAGTCAAATGCTTGCAGTTTTCCTCACCTTACTTTTCATCAGCAGTCCCTTAACACTCCCCATAATGTTATGGTGGGAGTAGGGGCAGTGTTGTGGACAAAATGCCTGATAATGAAGCTGGAATTGCGGAATTAGGACAGAACTAGAATATGGAATGGCATAAGCAAATTCAGAAAACAATCTGGCAAGAGATACTGTATAATGAACTGTTTAAGAATTTAGATTACAATTAATACAAAACATTATTTGAAATTATTGGGTTCCTAATAGAGTCCTTAAATTGGCATTATTAAGCTCAGATAGGGGATGGAGATGTAGGCAGCCAAGAGCTAATTTGACATTAGGATATTTCCAGTTATCATGCCATTTTGGGTAGAAATTAATAGATGCATTAATTTTACATTTAAAATGTTCACTGGAACGTAATCCACTTACCTCAGTATTAAGAGTGCATTCATTCCTCCTGGAACCTCTTGAAAAGACAAATGGATCCTATGATCCTTGGCAATAGCTAAATAACCCTTCAGAAGTAGAAAGCAACAGTTAATACCACAGATTGAAATATTAACTGAAGCAATGTTAGATATTGTGGATGATTAGAGTTCCTTCAATAGACAGGAAACAAACATGAAACATCTTAATATCAGGACTGAATCTGTGGATTTGGAGATTTACATGTATATTTATTTGTCTCAAGACTGCATAGTTTATTTTTTAAAAATATCTTTTTATTGAAGTCAACAATCAATGAATAAGCAATGAAGTAACACATAGATTGATGACGTAACAATAACAAGTTCTACATAGTATGAAGCATAAGAGATATTACTAAAACAGTATAAATAACCTAGTAATATAACACAAAATGGTACATCTGAATTACGGCTAGATTCGAGTTTCAAATTTGACTCATAACAACTGGTCAATCAAATGCAGCCAATAAGTTGCATTTAGTATTGAATGAATAATTATCATAAGGTTAAATAATTAACGAGTGTAACATGACTAGTCCAAAAGGGTGTTGTGAGGTTTAGGAGAGTGTGTAAGTTGGAGTAGTTTACTCACAGAAAAAGCAATTGAAGATATATTCGGTTATGAGTTTGAAGGTTAGTAGACAACATGTGTTCCAAGAAGGGTAGCCATTTTTTATATAAGCCAAGGCATACTGAGCTAGAATCAGCTTGTCTTAAGTGGTCCATGATTTTCTCCATTATTAAGAGGTCCCAAAATTTGGAGTACCATTGTTTGATCATAGGAGCTAGACTTCCATTTCGTGGCCACAGATGTCCTTGCAGCAACAATAAGACTTGAGATCAAGTCACAATGAATATGTGGTATGGAATTATCATTCCAGATGTTGAGAAAAAATAATTCCAGTGCTAGTGGGACGACATAACCTATGATAATTTGGATTTGAGAACTTCTTCCCAGAAAGATTTGATAGCTGAACATTCCCACCAGCAATGTGCATAGGAACCGGAAGCCCCACATTTCTTTCAGCATAGTGGTGAATGATGTGGCAAGGAGAAGGCCAATTTTTTTTTTTTGGGGGGGGAGGATTTTATAGGATTGTAACCTCGTAGCAATAATTGGAGAGGTAATAAGTTTTGAACACCAAATTTGTTCCCAGATTTCATCTGTGATTGTATAGTTGTAGTCAGTTTGCCATTTTTGTTGGAAGTGTTGTTCTTGACTGTATAGTTTATTAAAGGAAACCATCTGTTTGTTTATTCCACCAAGTTTTTGACTGTTTCCTGTTAAATGTAATTTTATTTCAGCATCATTTGGTCTTAATAAACTAAAGTGCTGATCCATTAATAATAGCTCAAACTGTACTCAATTCATGTGTACAGTGCTAGTAATAAATACTATAAGACATGCTATTAGGATTACTGTGAAAGGGTTGGGAGCCCTCTCTTCACAGAGTGTCAGCACAAGTGAGAAGGGTCCAGATTGATGTTGTGGCTGGACAAAGGAGAAATCAGCTCTCTTTCATTTTATTCAGGTTTAACAGCTCATAAGCCGTACACAAATATTTAAGAACAAGAGGGGACCCGCAACTAAATGTTGCATAATGTGTTGTGACTCCCTGAGCTAGGACAAAAATCTGTGAGCTGGAGGCTAAAAAGCTGTAGCTAGCTCACACTAACTCAGTTTAGAGGGAACACTGGTGGCTGCAGTCCAGAGAAACCCCACAGTTTAAAAGTAATCATTGTTATCAGAGCTCTGCAGTTTTAATAGCATTCCCATGACTAAACTACTGTATCTCAACATTACAGCTGATTTACGCAATACCACTTTGGTCAGGATGAGGCATCAAAGAGCAGTGTCACTGGGGGGGGGGGGCTACATTTGAAGCCTCTGCCATTCCCACTCTATTGGCATTCCAATGCAGGGAAAGAACTGGCCAGGCTGACCCACCTCTGGGCAAAATCCAGACTTCTTTGGAAAGCGTGATGGAAAAGCTTGCTGGCTCTAGCATCGGAGAAGGAAGTTTGGCACACACTCACACTCTTGCATTCTCTGGAGAAAAAAAGGTTTTCCTCCCTGCCCACTCTGTTTTTTCCCTTTTCTATCAGTAAACCTAAAACTTAATTAGCTGGGAGGAGGTGGGGGGAGAGGAACTTCTCTCACCTGCTCCAGTTTCCCCGGGGGTGGGGTGGGGTGTGTGTGTGTGTGTGTGCATGTGCGCTTCCTTCTTGCAAAGTGGAAGGAGCTGCCCGAGCACAGTGAAGAGAGCTGAGAGCTGCTGCAGTTTGCTTTAAATCACAACATTGTCTGTTGGAGGATTGGACGTTAGGTGGAGGGGGCGTGGCCCTGGGGAGGACTCAATGCTATCAGAACAACAGGAGGGAGAGGGATGGGGAGAGAAGGTTCCTCCCCCTCTGCCCTGGTAAGTCCACCGCAGTGAAGTCTGTTTTACTTTTTGGTTGTTTTTCAACTCCCCCCTCTATATTTTAAAGTTTTTAGATTTCTCTGCACACCTGGGAAGTAACTCACGTGTGCAGGATAATCTCTTTTTCCTCCATGCGGTCCCAGTCTGTGGAAATAAGTATCAGCACAGAGAGGGGACCCTTGGCTATTAAATATATAGATTAAAAACAATGGCAAAGAAATGTTTTGTCACATCCACTGTACAGGGCTTTACAAAAGCCACCCAGAAACAATCTTAATTTATGGGTATCAGAAGTAGCTGAATATTTTAACAACTATTTCACAAGAAATTTCTCCCTGGGAACAGTATGTTTGGAATAATAAAGGAAAACATGCAATGATGAGTCAATCGTAGACAAGGAGCAATCACAAAAACAATGTTCTGGAGAAATCCCAGCAAGATTCATCTGTGCTGTAGGATTTGCCGAAGTTGCCTTTAATATAAAGCATATATCAAGTTTTGAAGCAGTGACTCACAAAAGCTTATACCCTGACACAAATTTTGCTAGTCTTTCAGGTGGTACTGGACTCTTCTTCTTTTCTACTGAGCATATATGACCATATAATTTAGGTATTGTCTTTTTTTTTTTGAAACCCCCAAAAGGGTAATTTTATTGATTTTTAATAGACTACATCACTACAACAGAAAATATAGGAAGTGGGACTACAACTAGGGATAAAGAAAATATACCCACACTAACTAAAAGCCCAAGAGTAGGAGATCATTTCCATGTTAATCTACATGTTAGTCAATACGTGTTAGTATAACAATATATTTGTGAGTTATTTTTAACTACTGCTTCAATGTTAATACTTTTACTATTTTGAGAACACTTCTTGGGCATCTTATTTTCATAGGGCTATTTTCAGAGTCCTTCTGCCCTTACTTCTCCCCAGAGTCCTCCCCCATTCCAGAGGTAGCAGAGTCCCTTGATTTTGTTTTTTCATCTTTGAGTTCTGCTTCTGGCCCCAGCTGTCGTCTCAAAAATTCCTTTGCCTTAAAGATGGAGTCAATCTTCTCTCTTTTATCATTAATTTTAAAGATGACACCTTCAGGGATCGCCCAGCGATATTGTATTCCATTTGTCTGGAGGAATGAATTCTGTTCGTCTGGAGGAATGAAATTAATTCTTTGTAGCTTTTCCCCTTTTGACGGATTTCAAATGGAATGTCTTTTAGAGTCTTAATATTTGTATTCCCAAACTTCAGTGGATTTGCCGAAGTTGCCTTTAATATAATATCTCTGGTCTGTCTTCTTGCAAACTTGACTACAATCTCCCCAGGCAGGCTATTTTTTAAATGTAATTAGAGTATACTTGATAGGTAGACTCTATATCTTTTATTATTTCCTCCGCTGATAAGCCTGTTACTGGAGCGACTATCTCTCCCAGAGTCTTCTTCAAATCTTCTTTTTCCTTTT
>NW_015161416.1:1041552-1100822 GCF_001447785.1 Gekko japonicus | reverse complement strand
CGCTCTCTTCCATCGCTATTCCGCTTGATCTCCTCCGCTTGTCCTGGTCAGATTGGCTTACACCCATAGGTCACTCATCGGCTGGACCATCAGGGCGGAGGGAAGCCTCTGTTCCACGGCTTCGAGCCGTCGAAGAGGCTAACCCTCAAAAACCCTCTGGCTTGGAACCCACCGCAAGGGTTCTGTGGGAGTGCCACGAGGTGGCACCACTCCAAGCCGAAGGTGTGCTAGTCGCCTCCTCGAGCTCCGAGGAGAGCGACCACCATAGCCGATCCACCCACCGGAACTCATAATTTAGGTATTGTCAGCATGTAAGGATAGGATGGGAATTCAAATTTGGATAAGTATTTGATTCCCAGATGGAGCAGGGAATATGTCCATCTGATGTCCTGGATTAATAGGTTTCAGTCTTGTTTTAAAAGCTTCTTAATAATTAACACTCTTTCCTTCCCTACCAAAGAAGTCGAAGAACTCAAAGGAGCCAGTTGTGTGATTTTAAAGTCTATGATTTTATTCCCCCAGGACCAATAGTACTCTTGAGTTGCCAACTGAATAAGCACTGGAAGGTTCTCAGCATTAAGAAGCTTATATTTAAAACTGACTATGGCTTTCCCCAAAAAATTTTTTTGGGAAGACCCAGTTCCAGCTGCATAACTGAAGATGCTATACATGGAGATAAGGCAAGGGTTTTACACAGACACACACAAAGAAATCTGAAGCTTGTCAAGTAATTCAACTGGATCTGAGAACCAGATTTGAGCCCCATATAGCATGCAGAGTAGAACTAGTGCCTTATATGCTCATAACAGTCCTGGTATAAACTGAGCACCTTGGGGAGAAAAAGAATTTAAGGGTTAACAGTGACAGTTCAATTGCATATTGATTATATTTAGATCAGGAAAAATCTGACCTGAAGACAATCCACAAATATCTAAATTCACTGACCACTTGTAATGAGTGTGTGCCAACTGTCCACCTTTTGATTGGTTACTTTTTAAATTTTGCAAAAATATTTTTAGATTTGTCTTAACTGATCTCTAGAAGTTTGTTACTGCAATTGGTCATAAAAGCTTTCATACCTCTCTTCAGGCTAATCTGAGACCTAGAAAGCAGTAGCAGAGTAGTAGCAGTACAGTAGTATAGTAAGGCATAAATGGAAAAACTTCCAAACTAGTGCATGGATGGGAATAAAATCAGCTACCTGGTGATACACGTTGCCTGAAAGAAGCATCAATGGAGAGAAGTTAAGGGTTCAACCCATTCAAATCCACCATTCACTTCTCACCCACTCACCTTTTCATATCTAAGCCTTGATACTGCTTTGTCAAGAGCAGTGAATCAGAAACTCCAGGATGGTGACAAGCTCTGATTGAATCAGGCTCATTGTAACACACATTATCACACATGCAGAGACCTAAAATTCCTCTCAGACCAAATGAGACTACTATTTATGTATACACTAGAATCTGGCTGCAGTGGCTTCAAGGACCTTGGTAAGCCATTAATCAAGGGATGAGGCAATTACAACTATTCTAACAAATAATGATCAAAAACAGATGTCATAATTTATTTTATTATCCAGGCACTGAGCATGAGTACCATTGCAAAGAACCAAGATCAGTGGAGTATTGCACTTAACATTAACTACTAATGGCTGTGCTTATAAAAACATATATTTTGCATTGTGAATTTAAGGCAACAACACATTACTAACAATAATACTAGGTTTAGATGCACATTTGGTGCATTCACACGTCCCTGAACAAAAGCATCATCTCAACGGCTCTTGGTGACAAATGAGGCTATATAAGTATATCAGAATCTACCCCCAGCATTTAGAAGATGTTTACTGTCAATTAAGAAGCAATTACTGTCAATGAAGATAATAAAATTGTTCACAAGTCGACAGTCACATTCACATGTCTTGACATACAAATGATATTATTTATCTCTTGATGCAAGCAAGGGCTCATCAGGAAAAACATTAATTCATAAAACTGTGCAATGATACAGCAGCATATTGTGCGTATATGCAATAGATTATATTGCTAAGTACTTTTGACTTTAAGGTACTATTTTAATTCTATGGAAACGATTTTTCATTTGTATGCAGGATTCTTTGCTTACAGTACCATCATACTGGAATGTTGCCATGGGATGCTAAGAGGCGATCGGTGCTAAAGGCACTCCAAATTTGTTTTCTCACAGGGGAACATGCTTCCTCTAAATTTTCATTTAACAAACATTTAAGCAATAACACCAGAAAATTCCTTCAATGGCTTCAGTTGGCAGAAATCAAGAGGTTACGTTGGGCAGAGCATTTCTGTGAATGAAAGGGAGGACAATTTCTGCTGATTCCTTCCTCTTTGTGCAGATCAGCAGGGGCCCCCCACATGCTGTTTGTGGTGGGTCCCTAGCCCCAGGAGCAGCATTGGAGGGGGGGTCTTTAGGTCTGCAGTGGGGGGAGGGGGGAAGGAAGGTCTACTTCACTGACAGAAAGTGGAAATGTTCTGCGGAATCCCTAGCAGTGTAACAATTTAAATCCACAGGAGATTTGTGTCATTTCTGTGCAAGACTCAGGAATAAAAAGCCTGTGGGAAATGCAGACCTGAAGTTCTCCCCTCCCCCAAAATATCTGAGCCAATCAGTCTCACCCATTAAGTACACCAGAACTCTAGAGATCAGAGTTCAAAGTAGGAAGAAAGAAGATAAGCCTTCAAAAATAAATAAATAAAAATGACAATTTCTGGCTCAACATCACAGAGCTGACAACTGTTCCCCAAATACAGGGCAAAACTGTGGACATGGGGCACATTTATTTCAGCAGAAAACTGAAAATCATGAGGAAAACAGTGTATTTAATAGTGATTATAATGATATAAGACCACTCAGGTAAATAAATGAGAAGAAAACCCGTGAAGACTATTATGATTACAGTACTGAAGTTGTACCTTTGCTCTTCTTTTTCTCTGTATATACACAGTATATTCTACTGCTGCTGCCAACTTTGCAAACAACAGAAAACAAACATAGCAGTGGCACTTAGTAACTATCTTGTAGTCTGCAACTCTGATCCCATTTTCACATAACGTTTCAAAAGCACCTGCTTAGCTAAAACACCCCAATCCCAATATTTTTAAACTGCACAATCCAGATCCAGCAACATGGGTGACACATGTAGAAATAGACTGTAATATTAGATAATGACCCATATCACATTTTAATATTCAAACAGTATCCAGGACAGATGTCTCGAGAAGGTTAGCAAACAAGAGTGTTGCTCACTCCTGGATTCTGTGATCTCTCTTCTATTTCCTGAAGACAGGAAAAGAATGTAGCAGAGCCAAATTCATGATGTCTTAGAGCACCTCTGCTAGTGATCCCGGAAACCTCATTATTTTAGCTAAGTTATGTCAATTCTTTGATTGGTCACTAAAAACTAAATAGCACCACATTCCACCCTGAAGATCAATACCCAAGCAACTGTCTGCTAGCTAGAATGATGTTGAAAACATAGTGTTCATGACTGAATACCCTTGAAAGAAAGCTGCAGAAACATTTTACAGTCGCCATACAAGCACATGAGAGAGACTGAGGTTGCAATTCTATACACATTTAACTAGGAGTAAGACCTATTGAACACTGTAGGGCTTTTACTTTTGAGTAAACATGCGAAGATTGGACAGTAGATTTTGTTGTGACTTTCTGCAGTGTTGCTAGTAGGCCAAGTAAATAATACTACAGGTTAAAGCAAAATAAGGGTGACAATCACAGCTGGCACTCATTCTATGGACTTCCAGGATATAAGTAAGTGCCCAATATGAATGGCACTGAAATTGTAAAGTACATATTCAAGTGAAGGGAGACATACCAGCATGCTGTCCCTATACAGTAATTTCCAGAATCAGAAAAAGAACTTTTCTAGGCAGCACAGCAGAATCAAGGCACCCCATGATACAAATTTAAGCTGGGTTGAAACCAGTTTAAATGTTACAGAATTCCTTCCCAAAACTATAGCATTGCAGGAGTGCTGATTGTTTTCTGATACTGTTACCTTGCCTTTTATAGAAATACCTCACCTAGGATCTCTTGGCTGTGGCCATGACACTTAAACAAGTTTGAACCTGGTATAAATTTGCACTGTAACTTCATCATACTGTAAGTGCATCACAGGGTCTTGAGAGGTGCAAAGAGAGCTTGCAGGAGCATTTATCACACAGAGAATTTTCACTACTACCACTGTTGCTGTTTTTTTGAGATATTGGAGATCACAGTTCATTGATTCAAAAAACTAACATGCCCACCATGTTTTAAAGCCCCAAGACAGTAGCTTCATTGAACATACAGGCTTCCATCAAATGTAAGGCATTCCACTCCAAGTTGATGCATTTTCTGAGGCCTTCATGTCGATTTTCAAAGACACAGATGGAATACTTCTACATTACTAAGCCAGCTGTTCTCTAAAAAGGAGAAACCAAACACAAAAATTAAAAACAAAAAGAGAAATTAGATCTTAAGACTATCCAGTTGACACTCTGGACTACAACCTGGTTTTCTACTAAAATCTTGATAGCTGCACACTGCATCATTTGACAAAACAGAGTGTTTTAAAGCCATGTGGAATTGACACTTGTTCTAAAGTTACAGACTGCCTGTATCTCCAACCTATAGATCTTTTCAATTTACCCACCCAGATCCAAACCCTCCATACCATTTCCTCTCACCTCATATACTCATACCACCTTTCATTTGCAATGCCCAACCCCTCACCACGGAACAGAAAGCCCTTCAAAGTGGCAACCCATGAAGAGCGAGCAATTCCTGCTATTGCACAGGGGGTGGGGGTATGGGGCTGACTTTTAGCTATGATGAGCAAAGCTACCTTTTTTTTTTACACCTGTACAATTTGCACAGAAATTAAAAGGGTGTCATTTTGCCTCTCAGATATTTGAAATGGATACTAGCCATAAGTGATGGAAAAAGAAAAGCAGCATAGTTTTGAGATTTGCAGTGAATTAACTATTTTATTTACATGATCCAAAAGAAAGTTCACAGTTCCAATACAATTACTCAAGACATGTTGATATCACCACAGTATTCATATTTGGCTACTCTATTTGAAAATACCAGCTGTATGACTTTATGATGTATATTTCCTTTGGCACATAAAGTTAACAAATGGCAGGCTAATACTTCATAAGTGCACACATTCAAACTGCATGATTCAACATATACATCCTCCGCCTAAGCACACAGAAAAGAAATTTTATTTTCTTTTTGAAGAATAGCTTTTTATACTGTCTTTAGGGTTGCCATCCACCTGATGGGGGCCAGGTTTTTCCCACTTTTGAGGCCCCCAATTCAATGCCAGCCAGTGGGGGAGCCCCACCCTTGAAAAGCCCTGTCATGCCTGGCACAATTACGTCACCTGGAGGTGATGCCATCATGCCGGGCACGTAGTAAGGGTAGTAGTAATAGTAAGTAAGTTTATGCACAGTATGGGGGACGCTCTAGCATTTGGGTAAAAACTCTATGGTGAACATTGCTAGTACCATTTTATGTAATTCCACTATACTCAAGACAAAATCCACCTCAAGCAGTTTCTCTGGAGAGGTGCCGTAGAAATGTTCTAAATATATAAATAATCATTGCAAACATCAATGTGTTTCTTGCTACAGCATACAAATGTAATCTAATTCTTCTTCTGGCACTTTCAACATGTGGCTCATATAGCAAATGAGTAGACCAAATGAACAACTCAGAAGCTCTTCTTAAGGAGCTCAAACACCATCATCAGGCAGTCCCTTTTTGATCCTATCCAAACATTCATATTGTTATCTATAATACAATACAGTGTCATAACTGCTTAGGTTTGTGTGCTATTGAAGCTTTGGTAAAACAGCCATTTTTCTTCTATCATACAAGTAAGTGTTCAAATACACCTGCTATGGTCTCATTACTATTTCACTTTTATCATTAGAGAATAAAAGAAAGCAATGCATGTTGCTCTCCAGTCTGAAACATGATCAGCTATCCCAAGAAGCATAGATGATATGTCAGATAAAAGGCTTACTACAAAACCAGCAACACACTGTTAAAAAGTTCAGCTCTCTGGACATATCATGCTACTAATGTAATCTTTCCCATAACTGTACAGACTCAGATCCCACAAATCTCTGGGAAAGACCACAATGTAACAGCACCCTGGCTGAAATGAGAAAAAATGACCTCAAAAAGAGCTAAGAGTTTATTGAAATTAACTGCTTGAAGGCCAAGCTCGATATGTTTTGAGTGAGCAGACTGAAGGGCAGCTTAGAATATTCAATCCAGCAACAATATATTGCCTCTTGCATTGTCTCTTGGACTACTATACTCTAGCCTAGCATCTTATGAGATCCTCTCCTCTCAAATATGAAAGTCGGTTCAAACCATACACCTGGAAGATCACAGGCATGAACCACACATGCGTTATGGCAATAAAGGGAATTGGAATTGGAACTGCACATGCAAACAGCCAACTTCTATGAGTAGCATAACACCAGACTAACAAGATCATGGATCACAAGAGTGGCAAATTTGCAGTGCATTTAGACTGGCTTTTACTGATGGCTTTCCCAGTTGAAAATAGACAGAGACTCTAGCATTCTATTACTGAAATAATACTTAGAATATTTGAAAATAATTGTACCAGGAGCTATTCAGCAATTTACAACTATTATTTAACTAATATACAGTAAAGTGCTGGTCTAGGTTATCTTACTTCATTCAACATACAGTAAACTATCCTACACTAACTTCAATTTTTGATTAATCTACAAAATGGGAAAGGCTATTGGGATTTCGACTCTGACAGGAAAAACATATACTTGAGCAAGCAGTATTTAAATTAAAAAAGATTATTGGTTTGTTATGGCATCTATGGCTTTGGACTTCTTGAGCACAGATATGTGCATTACAGGATGAGTTGTAAGATGGTTGTTTGGACAGACTGCCCATAATACATTCAGGATACAGTATAGTATCATCACTGAATAATTCTGAAAGGTCGGGTAGTCTAACAAATATCTTAGTCTCTTCCCCACCTCTGTCTTTAGGCTAAGACTAAATGTACTATGTCCAAGAGTAACTGAGATAGAAATCTTTCTAGATCCATAATAGTTGCAAATTAATATTTGAGACATCTACTCTGCAATCATATGCTTGTGCACTTGGATAATTCTTGTTTTTTTTCCTCAGGGCTTACCTTACAGTTTTTTCAGCATTCTCAAAGTAATTTGGTTCTCTTGATACAGCAACCAGTCCACTCATCTTTTCTTCCACTAGCTGTTGCATGACTGACTGTTCTCCTACAGCTAAAATTGTTCCTGAGCAAAGAATTTACAGCTACCAAAACCACATCCATGCATCTGGGTTTTGCAATGTGGAAGCACACAGCTGAAATGCAGTGTTATTGGTTAAGCAAGAAGTATGAAGCGTAAGATATACCAAGGCTAGATAGATTGTGCTTGGGTAACACTCCTCCCCACTTAATGGGATAAAAATGCAACATCCCCTTCTGATGATGTAAAATAATTAAATAGAAATGATGTAAAAGAAATTAAATACATATATTATCACAAGACCACTTAACAATGACTACCTACCTGGTTACCTTGAATCACCTTACAGTCACACTATCATATATAACTGATGGGTGGTAAAATATATTAATGGTGATGTCTGTATATTTCAGGCTACTCAAACGGAACAATATATTGTGAGTCTCCTTTCAAATAACTGAAACCTCTGTCTCCCACTTGGTAGTCCATAAAATAATTTCCCTCTCAGCATGTCACTAATGGAATTGTGAATTTAAAATGTTCTGCTTTCAATTTCCCTTCCTCATACATACTCTGCAGTTACATCCATGAGAGTATGTCTGGATTAGCAGCTATTTGCACCATCTCCTGCTAGTGGTGCAAACAAGAAACTATAGGCCCAGGATCTGTCATAGCACTTCACATCTTGTTTTCACATGCAAAATATTTTGCCCCCATTGAAGAGGTCCAAGCTTTATATGACTGGTCAAGTCTCATGCAGTTCTTCCTGGCCACTATCTCACCTTCCTGCTCCTTCATTATCCGTAACCTTTAAACATCTTTCTAAGATATGAATTTGTGTCATGATATCAATGCTGTATACAACCGAGAATCCCAGATGCTTCACCATCCTGCCTGAATAATTCCATCCCTCCCTCTTCAGTTTCTGCAAGCACAGGATCAAATTTATAGAATTTGGCTAAGCTCAAGTTCACAAATCTAGAGTTTGTCAAGGTTTTTGTTTAAACCCAAGCTTGCAAATGATGGAAGGAGTTAAATATTTATGTATGGAAAACACAGGAACATTTTCCCAGGGCAGCAATAAACAAAGCCAAAACATTTAAGGCAAATTAGGGCATATAATAAAGCATATTGTATTGGCAAATAATCTTCCATTTCTTTTGAGAATGTTCTCATTAAGCCAGATCACAGAAACAGTGCAAATACCTAAGGTGCATCATAGATAGTAATGTGCCTGAACACATTAACAAAAGGTATTTCTCTATTCCAAGGTTATCCACTCACAGCTGTAAAGCCACAAGTAACTACAAAATGGTTAAAATTCTAGGAAAACTGCATTTCATAAATGGTCGATAAAAGTAATGTTATGAGTGTTACAATGAAACGTTCACAATCACCACTTAGTACATGCAAAGCTGAAATTCCACACTACAAAAGAACGAAATGCAACCAAAAAAAATCACACATACAAACAACTTCACACAACACCAACAGTGTCAAAGAACTGAAACACACACACATTCATAAATATAATATTAGAAGCTGACCATATGAGATTCACATGTAAAATGGAAAAAGGTGGTATATTAAGAGAGATTTGCCAGTCAATGCAGTCGAGGGGAGTACAGGTGAGTGTAGCGTCATCATAGTCAAATTATGCAAGGGAAGAAAAGTGACAGACTGGCCATTCTGTACAGGTCTGCAGCAAAGGCCTCTCTCCTCTGACTTGGTAACAAAGACAGACATGAGGGGCGCACAGATGATGATTTCATCTGATTTCTACCTGTAGACAGGGGGATAACAAGCCATTTACATGCCCTCTCATCATAATGTGAGAAAGAGGGCATACAAATATTTCCCAACCTTAGCATTCTTTAGCTTTAGCCCATGCCTGTGCTGTATGGTTCAGCTACATTTCCTAAAGAAAGCAGCACATAACAGGTTATATGACCAGCATCACTTGCAGTGTTCCCTCTAAGCTGAGTAAGTGTGAGCTAGCTCACACTTACTCAGCTTAGAGGGAACATTGATCACTTGTACCTTAGCCAATTTGCTGAAGGATCCCTTCTTCCTTTTAAGGAAGTTTATTCTTTAAAAGCAAGAAGGGATTCCTTTAGCAAACTGGCAAAGGTACATGTTAAAAGCAGTAATGTACAAACTCACAATCTCTTAGAAGGTCACAAAACATTATATTATTCCATCTTCAGACATCCTGATAGGATTATACTTCATATGGATGGACTTAACACATTATTTTCAAAATAGTGTACAGGCACAAAGAAATCCTAGATATCAAAGGCATACAGAGCAATTTCAGCAAAGGACTAGCCTCCTTCCACTGTTGCTCAACAACCTGGAACTGGAACAGGCCTCTCTGAAGTAGTTCTACTATCTTTCTGTGAGGTATCATTTTACAGATATGTGTCAGCAGGATATTTATGACGACAACCCTTCTTATATGCTCGAATCAGAAATGTTCAGGAGGACATTTTTATAAGGGAATTAGAATTGCAGTATAATGGAACAGTCCAGAGCTGTTCTTTTATAAGAGAACAAAATTGTAATCTATTGCAATATTTATTGTATGTATCATCTTGCTTTTACTGCACTGTTTTCTGCCTTTGCAATCCACTTTCTGCTTTCTATTTGCATTGCTTTCTAATTCTGTGATACTAGTCCTATTGCACGGTTTATGCTGATTGAATTGTTTTTATATTTTGTAATCCACCTTGAGTCTCCACCTTGCACCTTGACCTTAAGAAAGGTCAAGTAAATAAATAAATAACTTGTGCCTGGACAACACATATCAAAGCTCACACTAGCATTTTGAAGATGTTCATGTCTAAGTACTGAATTCTTGGTTTGCTATGGTAAAGCAAGACTGACCAAGAAAAACCAACTGTGGTCCATCCGTTTTTGACATAATTTATCATTCATCCAAATACAGAAGCCTACAAATGGGAAATGAACTAATAAACATGTGGTAGCTTAGGACCAATGCACGTAAGCCAGTCCAGGTTTGTTACACTCAACAGGGAGCTAGATTCCATTGTGGCTTCCTGATGAGTGAACCCATGTAGTACTTGGATGAGATGTAGCCTAGTGGTAGAGCATGTTTGCATTCAAAAGACTACAGGCCCAATCTGTGACACCCCCAATATGAAAACAACAGCAGGACTGAGAAAGACCACAGTAAGCTGCTGACAACACAGGGTAGACAGGCCAACAGCCAGACTCCATATAAGGTGGATTCATTTGTCCATGATTCACGTGTTTGCAAACATTATTCATATTTTACATTTTGGCAGTATTCAAACATCACAAAAACCTGTGTTTTGATCAAACCCCAGTTAGTCAAAATGTCTGAATGCAGAAAGTCCAAACAAAGCAGGGTTTATTAGTTTGTACCAATCTATGATTTCAAACAAGGGTTTGTAGCTGGTTTCTTGCCACAATTGGTTCTAATCATGAGTTGTTGTGATATCTGCATTCACAAGCTATAGTTTGCTGTAACTGCAACAAATGAGGATGTCCTCCTTGCTCCAAGATGGGAAAGAGGAAAAAGGCAAACAAACTGAGGTTTATGTGCAAACAAGGACCGGTTACTTATTTCTTGCAGACAAACCATAATCTGTTGCACAACCACAGTTTATCATGATATGTGAATGCAGCCACAGGGATGTAAAGTTAAAATCCTAACAAGTAAGTTATAACTTCAGTAAAGTTACTTAAAGATAGGTTGGTGATTTGAACCATTCTTGTTCTATTTTAAATTTATATAAATGTCTATTGTTATATAACCCATAATATATTTTACCCTACCTGAATCCTTGCTTTCTAGTTTGCAGGAGCATTATTTGATACCTCCTTTCCATACATTCCTTCCTTCTAAACGGACTTCGGATCATCTCTCAGTAAGTGCCTATTCATTTATATATCTATATATATTACAACACATACAAACTGTTCTCAATGGTACTCACAGGCAAGCACTTCCCACTTGAAGCTGCAAAGAAAAAAATAGCATAGGAAAGCTCAAGCTGTAATTCAGTGCAGGTATAAAAAGCAAAAAGCAGAGCAGCATACAGAAAGAGAATGGACACAATCCCCACAAACAAGGAGACTAGAGTGGATATATCCAAAATCATAGCACAAAACAAAGCCCATGAATGTTAATTAGTGAAGTAAGGGCTATCATGATTACCTATACGGCTGTTTTCAAGCCAGTGCAAAATAGCAGAAGGTGCAAAAATAAGTCTGTACCTCTCTTTTCTCAAGATTACCACCCCCAATCAACATACTCCAATTTTAGAATGAGGCCTTTGATGGAGATCAAGTCAGCTAGCCCACAGTTAATTACTAGGCTGGTACTGATGCTGCTCAGAAGAGCTCTGAAAAGTAAGGCAAGATTTCAGCACCTGCTTCATTTGTGCAACATCCCCCCCCCCCGACAAACCTGGCCCCAACAGATTTATATTCTTATATTACTATGCAAAGCCTGACATCACATGTCTTACAGGATCATAACAAAATGAGTGTCCACAGTGGTGGGATACCATAACCAATGAACAGGGGTCTCTATGTAATTTGTTCATTTGCAGCACCACTACACTGTCTAGTGAAGCAACTCTGACTGAAGTACCCAGTAAACATGGGGCCCAGATCTATACCCTTATTCAATTACAAAGCATCTGAATGCATGGTGTAGCCTGAGATAGAAGCAGTTGATTAAAAAGAAAAAAAGGCAAGAAAAGTTGCACATTTGGCAAGAGAGCTTATTTTACAGCACATTCAATTTTTGTAAGGCAAAGCCTTTTATCTATCCTGTCTAGGGGATAAGTATAGCGGCCTTGGTAACAACCAATTTTTGAATAGTAACAATGACTATCCACCTGAGAAAGTTATGAGTTATGAGTGCACTGTGTCTACAGGAAACAGGATCCAGTGAAAAGCTTTATTTATCTGCCCAATTTGTTTTAAAATGTACATACTCCATAACAGGTTCAATGGAGAGACTTTTTCTTGGTTTCTGAAACACAGTTTTTTTGTAAAAGAAAAAATTGCAGCAGTTGAAGATGTCATTCCTTTTCAGTCAATTGTTTATAATGGAATTCTTAAAGATGAGGTCATCAAAGTGCACTTGATTTTTGGAGTGGAGCAGAGCAGTCTTTGGCCAAGATTAAAGGGCACTGGCCCAGTATTCTGTGTTCCCTCTTTCTCTCTGTGTCACACACACTGAGAGATCTGTGAAGCTTCCAGCTATGTGTTAGATGTAGTGCAAGAGGTTGCTTCCAAAAGTGGAAACTGATATGCACAACGAGAAGCATTTAGCCCCGCACAAAAGGGCTCTTGGGTTCCTGACTTTTTATAGTGGTTCTATCCAATGATCCATATATGTTAGAGGTAGGATTTCTGAAAAGTTTGTTGGTAGCCTTCAATTAACATTTATATATTCAAAGATGGCATTACATTACACATGACAAATATCATTTGGAACTGCCAGTGGAGCAAGAACATAAAAAACACTAGTATTCAAAGTGGCAGTGTTGACACTCTAAATTAAAATAATTGGTAGGCAGAGAGGATAGAATTGCATACTCTTCCCACTTTTAATTACTTTCAATGGGATGGCAGATGTAAATTGCTCTATATTATGAAGAACAACACTGACAAATGCCATGTTGCCCAATTTTTGCACTGCTTTGAATCAACTGCACGTGTGGCTTTCTGACAGCAGTTTAGGAGAGAGGAATTACCACCTGAACACCGTCTTGCAGCTTCTGTTCATTGGCCGCATCCCGAGCCTCTGGGAACAGCAGAGACCCTGCTGGGTTGAGGGGCTTGCTCCCAACACTGTAATTGCGAGGACGCCTTACTGTGTCCGAGCTGGCTAGTGGTGTAAAGCTGTTCCTTCTCATCCTTACAGGGGTTTGGCTCTTTGGAAGGTTGTTCTGATTGAAAATGGAGGATACCATAAAGAATGAGAAGTCAAACTACAAAATCTTAAATCAAAGTTAATACCACTGAATATTTCTCATGCCAGACATTGTATATATGACATTGATTTTCAGGACTGAAATAGAGCCCTCTGACAGAATAACTGATTTGTTATCTCAGGCATCCAGCCAGCAATATATGTACCCTGATCTAAGATCCAGGTAGTATATTACTGGGCCACTGTGTTCTTTCCTGTAATGGAATTGGTGCACAGGTATTCCAGGAGAAATCCAGGGATACTTTACACATTACTGGGCTACTAAGTCCCTTCCTGTGATGGAGCAGTAGGCATGAACCCCCTTCTCTAAGATGTAGCATTTATTCTGTGCATGAGTGTAAGCATGACAGTTGCAGATTATGCAATACTTCACCTTCAGAAAACATAGGAATAGATCTCTCACACACCAGGCCACTTTGTGTTCAGCTACATGCTTGAAGCCTTGTGTCACACTTTGTGGGAGATGTATGGAGTACGAAGGGGGTACGTGTAGGCTCTTCCACAATAGGAAGGGACTTGGGGGCCTTGTGGCTTATAAACCATGCCTAAATCCTCCTCCCCACAAGGATTTCACCCTAAAAAAGTCTTCCCTTTAACTGTTTTGGAAACTGTCATGGACTGAGAGTACTCACTTTCCTTTCTTCTCACTGGTATGTACAGCAGCTGAAACAACAGCTTTTAACTAAAAAGTTTGTGCAACAGTCAAATACTAAGTGTATCAGAGAAATACCTCTGTTTTCCAGCTCTTGATCACAATTTAGATTTTCAAAGCTGTTAAAAATTCCCATCTCTTATAATTTATCCAAATCTCTAAATAAATGTCAACAGTGACTTTTTCTTATGGGGGGTAAGCTAAGGGGACGATATTCCTGAGAAATGACTGCAGGTTACTTCAGGGGAAAAAATTCCTCAGTCCCACTGGTGGTGGGAAGTGAACATAAGAACATAAGAGATGCCAGTGTTGGATCAGGCCAAAGGCCCATCCAGTCCAACACTCTGTGTCACACAGTGGCCAGAAATACCAGGTGCCATCAGGAGGTCCACCAGTGGGGCCAGGACATTAGAAGCCCTCCCACTGTTGCCCCCCCCCCAGCACCGTCAAGTTGCAGCTTGCAGTAGGATTTTGAAGGCAAGAGACATTCGGAGGTGGTTTGCCATCGCCTGCCTTCACATCACGACCCTGATATTTCTTCGTGGTCACCCATCCAAATATTGACCAGGGCCAACCCTGCTTAGCTTCCAAGCTCTGATGAGATCAGGCTAGACTGGCCTATCCAAGTCAGGTCAGGACTACTAAGGCAGTTATGCACTCAGGTTCTTGGCATGCAGAAACACAGTGCTCTCTTACAGATCAGAAGATTTCAGCTATTTTGTTGCTAGTAAAGCAGTATCCTATGGTAGGGGAAGCGGAATGGAGCTTCTTGGGATTCAAATACTTGGGTGTAGGGTGGTGCCAACCTAGTTCTTCCCAGCAGCCCTCAATATCTAAGCAAACCTGTGGCACAGCCCTGCTGTTGTGTCTTAGAGGAGCTGGTAGGAAGTGATGATGCAGCATTATTTCCTCTGGCTGCTCAGGGAGCATAGTGAGAGTACTGTTTTGGGAGTTGTGGTTTTTTAAGAAGCTAGTTTTTAAGCCTTCTGGATTGGACTAGATTTCTAGTGAAAACTCAAATTAATACAACAGTGTATGTTCAATATAATTAATGACACAATTAGGCATAGGATGGTGCCAAGACCATGACACTGTATTCCAGTCTCATGATTTCTGGAGTCTGAGATTGCTCCACCCTGGCTCTCAAACTGCAGCAGGGTTTGTTGGATCACCCACAGATCTTCTTCCTCTCGTTCTCCTCCTTTGCTCTGATTTTTCTAGAAGCTGCTTTGATCTGATGTTTCTGAAATCACTGGAGTCAAAGCAGGTTCACATGTGGATAGGAAGGTATAAATTTCTGAATCTCCCTACCACATCCAGCACCATTTCCCCTACCCATCATTTAATGCTAACCCTTCAGGGGCCCTGAAAGGCTTTTTGCTGTTTCTTCAAAAAATCATAGTAGGCTTATGTGTTGTGATACACTTTAGTGATAAATCTACTAACAATTCTTCCCAGAGTAACCTTTACGGAGACTCTGAACTGGAAAAACCATCTTGCATCAGTAAAATCTTCAGCATTAAGAATGGTAGGATCAATTTTACATTTTTTCCACACAAAGGGTGAACATCTGATTGACCCGGCACTGAAATTATTTAACAGCAAGGTCACCCCCCACCTCTTATATGGAATTGAAGTTTGGGGCTGGAAGGGGGATATTTTGGCTAATCTGGAGGTAATCCAGAACCAATTTATAGGGCGAATTCTAGCTTTGCCCAGAGGCACCCCCACATCTTTGATGAGAGCTGAACTGGGACTCCCCTCTCTTAAGGCCTGGGCACACCTGGCGGTCATAAAATACTGGAAAAAGAACACACCTCTAAGTTCCAACTCTATAAGGCAACAATCAGACAACCTCCATTCTTAATACCATTATCCAAAAATATCCAGATGACCTTCTCAGGGCCTCAGCTGAGAATTCACAACTTAGGGACTGGATATATGATGCTGATGCACTGATCGATTGTTCTCTAATTCTGAAATCTAAAGTGGCTCCCTGGTATAAATATTGTAAATTTTACCACCGCAGGTGGAGTTACCTAGTTACCCATTCGAGTTACCTAGTTAATATTTCTAACTATAACCTTAGAGTGCCCTTTACAGCTTTACTATTCCAAACTATGCAAACAGCACTTTTGGCTGGCCATTGTTCGCATACTCCAAAAGAGCAATGTCTCTGTATTTGTGGCTTGCCAGTGGTGGAGGACCTTCCTCACTACATACTTGACTGTCCACTCTATAGCACTCCAAGAGATAAATTTTTAGCAGGAATTCTACCGGTCATGCAAGCATACCCAGAAACTGAAAAGATTGCATTCTTGCTTTCAGATAATCTATCCCATAGAGTTTCCTTGTTTGCTGTAGCCACATCTAAGATTAGATCTAAGGAGCAGGCTACCTGATGGTGATTAAACTTCTTGTATTCTTCTTCTTCTTCTTCTTATTATTATTATTATTATTGATTAGTAGTTAATTTTAACTTGGATATTAATGGTGCTTTTTAATATTTTATGTTCCGCTGAATTCTGTATTTTGCAATGGTAAAGGTAAAGGTTCCCTTGCTCGAAAGCCAGTCGAATCTGACTCTAGGGTTGCGGTGCTCATCTCCGTTTCAAAGCTGAAGAGCCAGCGCTGTCCGAAGACGTTTCTGTGGTCATGTGGCCGGCATGACTAAACACCAAGGTGCACGGAACACTGTTACCTTCCCACCAAAGTGGTACCTATTTATCTACTTGCAATTTCTTGCTTTCGAACTGCTAGGCTGGCAGGAGCTGGAACTAGAGATGGGAGCTCACTCCATCATGCGGCACCCGGGTCTCGAACTGCTGAACTACTGACCTTCCACAGCCTGTAGTTCAGCGTCTTAACTACTTGAGCCACCGCAGCTCCTATTTTGCAATGACCAATGGCTTAATACAATAAACCACTGTACTGTACTCTACTGTACTAACAATTCTTCAAAAAGTTGGCAAAAATCCTTCCAGGAAGGGATGTGTGTGAAGAATGACAGGCAGAAAGGGATGGGGAGGAAAACCAGAGAATCATTTGCTGTTGCCATTGCGAATGCTTTTGCATTCACACTGTCAATAAGTCCACAATGGAGAATAGTTCCCACGTGGAAGCAGCCTAACTTATTAATGTTAGATACATTTAAGTTTTTCCAAAGTCCTAAAAATGGCACAGTTATAACTCTTAGTCCATGCATGCTTTCCCCTATATAGCTATTTTCCCTTGTAGCACTTTCATTATAGTGTTTTTATTTTTGCTTTATGCAAGTCCTAGCACAAATAGTAGTGTTATATTCAGTCCCAATGTATCCATCTGTCCCCAGTGTATCCCACCAGCCCACCACGAAGCTCAAGATGGTGTACAGGGTTCTCTCGTCCCCACCTTATCCTCACAACAACCCTGGGAGTTAGGTGAGGGTAGGAGAGAGTGACTGGACCAAGGTTACCAAACAAGCTTCCATGGCAGCATGAAGAGTTGAACCTGGGTCTCCCAGAACCTAGTCCAACCAGTGCACCACTCTGGCAGTTAATGAGACAGGGGAGGTGAGGAGAGGTATTATTGCAGAGGAGAGAGTCTTCCTTCATTGGACAGAGGAAGAAAACACCTTTTGTAATGCAAATGAACATTCTGGCCAAGCTAAGATTTGCACTCACATTACAAACTGATTGAAAGAACTCATGTGTTAAAATGCCCGAAGACTGGAATAGTTCCCATTAGTGGTGGGAAGTGCTGTCAAGTCGCAGCCAACTTATGGCAACCTCGTGGGGTTTTCAAGGCAAGAGATGGACAGAGTCAATTTACTATTGCTTGCCTCTCTATAGCAGCCCTGAACTTCCTTGGTGGTTACCCATCCAAGTACTAACCAGGGCCAATCCTGATAAGGTTGGGCCAGCCTGGGCAATCAAGATCAGGTCCCATTAATATGAGCCCATAAAATACATCTGTTATTATCAGTGATCTGAAATTTGTTTACTGAAATTACAACTGCCAAATTAACAAATCTATATGCCTACAGGTGAGGCAGCATATTCAAAGCACTGAGTGCTTTGAAAAATCCTGGTTCTTGGCAAAGAGACATTGCTGTGAGACTGTTAAGCATTGTCAGCTGCAGTTCAGCTACTGCAGAACTGAAGCCACGACCAAGTGCCTAAATTTTAAGTCAGTGTCTTGAATTGCCAGTGAATTCTTTTTTGGATTAAGATTAGCTAAGTATGATTGGCCGCGCAGTGACATTGAGCCCCACAAGAACTTCACCCGCCTGCACAGCAAGCAACCCCAAATGGTAGTAAATTGACCCCTGGCCCCAGATATGTATAAAAATTATTCAACTTCCTCAAATACCAGAACTGTGTATTACACAATGATTGCTATCTTGACACCTTTGGCACTTTAATGAAATAACATGCAAACAGTTTTCCACTCTCAACACACTGGTTTGTAGACAGGAAGAAGATAAGGCCACAGCTGTAGGTAGGAGTAAAGAGGAACAAGGTGCAAGGTTGAGGAGTTTTATTAAACCTTCTAGATCCCTACACATTTCACGATATGCTTCGTCGGGGGATCTAATACAATGTAAAATATACAAACATAAATTCAATTAAATTTAAAAATTCTTTAAAAATGAAAATGTAAACTGAATCAAAACTCAATTTGAGCATCATATAGAGTTATTTTACATATTCTCTAATGTGGAACAAAAATTACATAGTTTATAACAAAAAAAATGCTTTGGTACTGAGAAAGATAAAAGAACTCTAAAAAATTAGCACAAGGTCCATATCAGAAAGGTAGACAGATAGACAATGTGGCATACTTTTCACAGAAATTTCAGTGGCTCCCACCTTGAACATGGACCTTCTATACTTATCTAGTCATGGTGACTAAGCATTTTTGAGATCTGCAGTCCTTTAAAGGTAAAAAGGTCCCTGAATGTATTGCATCATATCTGGCTACAACATACAGTGAGCTCTACCCAACTCATCCAGTTGTTCAAGGTAGAAGCCACTGAAGTTTTTGTGAAGGGATGCCACATTGTCTGTTTGTCTACTTTCTGATATGGACCTTGCATTAATGTTTTTGAGTTCTTTTATGTTTCTCAGTATTAAAGGATTTTTGGTTACAAACTATATAATTTTTGTTCCACACTACAGAATATGTAAATTAACCCTATACCATGTTCAGATTGTGTTTTAATTCAGTTTACAAGTTACTTTAATTTTAAGAGAATGTTTAAATTATTATTCCATATACACATTTTAATTGAATTTATGACTGTATATTTGACTTTGTATTAGATTCCCCAAAGAAATATATAGGAAAATGTGTAAGGATACAGAAGTTCTGATAAAACTCTTCAATCTTGCACCTTGTTCCTCTTTTCTCCTACATGGATTTGCAGTACAGACATTAGTATCTACCGTGTGAGTACAAATGTCCCTTTCCTGATTTTTAATAGAGTATAAAAAGTTATTGGTACTTTTGGATCTGTTGTTGCCCTCTGCTTTAGCAGCCTACAAATAGGTCACCTGTAATACAGTGATTGTAGTTGTGAATGGAATGAGATTTTTTTATTCCTGCTACCCCAGATTTCTGACAGGGTCTGGCTATGTGGTAAAATTCTCCTCATCCTCTGACAGCGTTCTACAGTCAGGGAAATTACAAGTTTCCCCAGTGGATATAAGCAGAGGCAATGCATCAGTACATTGTAAACAGCTGCCTATATTCATCGTATATTTGCACATATCTAGAGACTAAGGCTCAGTTAATTGGCAAGGGCATCAACAAGTAGGTGACTGACAGTACAATCCTAAACTGTTAAAGTCAATGGGATTAGAAGGTTGTAACTCTGTTTAGGTTTGCACTGTGAGGTACCGAAGCTCAAAGTTTGAAGATTACTATAGCTGTGACCTTCACATTCCAGAGCTCAATGCCAAACCCAACAAAACACACTGTACCTGGAATATGATAATGCCTCTTTTTGTTTAATGTCATTCATAATTTACTTTAAAGCTGCAAAAATGTAAAGAACTAATTTAGAACCTTCATGCCAATTTGTTTTTTAAAAATTACCCCGATAGGCAGTTATTCACCTGTGTTTTTTTACCTGTATTTTTAAAAATAAAGTCAAAGAAAACTGCCTGTCATTGCTAAACAGTGTTAAAGAATGTTATATATATATATTTTTAGAATTTCCCCATCATTGATTTGTTTGCTAATTCTATTCTAAATAAATAATTCTAATCTGGCAACATTCCATGATTTGTCTTGAAAAGCAAACAACCACAACTGGATTAATTTTTTACACAAATGGTTGGGGGGTGCGCTAAATGTACCAGAAATATATTAATCTCTTATACAATCAAGCCAACATCTGAATTAAACTAAGAAAATCCCACTGATTTCTAAGAGCTTTACACCAACCCCTACACAACTCAATGAAGCCAAAGATCTGAGGCCTAAACTGTTGATGTTAACTGGACTAGACATCCTAAATCCAAGCAATTCAGGCTAATATGGACATGGATCAGAATTTGTACACTGTACATACTGTTGCTATGGATGGCTTGTCTCGATGTGTGTCCACAGCTTCCACATTCAAGGAGATCATTTCCAGCTTACAACCTTCATAAATTTCAAAGTGCAACATTAACTTTAATACCACACATTGTTTTTAAAACAAATGGTACTATAAAATTATTGCAAAAACTGTAGTGCAATCCTATGCAGAGGTACTTCAGTCTAAGCCCATTGAAATCAAAAGAATGGTGGAAATTTGCATAGGATAGCACTGTTAGTCTCTTGCAGCAACATAAAACAGGAATCTGGGGCACTCTATAGACTGTGTTTGATGAAGTGAGCTCTGAGTCATGAAATTTTGTGCTGGGTTAAATTTTGTTAGTCTTTATGGTGCCAATGGATTGCATTTGAAAAGCAATACACAAAGAAAAAGAAATATTGGCTTCAGCTGGTTCCTGAAACTGAAAGAGGGAGGAATGCCAGCATTAGAACTGCAGAGATATGAACATGAAGAGGAAAAGAAGAGACAGGGTCCTACTGTAATTCAACAGTTTCCACAAAACATTGGCTGAGCTGGTTTCTTACCATGACAGCCTCTTCAGCAACACAGAGTAGGGTGTATGCACCCAGATTTAAAATAGGAAACCAAGTTTCAGGGAGGCTAACAATGTCATCCTATGGGAAGTTGTACCCTTCTAAGACCATTGATTCCAATGGATTTAGAAGTCTGCTAAAGATTTCCCTGTAAATAATGTTTTTTGAACTCAGAGAAAGAACAGACATCTGAAAACAAATCTTAAGCTGGCAGTCTAACCACTTCACATCACTGGTTCTTCTGCCTGACCCCCTTCTCTGTCACCTGACACATACCCATACAAATGAATGAACAAATATTTACCATAAGCAACTGGAGTGAGTGCAAAAATGGTATGAAGAGGGCACTTCATATACGGCAGCTCATCTAGAAGACCACAAAGAAAAATTAAAGAATAAAAATTGTAGGTAGGATATGAAGTGCAAAACATACTTTTTGCAACTGCTCTATTGACACAGAGAGCAAGTAGTAACACAGAGGGTTGGATCCAACCAGCTTTTCTGAAGAAATGTCTCCTTTGAGCACCAAAAAGGCTATGCTGGGGATAACGGGACTTGCATGAACAAAAGGCATGCAGATTGTATTGAGGAGAGGAACTGGGTGAGATTAAATGAAAAAGCTGCCTGGATTCCGCCCAGAGAACCTATCAGAGAATCTACAGACAATGCAGCTTTATCTAGAATATAGCAGTCTTGCACTTTCTATGAAGTAGAGATTCTTGCACTTTCTGTGTGGTAGAGATTCTTTGATGTTATGTAACATATGGATCTTTTAAAGTGCAGCATCTTTACTGACATTGTTATGCTGAGCAGCATTAAAAACTAGGCAGCTAGCATGAGAAAACCAGGCAAACACAGTAAGTGCTTCCTCCTGCCACATGTAAATATCACACTCTCAAGGATCAGAAAATTCCTGCATGCAAGCGAATGTCTGCATTTACACTACCATAAGCGAATAGCGGTTCCTGAGGAAAAAAATACATTCCACTTAATGACCTCTTTTGCTTGAGGAGTAACAGAGAACTATTTGGTTTCTTACCTGCGCTCTTATCAAGGAAGTAGGCCAGTAAGCATCTCATAACTGCCTGGTGAGAGACAACTAGGACATTTCCCTGACGTTCCAGTTCCATAATCACAGGTTCTAAGCGCTGGACCAAATCTTGGTAAGACTATAATGTAAGAAATATGTTAATCCAAATAAGATTAAGTCATCTGATTTTACCTAGTCATGAGAGTTCAAAGTGATGATGATGATGACGACGACGATTATTATCAATTATTACAAAGGGAGAACCCACAGGCGTCATGTGGTTATGTCTATGTTTTTGTCTATGGGGCAAAACAGCCCAGGGTATGGGAAATGGCAGAAGAGTGAGCAAAGTGCAAAACTTTTCCTCTTACCCCACAGGTATCTGAAGAAGTGTGCATGCACATGGAAACTTATACCTTGCATAAAACTCTGTTGGTCTTAAAGGTGCCACTGGACTTAAACTTTGTTAGATATTATTACTACATATTATACTTCTGCTCTTCCTTTAGAATGCTCAGAGAGACTTACGATTGCTCAACTTGCCAGTGCTACATCAGGTGCTTCCACCACACCACTAAATGAAACACTTAAGAGAGGCAGGTACCAGGAAAATTATTGTTACAAAGTTGTAAGGGATTTGTTGTATTTTAAAGATCAGAAATTTCCTTCCACATTATAGTAGTTTCCTGAAAATCTGTCAATTGATTCAAAGGTTGATGTTATACTAGCATTTTGATCTTTAAAGAAATCTAAGGGTAAAACTAGATATCATGACTGGAAGTCTGTGTATAGAGTCCCCCCACTCCTTATTTTTCAAAACTTTAAACTGCAAATGCACAGACCCTTGATTTGGATTGGGAAGTAGTGACAGACTTTTAACTCTTTGCTCCTCTGCTGCTTCCATGATTTGAATCATCCCCTGGGGCCATCTGCCATGAAAGGGAAAACATACAGGTATCCGCATAGCACCTATGTGGTATAATGGCCTTTGAGAGAGAATGTTTAGACTGAAAAAACAGCATGGAAGCAAAGAGTTATCCCCCTTCACCTGACTACGATCCCTTTCTATCTTAGGGCCCTGCACACAGCTGCAATATAAAGTTCTACAAACAGCTGGGGGATCAATCCATGGATCAAATCATCACCAAATCTAGCTGGCCATAAATGTACAAAAGTCACACTTTTGATTATGTAGATATGAGACTACCTGGAGAACTAAAAAAACAAATTTAGATTATCACTTAATATAACTCAGGTTTGACAATGAGAATTATCTACCATATTATCTTCTGTTGTATTGTGTTTTGCAATTGCTGCCTCGTATCTTCACCAGCAACCTCAAAACTTGTAAGGTCAAAGTGATGATATTTTATTAACTGATCATAAAACACCCTTACTTCTCCTCCAGGGTAACGATAAAGGTATTTCTCTTGATCCCGAAGTGCAAACTCCTCTGGGTACGTCCTCTGAATGTCTTTATAGGTCATTTCTTCACATACTCCCTGGAAAAAGAGAAATTATATCCCATTCAGAGATCCTGAATTTTATCAGTGGGTTGGAGCCCACATGCTCTGCTAGCAGTGGAATTTTCCCATTATACAAGAGGCTTAATCTCATGCACATGAACTTTGGAGTAAGCCCCACAGAACTTCGTGGGATTTATTCTAAGTAAACATGTACATGATTGGGTGGAAACTTCTGAGATTTTGAGATCAAACCGGTTCATTTATTCCACTGCAAAATGCTCAGAGCTCCCTTGCTTAGAGTAGTGGTTGCATTTCTTGAAGGAAAGGATCCTTTATTTATAGTATAGCAAAACGAATTACTTGTAATCTCCCCCCAATTCAGTGTTTGGCCTTTCCAACATGCTACTCACAGCATCAATCTCATTAAGAATTTTCCACTGCTCATATGGTACACCTAAGGTCTCGGCTGTCTGGATGGTTCTCTTCAGCTGGCTAGTCCACACCTTCAGATCCACAATTTCCTGCTCTTTGATGAATTTCTTCAATGCTTGCGCAAACTAGGAACCAATAAAGTATATTGAGAAGTTTGTGGCATCTTTGTATTGGAAAGAGGTTGCCCTTCACTAAGAAGATGAGACCTGCGGCTTCTGACATTGGCACAGTTCTTATATGATGACAAATGTTGTTGAAATACTTGGGGGGATCCTCAGGTGCATGCATTCCCTCCTTCCTTTTTCTCTCCTTACATACAACTAATTAAATATGCCCACATTTATAGCAAAACACTGTTTATTGTTTGTTCTTTCCCTCCAAACCAGGAGTTCACAGCTTGCGGGTGCACCTGGACCTGGACCTCCTGTTGGATAAACAGGTGGCAGTGGTGGCTAGGGGTGCCTTCCACCAGCTTTGGTGTGCCAGCTGTGGCCTTTCCTGGGCAGAAAGGATCTTGCCATTGCAGTGCATGCCCTGGTAACATCTAGATTAGATTACTGCAATGCGCTCTATGCTGGGCTGCCCTTGAAGACTGTCCAGAAGCTGCAGTTGGTACAAAATGCTGTAACCAGAGTGTTGACTGGAGTGGGTCACAGGAACCATATCCCTCCAAGTCTTGTTCCATCTACACCGTCTTCCAGTTTGCTATCGGGCTCAATTCAAGGTGCTGCCCAGCCTGGTACCAACATTCTCCCATATGAACCTACCCATTCACTCCAGTCATCCTCAGAGGCTCTGCTTTGGTTGCCCCCGCCACCTGAGGCTAGACCCATGGTGACTTAAGAAAGGGCTTTCTTGATCATGGCACCAAAACTTTGGAATTCCCTCCCCAGGAAGATTTGTCAGTCTCCTTCTATCAGTGTTTTCTGCCAGCAGGTGAAGACGTTTTTGTTTACAGAACAAAGTTGGAGTTCAGTGACACCTTTAAGACCAACAAAGTTTAATTCTGGGTATAAGTTTTCATGTGCAAGCACACTTCATCAGATACAAGATATAGGAAGAAGGATGCATGCACACGAAACCTTATTTTATTGCTTAAGATCAACATGACTACCCACCTGAATCTAACTTTTTTGTTTAGTTTGGCATCCCCCCAATAACCTAACTGGCCCTTTCCCTTGATTCTGGTATTGTTTGCTGTACGGGGGGGGGGGGGGGGGGGGGGTTTTTTTATTTTTTTATATGTGCATGTGAGTGTGTGTGCATGTGGAAGTCATGACAGTCTCTGGTGACTGACCCCTACTGGGGGCCTGGGGGATAGTCAGAGAGGTAGCTGAATAAAGCCCACCCCCGCCTCTGGTATTCCAAGGAGGGTCTCCCATCCAAGTACTGGCCAGAGTCGACCCTGCTTAGCTTCCAAGATCTGACGAGATTGGGCTTGCCTGGGCTATCCAGGTCAGGGCATTTGTTGTATTTGTACTGAATTATTTTATCATTTTAAATGTTGTTTTTAACTGTTCTGATGTTTTAGTGTTTCTATGTGTGCCACCTTGGGGACAGATCAGGTGGAAAGGCAGCATAAAATGCTTTAAATAAATAAAAAAATAGAAGGAATGTATTTTCCAAAGATGGCAAATATTACTTTCTTGGCTTAAAATTAAGCAACTTGCTTATACGCATGGTTACACCCAGCATTACGAATATAGCGAGTGACTATTTTGACTCTTTGAGCAAAATGGGTGTCTTAATGGGAGCACGGGTTTGTTTTCCCAAAGGCTTGCAGACATCCTCAGAATTCCACAACAGGCTGAACAGTGTCCCATCAGTGGGAATCCAATCACAGGAATGAAAATACGACGACTATTATTTTTGGTGTAATTATTGCATGTTTTTACTATTTAGCTCCCCTGAAACTGATCATCAGAAAATCTGAACCCCAGTTTCGATTCAATGGGGTTGGATCCTATACTTCGTTTTGCTTGCATGAGATTTTCACTGATTCTCCCCTCCCACTGCCGGCCCCCTACAACTCCTCCGCACGGTTCCTGAAAGTTCACCAACACCCAGAAGCATGACTTTGACGAGCACAGCGCAGTGAGCACCCACAGCAACAAAGCTTACCCTCTCTGTGCCATACCTGTTTCCCTCGTGTCGAGAGGCCTGAATCCCCACCAATCTTGCCAACAAGGTTGCACTCGCTCTCACCGTGTCTACAAAGGTATATGGTGCGTGGCTGAACATGAATATTCATGAGGTAATAGACAATTTTACTTTGAATGTAATCCTGGACACGGTTGACGAGGAAACGTTGCCCCACATTTATCACTTTAATGAAAGAGAGGTCTCTGCAATGAAGAAGCATCAGGTATCAGAGTAGGTCAAAGTACTTCAGTCCAGATTTTCTTCTGCATGTACATGAAATGTGACCCCTTAAGGGCTTTGTATACTTGATTAAGTGTTTATGTGGCCCTGGATTTGATTTCACCAGCACTGACTTGTAGGATCTATCCTGGAAATGTGGGAAATTATGAGGCACCACTGGTAGCTGGAGTTGCACAGTTTAAAATACTTGAAGAAGTGCATTCTTCTGCCTTTAAACATTAAAAGGGGAGAAATGGAGGTGGACACTTAAAGGGTGATGCACACAATTTTTTCATCACGTATTGATTGTAGCATCAAGTGATAGGTTTAAGGGGGAGTAAGCCATCACAGATTACTCGCTACAAATAGAAGCTTTACAAGATGGGAACCCACAAGGACTTGCTGGAGACGGGGGGGACAGACATCACTTCATTTTACCCTACCTCCCCTTCTCAAAGCCATTTCCTTTTTCCCTCCTCCTGGCAGCTCTCATATCCTTTCTCCTTTTCCTGGTCTCCTTTCCATCCTCCAGCCAGCCTACCTTTTATCTGTCTTCCATCTTCAGCTATATTTATTAACTTCATTTATACTACATCTTTCACGCCAATGGGGACCCAAAGCAATATACATAATTCTCCTGTCCTTGATTTTATCCCCACAACAAACCAGTGAGGAAGGTTAGGCAGGGACTGGTCCAAGGTTAATCTGGTGAACTTCCACAGCAGAATAGGGATTTGAACCTCAGTCTCTTAGAGTCTCTGCCAACCTAGCAGTTTGAAAGCAAGAAATTGCAAGTAGATAAACAGGTACCACTTCAGTGGGAAGGTAGCAGCGTTCCGTGTACCTTGGTGTTTAGTCATGCCGGCCACATGACCATGGAAATGTCTTCGGACAGCGCTGGCTCTTCGGCTTTGAAACGGAGATGAGCACTGCAACCCTAGAGTCAGATTCGACTGGCTTTCGAGCAAGGGAACCTTTACCTTTACTTTTACTCTCAGACCCTAGTCTGAAACTGCTATAGAACACTGACTTTTGTGCAGTGGCTGCCTTTGAACAGTAGCGAGCAGTCAGGCCTGGCAGTGGCTGGTGTCAGGCCTGGTCCTGATGAAACTTCTCTCAAATGCCAAAACAGTTCTGGAAAGGGCCCTTTCCCCATCCCCTCCGTTTACTGACATAAATCAAAGTTTGAAGGCTGACAGTATTGTTGTGATTGCCTACCATCCCCCCAATGACCACTGCAGAGGGCATTCATTTCTTAAAGGTACAGGTGCGGCTTCTACTGGGAATGAGTTAATCCCCCATGTGGTTTTTGTGGTTCTGTTTTTTTGTTGTTTTTTAAGATTTTAGATTTTTGTGCAAACACTGGGGCTTTTCTCAGGTTTGCAGAAAGATTTGTCTTCTCTGTTAACACTTCTAATCTCCATATTTAAGTAACCAAAAACGAAGCTCTGTTGAGAATTAGAGTCCGGGGTTAGTAGCTGCCTAACAGCTGCATCTCAATGGGGAAAAGAAAGGATGGGGATAGGTGGGGCTGGGAGGGGGAGGAGTCCAAGGGAGAATAAAAGGAGGTTCCCTAGAACAGGCTGGAAGCAGGGGCAAAGCAGTTGGCGACCCCAAATTGTGAAGGGGTTAAGTCCGGCTGGGAGGAGGAAGAACCAGGTGATGCAATCCCCTCCCCTCCCATTCTGAGGCCTGTGGGAACCTCCCACCAGGCTGAGGACTAGACGGCAGATCATAGGCCGCCCCAGGGTGAGCAGCTGGAGTCTCACAATAAGATATATTGATATCATCGTGTCAGTTCAGACACTCAGGCCCCACCTTCCCAGAGGTGAATTCCCTTTACCATATGCAGAGACAAAAAAACAGGTGAGGGCTGTTGCTGTTATGCCCTGTGGGCTTCCAGACAGAATCATGATCTGATCCTTTTGGCATGACCATCCTTACAGCTACAGTGCTGTGGCCCTGCAACTGCTCCACTCCATTTCCATTCCTGACGTACATTGTTGACTTGGAATGCCTGCCACTCCTTTGCTGTGCATCTTACTTGTCATAATTAACTGGATCAAGGGGCTGATAGGTGACCTTATAGCACTCGATACGCTTCAGGAAATCATCCATCACATTCTCTCGGTTTCTCTCCGGGTAGTCAGGACTGGAGACCTTCACTTCCTGAGTAACCAAATAAGATGCCATTAAAATGTAACCGAACATTCTACATACAGAAAAAAACATCACCAGTATTGCCCTTAAGCTTCCAAACAAATATACATTGTTTATCTTTCCTTGGCATGGAAACAAAGAGCAATTCTAAGCATTTGCCCTGGGGACAGATAGACTAAGCTGTCCTTTCTCCAAGCTGTTTACTGTACAATCGTCCCATGAAGATATGTTCCAGAGTCAATATATTCTTGTTTCCATTTTCATATCTGAACTCTTACATAATTTACATAAATGTCAAAAGAAACAGTAACTGCTTCTCTCGCTGAAGGGCAATGAAGATGGTGAGGGATCTGGAGCCCAGGTCCTATGAGGAAAGGAGCTGGGTATGGTTAGCCTGGAGAGGAGATCTGAGAGGGCTAAGAGGACCCAGTTTGGTGTAGTGGTTAAGTGCGCGGACTCTAATCTGGGAGAACCGGGTTTGATTCCCCACTCCTCCACTTGCACCTGGCTGGATGACCTTGGGCAAGCCATAGTTCTGATAAGAGCTGTCCTTGAAAAAGACCAGTTTCTGTCAGAGCTCTCTCAGCCCCACCTACCTCACAGGGTGTCTGTTCTGGGGAGGGGGAGGGAAAAGGAGTTTGTAAGCCGCTCTGAGACTCCTTCGAGTAGTGAAGGGCGGGGTATAAATCCAATCTCTTCTCTTCTTCTTCTTCATATAGAGAATGGAGCGAAGTTGTTTTGTGTGGCTCCAGAAGGTCAGACCCGAACCAATAGATTGAAATTAAATCAAAAGAGTTTTGGCTAAAAATCAGGAAGAATTTCCTGAAAGTTAGAGTGGTTCCTCAGTGGACCAGGATTCCTTGGGAGGTGGTGGGCTCTCCTTTTTTGGAGGTTTTTAAGCAGAGGCTAGATGACCATCTGACATCAATGCTGATTCTGTGAATTTAGGCAGCTCATGAGAGGGAGGGTATGAAGAGATAAACCAGTACTTGACTCTCGTGGCCCATCAGTGGCTATTAGCCACGAGGTATAGATAGGGACTCTGGGGCAAGTGATGCTCTGTCTTCTTCGTGCTTGGGGGTGTGTGTCAACAGTGGGAAGGCTTCTAGTGTCCTGGCCCCACTGCTGGACCTCCTGATGGCACCTGGTATTTTTGGCCACTGTGTGACAGATTGTTGGACTGGATGGGCCTTTGGCCTGATCCAACATTGGCGTCTCTTATGTTCTTATGTTAAGTGAGCAGTGATTCACAAATTTTGTTAGTCTTTAAGGTGCTACTGGACTCTTGCTCTTTTCTACAGCTACTGAATTTATAGTTACAGTCTTTGTGCCTGTCTGCATGTTTGCTCTTTCATATGGAGGGAACTTGATGCTATGATGGCATCTCTGAGTCAAAGACCATAAGCGAGCATGGGTTCTCCACAAATGTCAGATGCTTATATTTTTAGAAATCATTTGGAAGCAAAGACAACAGGAGGCAGGTATCTTTCTCTTTTGATGTAAGCATATTAGAAAAACAGGGATTTTCTCCAAGGGCTGGCCCACCTTTGGGAACCACAGCAAGCTAGAATAGCACCTCCCTAAGCAGTTTACTAGGAGCTGCGGTGGCTCAAGTGGTTAAGACGCTGAACTGCAGGCTGTGGAAGGTCAGTAGTTCAGTAGTTTGAGACCCGAGTGTGCCGCATGGCGGAGTGAGCTCCCATCTCTAGTTCCAGCTCCTGCCAATCTAGCAGTTTGAAAGCAAGAAATTGCCAGTAGATAAATAGGTACCACTTCGGTGGGAAGGTAACAGCGTTCCGTGCACCTTGGTGTTTAGTCATGCCGGCCACATGACCACGGAAACGTCTTCGGACAGCGCTGGCTCTTCGGCTTTGAAACGGAGATGAGCACCGCAACCCTAGAGTCGGACTCGACTGGCTTTCGAGCAAGGGAACCTTTACCTTTACGCAGTTTACTGCATTAATTTCTGGCTGGGCTACTGAGCACACAAATGGGTACACAGCTACATTATCACTTGGCAAGGAGAAAAACAGCAGTAGAAGACATTCATTCAACAGGAAAGAAGAAAATGCAGAAGAGCAGGTCTTTGTGCACAGTACTGGAGAATGCTCTGCGGGAGAAGGAAGGTTTTGCAGAGCCATCACGGACAAAAAAGAATGCTTTGTCAACAGGAGCAGAGTAGGGTACCAGCACAAGGAGCCAGCTAGACTGCTTTGGAATTAAGGTTAGTGTGTGTGTGTGTGGGGGGGGAGTGGTAGAAGAAACAAAAGGAATGTGTACATATGAACAACTAACCTAAAAATGTAGATAATAAATGGAATGTTATTCTGACTAGGATGGTGAACTGATTTGTTTATCGAATTAAAGATACATTTGTAAATCTTTGTATTCAACTTTCTTTTTACTGATTTTTTTATTTTTTAAACAATGAAAAAGTGGAGGTCACTGCTGCAGAGGACAGCTGTGTCTTCTCAGGACTGATGAGATCCCTCTATTAAGGCAAATGAAGGGAGTTGTAGAAATAACAAATGAGGGAAGGAAGGAAGGAAGGAGATGGAGATGACAAACATACAGCTAGACTGTGAGTCCATCTGTTCCACTATGATTTGCTCTTTGTTAAAAATATAATGAAGGGTGTGGAAGGATTTCATGGGAATAGATGTGAAGAAAGAAGTACACGGTTTTTCTGTTCAGGGTCTTGTAAAAGTGATTACACAAGAGGCTGTACAAATTACAGAGGCAGGTTCTGTAACTGAGAAAGAATGAGAAAGAATTAAGCAGCACAGAAATATGAATATTAAAGAGGCTGTAGAAGTTCTTTTGTGTGTATTACTTAAGAAAGTTTCAGCCATTAACACCTGCATTAGATAGCACTGAAGGTTTTTATGTGGTGGAATCAGGGAGAAATGGACAGAAACACAGGGAATGACTTGCTTCTGAGTAAGTCAGAGCCTTGAGCTGATGAATCAGGAAAGACACATTTGCAAGCTGAACCACGAGGAATTTTTAAAAAGGACAATGAAGAGAGAATAGGAAAACGTTAGTTTCAAAACAGAGAAGGAGGAGGAGGAGGAGGAGAAGAAAAGATTGGATTTATACCCCATCCTTCACTACCCAAAGGAGTCTCAGAGCAGCTTACAAACTCCTTTCCCTTCCCCTCCCCACAACAGACACCCTGTGAGCAATGTTCCCTCTAAGCTGTGGAGTCTTGTGAGCAAAAATTCTACTTTGTGAGCTCCTGGCACTAAAGTTGTGAGCGAGCTATTTGGCTACTGCATAAATTAGTTTGCTCTGGAGCCATCTTTCCTGAGCGAAGAGAAAAATGTGTGAGCCGGAGGCTAAAAAACTGTGAGCTAGCTCACACTAACTCAGCTTAGAGGGAACACTGCCTGTGAGGTAGGTGGGGCTGAGAGAGCTCTTGACAGAAACTGCTCTTTTTCAAGAACAGCTGGGCCAGAACTACGGCCTGCCCAAGGTCATCCAGCCAGGTGCAAGTGAAGGAGTGGGGAATCAAACCTGGTTCTCCCAGATTAGAGTCCGTGCACTTAACCATTACACCAAACTGGCTCTTCCTCTACTTCCTCTAATTTAAATTTACAAAATACTTCCTCTAATTTACATTTACAAAAGCCCCAGAAATAAGAAGAAACATTTGATAAGTTGTGAAAATCCAAAGAAAGAAAAGACAGATGAAAAGCTGGTGTTTAGTCTGCAGAGGATTTCTTGTAGAGATCACCCAAAATAGAAACTACGGCTGCAAAAGAAATGGCTGTTTTCTCAAAGAAAGATGCACTTTTGACTTCCTCCACCAGGTGGCAGTATTTATCACCAATAATTGAAATTCATATCCCAAATATTTGCCCACAGTTTGGAAATTTATCCATTTATGATAGCTTGCCAAATCATTGTTTTATTATGCATCAGTACCAAGAATCCACACCTGCTAGAACCACATGCTTGAAACTTCTCATCCTTAATCATGATCATTAATGCTCACAAAAAAGAAAAGGAAAAACAGTTACACTAATTTTGCAGTATTTTCACTTGCGCTAAACATTCACTGTCTCTTGACAGAAAATGAAGCCTATGTAAATGAAATAAATACATACACCTTCCCTGTTTATACCTGTCACCACCTCCCTCACCTCCCTTTATCTTCCTTGCCTCTAGTTACAGACTGTAAAGTGGGAGGCATGTTGATGGTGCTGTGGAATAAATAAAAACAATCACAGCCATAAGTATGATTGTATTAATCAATGCAATGAAACTGATTTGTATACTGAACTTTTATCATGGAAATCTGCAAATCTTTATCAAGGTCAGAAAACCTGTCAGATCAATTAGTGCAGCATGTTGCTTGTGGAAAAGATTTGCACATCAGTGCCTGACCACACATAAACGGACAGATTCTTAGTACCACAACTCCCCCTTTACCAGCTGAAGCACTTTCATCAGTTGAAACGCTATATACATGTGAAGTATTCTTACTGCACCTTGTAATTTTGTGGAATATACACATCTCGGAGATATCCTTCTGTTCCTTGGAATTAAGCCCTCTGAACCAAGTTCATTTGTAGCATCGAAAGCCTCTGTCTTTATACCACTCTACATGTTTGCCCTTCAATAAGGAAGGAATCTGCTGCTGGGGCACCTGCCCTGGGCTCTAGAACCTAAGAGAACACACTCCTGTCTCCCTCTTACTAGTTACAGTTATGAAAGTTTGGTTCTATTTATTCTTGAATCTCTCCTGTACACCACTTATTATTACATAAACCACTGCACAGAAGTCAACCTGTACAACAAATCAACCTGTACAACAAATCACAGAACACACCAGGATAAAGCAAGCTATGTGCTTTACTCATGGCAAAGACGCACGTGCTGAAGGCAAAGTCTTGTGCTGATAAATGTGGTTCAGCCCCAATCACATGTAAAGCAGAAGGTAGGGGTGTAATTTAAGAGCCTGAGAAGGACACATGGCGGATGCTGTTCCCTACCCACCCCGCTTCCGGCAAGTACTCTTCTCCAGACTGGACTCACTGATGGTGCTGAAGCCCTACTGGGGATGAAACAGACTTGGGACACAGATTGCAAACAGACAGAAAGTGGCAGGCAGGGGGAAGTATCAGTACATCTCGTACCCACGTCCCCTGAGTGCTTTCAATCAAATGCCAAACACTTTGCTTTACAGAAGATTAGGAAAGATGTTCCTTTGAAGACACAGGTTCTCCTGCCCCATCCTGTATAGTTTGGAATTTTGTTAAAAACCATGATTTGCTGCTACCAAGTACTTGTGGGGCCAACAGGTACTTAACACAGCAGGTAGTGTTTCTTATAACAATATATAAAGTATGAAAACAAGGATTATATACAAGCCTGGAAACCACCACCAAACTGTCCTAGGAGGAGCTAAAACAACAGTCTGTTATCCCTAGCCCCACATTATAAAAACAAAACCTCAAAGACGTTTTTGGCTGGAAAGCTCTGATTTAACGCTAAGAGCCTGAAACCTCAGACAGAGTGGCCAGATTCTGTGCAGCTGCCAGAGTCTACCAAGGCAGTGTAGTTTCAATGACATGTATTTGCTTTCTAGATATATTTCAATGGGAAATTGTATATTCTTATAACCAATCTGTTAATGTATGTTTTATTCTCCTGGTCTACGGCCTTAATAAATTATTGGCCGAATGCTAGGGGGGGGGGGCTCCTACACTTTGCAAATCCTGTTTGCCATGGCTTATTTAGGCATCTTCCAAACTTGATGTGTCTCCAGAGGGAATACCCATGTAACATTGAACACAGTTTCTGAGTAAAATATGGGAGCTGCTTTTAAACACCGTCAAAGTTCAGTAACATTGATCAAGCCATTTCACATGAAAACATGAAGCTGTCATATATAGACTCACACCAATGATCTATCAAGATCAGTATTTCCAATTCTGACTGGTAGAAGGTCTCCTGGGTCTCAGGCAGAGGTCTGTCACATCATCTGCTACCAGACCTTTTAAATGGATAGGCCAGGGATTAAACCTGGGACTATCTGTGTGCAATCAAGATGCTCCAACACTGAGCCACAGTGACATTCCAAAACAGCTGTGACTTTGCTACAGGAGAAAATAGGAGGCCATCCTTGGAAAGATGTGCAAAACCTACCAATATATTTGCAGCAATGACTTCTGGATCATCACAAACAGATTCCACAAAAAATACCTGCAAAAAGTCAAAGAAAATGCCTAGTAAAATGCAGATCCTTTGCAGCAGCATAAACTGTGCTTACATTCATCATCTCTGGATTTCAAATAAATCAGTTGGGCTTTGTATTTACAGCTACAGTCAGACCTTTAAAATCTTCCTAACTGAACAATAATAAAACCTTCTTAATTAAATGTAAACCAGCACAACAGACTTAAGGTACTTGTTCCTTGGAAGCCTCCTATGCAGGTCATTCATTTATTTATTGCTTAACTTAGCTTGGTGAACTCTGCACACATTTTTGAAGAGCAGATATCTGTGTAGTGCTTAAGGTCAGAATGCCTACTCAAGAATTAGCCTTGCTAAATTCTTCCTGTTAATGAGTCCTGGAATATGTGTGGTGACACTGGGTCTAATAAAGGAAAAACCTGGTTTGAAAAAAAAAAAGAAAAGAAAAAAGAATTAGCCTTGCTCTGTTGGAACTGCTTATGCAGATCCTGCTGGACTTGAAGTCTAAACATTGATGGGATACTATGAGGATGTCCACTGACTTTTACTTAGAATAAGGATGGACTTGAATGTGACAGGCAGAGCTCCTGAAATGATGCCAGAGAAACTGCTTTAACCATGCTTGTTCCTTGCCTGCTATCCTTTTAAATAAAACTGAGATAAAGGATGCACTTTTATTTTCTGTTCAAGAGTTAACTTGCTTTTAAATCCCCCCACACACACTTTTAGGTGGATAAAGATTGGCCTGTTTAGGTAACTGCCACAAGCCTGAATCCACATTTGAAAGGAAGTAGTCACCTTAAAGGAATTTTCTTTTGCAAAAGTTAGTATCAAATCTCGCCTCTCTCGGGTTGTGTTGGTTGCATCAAAGACCTAAAAAGAAGAAAACGGATCTGTATAGTACTAAACAGTATACACTGCAATTTCCAGAGTTAATTCTAGGTTTTTGATATTCCTCTGTTCAATATAATTATGTTATAGTCAAAGAACTCGTTCTCAGGTTTTAAAAGAAACACACTTTAAATCACTCTTTAGATTATGATTTATATGTTTTGTTTTTATCTTTTGTTAATTATTTAGCTTTTTTAATTTGGACCCCTCTAGTTACACCTATCAGCTTCTACTAGAATCTAATGACTCAAACTGGATTACCTAGAATCCAAAATTAAATCTCTGGATATCACCTTAGATTCTTTACTCTTTACTTCCAAATCTGAGGCTCTCTCAGTTATAAGAGCCAATCTACTTCGCTTTGAGCTACATTCACTATATAACACCACTAACAAAACCTGCTCACCCCTGTATTTTGGAATATCTCCTGAAGTCGTCCAAACTGCCTCTTAACTGTACCAACTTCACATCCCCAAACTCCGTGGAGCCCTCTCTTTGGCCAGATTCAATGTATTACCTTCAGCCTTATTATCTGGCCGTTTTTCAGGGTGTGCCCTTTTCTGACAGATGTTGCCAGGCACAAATGATCATATCGAAACGATCTCCCATGTCTTGTTTCAGTGCCCCTTGTATCATGCGCTATGTCTGAAATTTCTAAACTCTACTTTGGCTCAATTAGAAGAATATCCAGATGGCCTAAAGATCCTTACTCTTCTTGATAATCCAAACCTTGAGATAACGGAAACTGTTGCTAAATTTCTTTTTGGTACCATTTCTATTCGCCCTTTGTTTAATTGATTGGTATGCTTACATGGTAATTCCTTACATCTGTTTTTTTGCAAATATTATTTTATGCTGTTGTTGTTTTTCTTGTACATGAGTCTCCAAGGGTTACATGCCAATAAAGGTAATTGGACTGGATTGAAAATTATTTAGCTGTATAAAATTAACAAAACATATACATCATAATCTGAAGAGAGATTTACAGATTATGATCTATTATATGGTTACAAAATTACAGAACTGTTTTTTTAACCTGTTATAATGAAGATCAGTTTTAAAATAACAACATTAATTTTTGGAGTAACTGTCACACTCTGGGGCACCCTAATCCTGCTGGAGAGAAAGAAAACTGGGGGAAAGGCAAGGCACGTCCACATGGAAGCAACCAGGAAGAAACACAGCCAACACTAGCTTTCTATGGGGCAAAGGCCTCCTTGGTGCAGCAGTCTTCTTGGAAAGAAAAGCCCTTCCCAGGAGTAAACTCCAGGAAGCAGGAGCTGAGAGTGGCCAGGAGAAAAGAGATAAAAGGCCCCAGAAAGAGAAACTGGCTGTTATAAGTAATCTAAGCAATTAAAGTGAAGCATGTGCTTATCCCTGGCAATGCTGCAAGATGGTAGACACCAGTTTAAATAGTATCTTACTCCTCATTAGTTAGCTGCCACACAGACAAATGCCCAGGGCCTTTGCTGGAGATGTGATTGATCATAAACTGATGTTCTGCATACCGTTTGGTTATGAATTCAGGTATTTTGACAGGATGATTATGTTTATAAATGAAACGTGGGGTGGAAATATACATTCTGAATCAAAGGTTCTTTTATTTTCTGATTTTACTTTACTTTTCTACCTCTTAGACAGCAATAAGTGATACATATGATAAAGTAGCATCAGGGCAGCACTTTGCACCTGATTCTCTCTCTCAAGCAGAGGCTATATTTGCAATTTTGCTTGTACAAAACTCAGTGCAGTCCTAGACAGAATTACACCCTTCCAAGCTCACTAAAGTTAATGGGTTTAGAAGGGTGTAACTCTGCTTAGTGTTACAGAACTAGGCTTCCCAAGTCCCCTCGGGGGGCGGGGAAACCCCCGCCCCAGAGGCCCATTCCCTGCCGCCAGTGGATCGGGCCCCGGGGGGAACTCCACCCCGACGTGCGTGACACCCGGAAGTGACGCGACCACGCCGGGCACGCTGGGGGCGGGGGCACGGTCATCCGAGGGAAAACTCTATGGTTTTCCCTTGGATGGTCGTGGCCCCACCCCCAGCGTGCCTGGCATCGTCACGTCACTTCTGGGTGACGTGCGTGCGGCGCACATGTTCTAGGCGCGGCGCAGGAGTCCCACGGTAAGCCTATACAGAACAAAGTTTTGAGTCCAGTGGCACCTTTAAGACCAACAGGGTTTTATTCAAGAAGTGTGCATGCACACGAAGGCTTATAGGTTGAATAAAACTCTGTTGGTCTTAAAGGTGCCACTGGACTCAACTCTTTGTTCTGCTGCTTCAGACCAACATGGCTGACCACTGGAATCTCTCTGCTTAGGATGCTGCTGTACGACATTTATACTTTCATAAATATACAAAACAGGACAATATAAAATATAAACGATGCTTTTTATGCTTGTTAAAGTAGTAAACCAAATTAATTATTCCATATATTTGTTTTCCCCCAAACTTTCAGTTTATTTCCTGAGAAAAACAAAGTATTTCCCCATGGCTTTAACGTCATTGGAATAAGTAAAAGAGAATCAGTTGCCACAGAGCTCTTGGTAAGAGAGAATCAGCCCTTACAAATGGTTCAGTTTTGAACAGAGACCTGCATTAACAATGCAAATGTAAACGGAGTCACAACATTTAAAAACCATTGACTTCAGTGGGATTAGAATTGTACCGCAGGAAACTGCAAGGACTTGAGCGAAGCATCTCGTTTTCCTTCTCCTCCACTGTTTCCTTTTCCCCTTCCCTGAAAGCCCCCACAGCCTCTCTCCTTTTCCTGCTTTGTTTTCTCCTTCTAGGGTTGATGGCCTCCAGGTGGTACCTGGAGATCTCCTGGAATCATGACAGATCTCCCAGGTACTGCGATCAACTCCCTCATTAGGGCTGCTAGCTCCATGTTGGGGAATTCCAGGATATTTGAGGCTGGAGCCTTGGGAGGGTGAGGTTTGGGGAGGGAAGTGCCCTTACCAGGGTATAATGCCGTAGAGTCCAAAGCAGCCATTTCCTCCAGGAGAACTAATCCCTGTCATCTGGAGAGCAGTTATAATTCTGGGTGACCTCTGCCCCCCACCTGGAGGTTGGTAAACCCTAGTTCTCAGAGGAAAAGCCTACTTTGGAGGGTGGAGTCTATGGCATTATACCCCTCTTCCTCCCCCACTCGAACCCCACCCTCACCAGGCTCCATCCACCAAATCTCCAGGAGTTTTCTAACCTGGAGTTGGCAACTCTAGCCTCTTCCCACCCAGCTTTTCATCTCCCCCCCCCCCAGCAACCTCTACCAAGCAAAACTGTGGGCCAGTTGTATGGTGCCAGCCACTGGGCCAGGCCCACTTCCATGGCAGAGAACCCTTAAGGACTTGTGCGGTGAAACCTCACTTTCCTCTCTATCCCCCTTCCCTACATTATTTTTTTTTCCCTCCTCTTGGCAACCCCATATTCTCTTCCCTTTTCCTGTCCTGTTCTCGCCTTCTCAGACATTCACCAACATACCTTTTAACTGCCTCCTATCTTCAGCTATATTTATTATTTATTTACTTCATCTATACCCCACCTTTCACCAGTGAGGACCAAAACAGCTTACACTTTTCTCCTCGCCTTTTTATCCTAACAACAACCCTGTGAGATAGGTTAGCCTGAAAGAATGTGACTGAACCCAAATCTGAACATTTTTCTGCAAACCCGGGGCCCATTTCAGGTTTGATAAATGATCCGCCTTACTCATACCCAGCTCCAGTCACTGGATTTAAGTATCATCAGATCTGGCCGCCTTGGCTATTAGTATATAGACAAGTGGGGACCCACAAGAAACTTGCGGTAGCAGCCAACCCATTCCTCCATCTATGCTTCTTCCTCTTTCCTCTCTTGTATCTCCCTTTCTCTCTCTCCCCCCTTTTCTTACTTTCCATCTTTTTTATCTCTATCCCCAATGCCTACTGTCACTTTCTCTCTCTTTCCCCCCCATCACTCTCTCTCTCTCTTTCTACCTTAACAACAGCAGCAGCTTTCCCAGCTGCCCAACAGTTTCCCATCCCTCACAGAAACAGGGGTGCTCAAACTGCCAGCCCACCTAGCAGCTTCCTCCCCCACAGTAACAATGGTGGCAGCAACTCTCCTGCCCGCCCAGCAGGTTCCCCCTGTACCCATACACATCAACAGCAGTGGTGACTCTCACGGCCACCCACTCAGCAGCCCCCCCCCTGTCAACGGCAATGACTTTACCAGCTGCCTGCCTGCTCAGCAGCTTCCCCCAGCTCCCCCTCCCCATACAAACCAATGGCAGTGGCCAGTCTCCTGACTGCCTGCCCAGCAGCTTCCCCCCTCTCTCACACACCAACAGTGGAGATGACTCTCCCAGCAACTCCACCCCCAATAGGATCAGCAACCTTCTCACCTGTCTGCCTGCAGTTTGCTGCCTCAGGGGAGGTGTAGACAAACCTAGCATTTGGGGGGGATTGAAACTCCCCCAATGTATTTCCCTTCTCTTTCTGCTCCCCCTCCCCAATCAGCGCTGGAGCTCCTTCTGGGCCCGCTGTGTGGGGGGGGGGGGACTTGGGAAACAGTCCATAGTTAACTCTGTTTAGGACTGCGCCATTAGAGATTTGTACTAGTTAATATTAGAAAGCAGTTAGCATGTTGAAAGCAGTAAGAGTGATGCAACACATTTTATACATTGTTATGAGAAAACAGTTCATGAAGCCATTTTTTCCATTAAGTTTCCTGTCTTCCCTACACAAATTATGAATAAGGTACTTATGGAGGGGAAAAAACCTACAGATCCCACTCATACCCACATTAATGCATTCTGGACTTTTGCCTTAAAGTTGAATGAAAAAGTGCACTTACAGCTATCTGGCCACAGTCCTCTGTAAGATAAGCTTTCACATCTTCAAGGGCAACCAAGGCACACTGTCTGCAAGAAATTTTTGTAGAATTACAGGAGTTGTAAAAATAATGATAGGCCAAACCATCTAAACCAGTCAATCAGTGGGATGTTTTGAAACCATATTCCTGTCTATCCAAATTTCTTTATTATAACAACAAAAGTAATGATCAGTAGGTTTGATGCCTGTGCTAATTACAAAAACAAATGAGTTAACGGCTACTGTGAAACAAGAAAATACTATTTTATGAAAAGAATTCTAACTTTTTGGGTAAGGTTTCTATATGTTGAAATGATTACACAGAACAACTCTTTAGTTTTTATCCTGGAACACAAGGGTTATCCTGCAGTTACACAAATTAAGAAAAAACTTGTGCAAAGTAATAAAAAAAACTATTAAGAAAATATTTTTTACAGGTAACAAGAGATATCACCAAGAAATTTAAAAAGTAGTCTGCCACATATGTAGTAACATTTTTGGCTCTTTGGAATATCTGACCATACTCAAATAATAAGAGATCAGTTGATACTCTTTGACCAATCAATTGACCTAAGGGAACAATACTTTTAAAGTAACATGTACTGGACCTCTGGCATGAACTTTTTTTAAAAAATTAGGACAATATGTAAACATTGTCCCTGAAGACAATATTTGTCAGATTATTTTATTAATGGTTGTCCATGCAGCAGTAGTTTAAGATTTGTCTTATTTTTAGAAGACTTTGTAAATGGATATTCAAATCCTGTCAGTGTGGGCTGTGGGGTCTTAGAAGCCAGGTGGACAGTGTTCCCTCTAAGCTGTTCCCTAGTTAGTGTGAGCTAGTTCACAGTTTTTCACCCTCCAGCTCACACATTTTTGTCTTTGCTCAGGAAGGATGGCTCCAGCCCAGGGCCAACTAATTTATGCAGCAGCTAATTCACCTGCCTGCTCACAACTTTAATGCTGGTAGCTCACAAAGTTGAATTTTTGCTCACAGGACTCCACAGCTTAGAGGGAACATTGCTGGTGGACATACAGTGTCTTTTAAACAACAAAAATCCGTTTTAGTATCCCTAAATAAAGATGATTGGACAAACAAATCCTAATTAATCTAACAATTCAGGATTTGTAACAATTACTCACTAATAAAACTATATACTGCTGAAATAATAGATTCCTCTTGAAATCTGAATCCTTGCTCATATACCAATACATAGGGTTGCCAGCCTCCAGGTGGGGCCTGGGGATCCCCCGCTTTTACAACTGATCTCCAGCTGACAGAGATCAGCTCCCCTGGATAAAATGGCTGCTTTGAAGGAGGGGCTCTATGGCATTGTATCATGCTGAGGCCCCTCCCCTCCCCAAACCCCGCCCTCTCCTGGATCCACCCCCAAAGTCTCCAGGTATTTTCCAACCCAGACCTGGCAACCCTACCAATACACAAAATGGAGTAAATTACTCTTAATGTGCCCTCACTTCACACTGGTGGCCCTGGCAGTGCTAAATTCTTCAGTTTGAAGCTGCTTACACTCCTGGTCAGCATTCTCCAAATTTCCTCCCTCTGACCCAGTCTGACATCTTCTTCCTTGCCTTGCACTCATTACTAGCCTCTCAGCTCCCGAAGTGGTAACCTCCAGGTGCTCAGTCCACTGCTCAAGCTGTAGTGCTGTGTCTGATATGTTCAGCCTCAGCTACTTCAAGGGGCTCCCTTTCACCTGCAGCACCTTTCTGTCTCCACCAACTACCCAAGAGGCCCTTTCCATCACTCTCCCAGAATCTCTAAGCAGTCTGCCTCAGCCTACTTCTTGGCATTCCTTATATGAAGTTTATTACAGTCTCTATTTGCGCTTGCTGGTCATTTCTGATGCTGCCTACTTTTCATTTCACTGTTAGTCTGACTTTTTTCCCCATAACACTAATCTAAGATGCCCTTTGATTTTCTATTTTCAAAGGCACAGAAGTCACATCTTATTTCGTGTTGATTCTAGCACATTCTGAAAAGTAGCAACACAGGTATGAGACTACTTAGCAATGTCAGTGTTTTGTGGGAATGCTGACATCAACTTACTTTCGAATCCTCATGGCTTCTTCATTATCGTGTCTGAAGAAGTCATAGGACTTGTACGATTTAACAGCTTCACGACGATAAACTCCTAAATTAAACACTTCAAAAGGCAAAGAAGAAAATTAATCTGGCAACATCCCAAATGCAAACTTTAGCCGAAAAAGAGCAAAGAGGAGATTTTTCACACCTGCCTTGTTTCATTTTGATGACGAAAATCAATTTACACATTAATAATGTCATGAATTACCTTAAGTTTTGGCTGTTCTCCTACACTTAAATCTCATTTCACTAGAACAGGGGTGGCCAAACTGCAGCTCTTTCACACAGTCTAATTTAATGTTAATAAAAAGCAGATTTGCATATTTTTCAATAAAAACATGTGCATAATATCTGTTAATGTATTGCATTTCTTAAACATTTGACATTTATTCTGTGTGGCTGTTACATTAAGCAAGTTTGGCCACCCCTGCACTAGAACATACAGCAACCCTTGGGGCTGTGACATATGTTTTGCCAGTATATTCTTTATTAAAATTTATGATATGGCTACTGACTTGTCTACACATCTAAAGCTTTGTCAGCACATCTAAAGCTAATCCTTGCTTATTAAATTACTAGACATGCCAATTTTGTTCACCTGAAATTAGAACTGAAATCCTGTGTTCAAACCTCACCACTGACAAAGATTCACTCTGTGTCCTTGGATATGCCACCTCTCTTAGCTTCAGATGTATTCATGGCCTACATAAAAGTGTGTGTACAAAGGGAATGACCCAGAAAGTAAGAATTTTAGGTCTTGTTTGGGTCAGTGGGTGAAAGTTAAGAACATGCTTAACTGTCTTTTTAATTCAGTACTGCTTAAACACACTTTGCCAGGATTGCAACCACACACTGTGGCAAGCTCTAGAAATCAAGGCTGCAGTTACAATCAGTACAGCTCTATTATAATCAGCAGGGCTCACAACAGTTCATGAGATACTGTAGTACATAAAACAAACAAAACAGTTAAGTTCAGTACAGTGAGAGGGGAAAATACATTTCAGTTCATCCATCACCCTCTCTCTGAGGCTTCTTTAAGGAGAGGATACTAAGGCAAATAAAATGATGGGTTCAGCTCATTCATAAAAGATTTGAGCACAAATAATATCATCATACAAAATGATTGTAAGTATTCCAACTTTTGTAAGTTTAAAAATGAGGTATGTTATGAGCTGTTATTGTCAGTTTCCAAAACGAAATGACACAGAATGATAGGCTGAACTATGCACTCTTGAAGAATGTAGCAGCACAATGACTCTAACTACATAAATACTTTGGAATTCACATTGTCTAAGACTTGCTTCAATTTGACACAAAGCAAAAAGATGGCATTTTGTTTCCTAAATACCACTGAAAAACTTTTCCCTTGACTGATACTGATAACAGTTAGGAATGCTGTGGCACTATGCTTCATGATTCCAAATTACACTCTGGGAGAAGGTCAAAGAATAAAAGCTTCTGGTCATAACCAATCAATCAGCAGTGGATTCTGTATGGAAGGTTCCTTCATCACCCACAAATATGCACCCTCTCCCATTCCCTAATCACACACACACAATAATTGTTATTGTCCCAACCAACAGGTTTTAAAAAGCCATGCCAAAACCTTTTGTAGGCACTCCAATCCAGTTGAGGTAGCGAGTTAATTTCTTAGAAACGTAGGTTTTGCCTCTTGCAGGAAGGCCAATCATTACAATCAGAGTGGGAGAGTTGGTCATATAAGAAGCCCATGCTGTGTAGAAAAAGCAAAGACAAAATCAGTAGTTTCTGTAACTAGGCAGAAAAAGAAAAAAATGTGGACCTAAATATTTTCTGTCTTCCACTACATTCTTTGTCAGGTATTTGCTCTTCACAAGGACATGGCATGTAATTCCCACAATCCAATAGTGGCATGTAGCAGGTGTTGGTTAATGGAACAGGCTACCCAAGCAAAATTAGCCCATGACGGGTAAACACCTCCAACTGAGTATTTCAGAACATCATCAGAACATCAGAGACGCCAATGTTGGATCAGGCCAAAGGCCCATCCAGTCCAACACTCTGTGTCACACAGTGGCCAGAAATACCAGTGCCATCAGGAGGTCCAGCAGTAGGGCCAGGACATTAGGACATTTCACTCAGAGTTAAAATTATTGGCCAATTAACCAGGGCACCTTTCAAGGTTAAAAGAAAATTGTCAAACACAAAGATTTCTCCCCAGATAATAAAAAAGGAACCAAGCTTCCTTTCCAAACTTATTGCATGAGGACCAAAAACACTGAATTGCATTCTAAGTCAATTTAGGATGCAGCAAAATAGACTTATGTCCCCTTTAAATGTGATGTCCAAAAAGATGTATATGTCAATTACACATTAGAACCTTAAGGCATTCTAGCATTCAGAAGTGCGCAGCAGACTTGACTGGAGCCTATTAGGAGGTTTTTTAGTTTCCTATTTGGTGTTTACCTCTTTATAAAATAGTTTTATATACATCCTTATCTATAAGAAAAACTCAATAATTGTTGGTATAATTATTTTATTTTTAGGAACATAAGCTTTGAAAAACAAAAAGAAAACTATATGAAAACAAAAGAGACCACACTCACTAAATGGTATACAAGAAATATTTTATTGAAATGATTTTCAATGTGTTTCCTCCTTTCCCTTTTCTTATGATATGTAAATTTGTTGTAAATTTATTTTATAGCAAAATGATATGAATATGATTGAGACAACATATATTACATGCAAGAGAATTTACTTCTGAGGAAGTCTAGGATCGAAACGAAGACAAAAGCAGGAAGCTTCGTTATGAGACAACATATATTACATGCAAGAGAATTTACTTCTGAGGAAGTCTAGGATCGAAATGAAGACAAAAGCTGGAAGCTTCGTTATATATTGTGATTCTCTTATGTATGAAATGGGATTTTCTATGAATTTATGAATTTTAATCATTTTATTGTTGTATTACACTTTGAGGATATTTTGTATTGTATTTAGTAATTTTCCAATATAGTATTAATTGCATTATAACGTCTCCCCAGTTGTTCCTTTGTAGCTTAGTTAACAAAGCACTGGAGGGAAGTTCCATGAGATATATCCATTATCGAAATCGTAAAGATATATCCATTATCGAAATCGTAAAGAATCAGTAGCTGTGCACTAGAATCAAATTACCCCTGTGTTTCAGATAGGGTTGCCAGCCTCCAGGTGGGGCCTGGGGATCTCCCACTTTTACCACGGATCTCCAGCTGACAGAGATCAGCTCCCCTGGAGAACATGGCTGCTTTGAAGGGAAGACTCTATGGCACTGTACCAGGCTGAGCCCCCCCCCCTCCCCAAACCCTGCCCTCTCCTGGCTCCACCCCCAAGGTCTCCAGGTATTTTCCAAATCAGATTTGGCAACCCTAGTTTCAGAGCATGATCTGGACTTACACGGCTTTCTAGCTTCTACATTGATATATGTGCCAAGGAGACGTTTTGCTCACCATGAGATATTTGCTCATGAAATCACTCCAAATACTCACAGCACTTTTTCTCTGAGACTCGAAGACTTGATGACTTGTTTTCCTGACAGCAACTGTTACCGTTTACCAGCTCTGGGACTGGACCTGAATCCCCTGACATTGCTGCAAGAGACACACACACCTCCTCCCGTCTGGTATCGCCAGGCTCCTTCTAGAAAAATGTGGAACAACGAGGAGCATTATGAAATGCTAAAAGAAACAGTACACGCAGCAATCTGTCTATGAGGTTCCTTCAGCAGGGACGGGGGTGTGTGTGCGGGGGGGGGGGGAGAAACAGAAGCAACACAGAAGTTGCTAGTGAAGGTCATGAGATAAATTGGTAATATTATTTGCAGAAGATTAAGAAAAAGCAGGAAGAAAGGGGTAATTTCCCTCCCCCCTCGTAACCAGGAAATGGTTAGTTGAGGGACCCTTCATTAATCAACACTATTCTCCTCTACTATTTACACACCATCTTAATTGCTAAGGAGCTTCTAGGCTGTAAGGGACTCCGCAGGCCAGCTCCGAATGACTCGCATACCAGTGATCTGAGCGGAGAGAAGACATTTTCTTAGGAGCCCATCTGTCGGTCCAGAGTCTGAGGGCTCCAAATCTTTCCCCCAGCTCACAAAACGACCTCTTTTTTTTCTTTTTCAACACACCCACCTCCGAAGTTCAGGCAGCCCGCGACGGGGGCAGCAAACGACTTGCTTTGGACCGGAGCCAGTCGATCCAGCAGCTCCCAGATGGAAATACTGCCCGCGCAGGAGCTCCTCCAGCCAGACCCCTAAAACAGGTATCCAGGTAACACCTCCCGGTGCTGAGCGGGAAGAGAAGGGCTGTTCTCGCAAGATGTCGATATGTAGAGGCGGTGCAAAGGGCAAATGGGGCAGCGGATACACACAGGCAACGTGAACCTAAGCGACGCGCAAAGACGCAGAAAGGAGGAACTGCAGGTATCGGAAGCGGAGTTGAAAAGCAGGAACATCATAAGCCCTTTTGCTAGTGACTTTCCCAAGGACGCAAACGGCGGGAGACAGGACCCCGCGTTCACCCAGTGGGGTGTCACGTATGCAGGCACGCATGCTCTTCACATGTGTTAATCATGCAAGCCTCTTCCTGGGCATCTATAGCATCCGACGCGTAAGATTATTGGGAGTCCAAGAAATGTCGTTTGGATTGGAAAAACAACAGAAATACAAACGCACGGCCAAAACACATTTGCAGGGCTGGGGTAGTGAAGAAAAAAATATAATGCATTTCTGTCGCAATTACCCCAAAGTAACTGATTACCAGTCTAACCTACAGATCTGCTGTAACATGACCCACCCATCAGCAGCTCCAATTACAAAATAGTGACGGGATAGGAAAGTGGGAGGGCACAGAGAGACGTCACAGCGCGCCAACTCAACTGTTCATTTCCCGCGCAAGCGTAAGGGGGGGGGGAGTGAAGATAACAGTCGCTCTTCCTTGTGCGGTTTCTACTTTGGTTGGGGTGCTCGGAGTGAGGCGGTAACAGCGCAACGCGTTTGAATGTAAGTGAACATGACGCTATGCGTACGTTTGCTACTGGGCTTTCTCTTTTGCTTTTTTCGGGAAGAGGTTTGAATAGGCGATTTAACCTAGGTCTATATATGCTATATTTATTTATTTGATTTAACCTAATGCCTTTTAAACAAGGGGCTATGCTGGCACCTATATCCATCCCTGCAGCCCCATCAGTGAGAGTTTTTGTCTCAAAACAAAGAGCGGCATTTATAAAATAAACACTGGTATACTTTAGCGTGTTTAATCAGTTTACTATTTGTATCCTCGAATGATGTCAGTTGTCTGTGTTCGTGCTTCCTCTTCAGGGCGGTGATTATTGTGTATTGCAAAATATAGACAGTGTGAATAATATTGTGTATATGCTTATGTATAATTAAATTTTAATTTCTGTCTGTGATTAATGGGTCCCGTAGAATGCCGACGCCCTCCACCGACACGCCTTAGAGCTGTCTCTCGCTGGCTCTGTGTGTGTGTGTAGTGGGCTCTCTTTTCTGCAAATTCATAATTATCCCCCTCCCAAGTTCATTGGCACCAAATTCCCACAGAGTCCATCGTACTAATTCATAATTAAAGGATGCAAAACATAAAAAATAATGCGGAATATTGTGGTCGCGGTGCCAGGCACTATACTTTAGAAATGCGCAAATCGAGTCCGCGCTTGACAAGATTAATGTTCTCGAACCGGTAGTTACTGCTCGACCTATTGCTTTGGGAGGATTTGTGTGCTGCCTTGAGTCCCCTTTAAAGAGAAAGAGTGAGGTATGCTCGTGGAGATATTCGAAAATCTTCTTTACGCTTCTGTAAATCCACTGAAGGTTTACAAGGATATAACAATGTATAGGATACACGGAAAGTGTTGTAATTCAAAACGGCCGAGAAGGCGATAGTTCTTACCACCTTTAGTAGAGAGAGACTTTATGTTTCAATCTGAGCCCCCATCAGATCCAAAGAAATCGTGATCTAGATTGGCTGCGACCTTTTCTTTCCAACCGGCAACGAGGAATAATGGCATGACCCGTAGGCAGGACTATTGTAAGCCATTCTGAGCCACTGCCCTCTCCCATAACTACCGTCTGTAAATTGTACTGGAAGGAAAGTTCAGCTTTTCGAAGGAGATGCTGCTGTGCAATCACAGCTACGCTAAAGTCCTGAATTTCTCTGTGTTTTTAATCCGGGCAGCTGTCACCCCCTCTACACAAGGGAAGAGAAAAATGGCGTCAAAAGTAACCAAGAAGTTACCATAGAATTCTCAGGCTGTCGCGGCGGATGTTTGGGACCGCCCACTAAGCTGATTGGATGGTCCGGAGGAGCACGCTTTGCTGCCCCGGACGAAGTGACCAATAGGAAGCCCGAAAGACAGGGACGCGAGGGTTGCTGGGTTGCATGTAATCGCAGCCATTTTGCTGTGGGGGTCTGAAACCCGGCAGCCGCCGCCGGGAGAACTCCGTAGATCGGCGGGAGGGCGGCAGGATGTTACGGCTGCGCTGCAAGGCCAGGAGCGGCTCTTACCCGCTGCTCGGGCTCACGGCACATTCGTGCTTGCGCGAGCTCCAGGCAGCGCTCGCCGCTCTCACCGGGGTACCCGTTCAGGCCCAGAAGCTGCTGCTTGGATTCCCCCCGCGTGGCCTCGACCTCAGCGACGGGGAGCGGCGCCTCGGAGAGCTTGGCATTCATTCGGGTACGAAGCGGGTCTGGCCTGTACATCGTAGGCCTTGGGTTGGGGTAATCTCCTCAGCTTCCCCCCGAGGAGAGGAGGGCTGAGTCTAGGCGTGTGGTACCGTGTGGCTCTGTTGCTGTGCATCTATAATTGAGGATTATCCCCTCATGATATACGTATCTTTCGCTCGCGATCATCTGCGATAGAGACGGCGTTGGGAATAATCTGAACACAACGTTTTGAGCGGCCTTTCTCTTGCTCGCAGTTACTTGGTGCTCTTGCGTGAAACATTGAACAGCACTTAAACCCTGGGTTAACCCTTGAGACGAAAGTAGATGATGGCTGCGACTGAAACACGTTTTTCTGATAGTACCATCCTGAGCATTGTTCCGCCCGTCTGAATGCATTGACGTTACTGGGCTTGGAAGGGTAACACAAGTTTGGATAGCACTGTGACTTGACTGCTGTGGAGAGCAGTAGGAGATCAGAATTTGTTTTTAAACTTTATGTCCCACATTCCTTTTAAGAGCTACCCTTGAATCATAACTATTTTAAGTAGCCATTAAAATTTCTTGTAACAGAGGGGGTATTTATGGCCAAGCAGACCTGTACAAAAGAACTTGTCTGATAGCAGTTTGATCTTGAGCAGTTTGTTAATTAAGAAGTGCAGGCTGTAAATAAAATAAAAATATGTACCAAACACAAGTGGAGAAGGTAATAGTCCCCAAATGTGGCTGGAGAAGTTGCCTACCCAGCCCATGTAAGTGATGTGTGCTCATTTACTGTAACTGGAAAGTTTTTTCAAGCCTTTCTTAAGAGGGTGAAAATAAAAATATTAACATCTATTATGGGTTAGGACAGGAAGCCTTAAAGCAATGACTCAAATGTTTTGACACTCTGTAATTGGATAAAATTGAGGCTTGACAAGGTTTTTGTTACCACCCTTTAATTAAATGATACAGGGGGAGACATTGTCAGCACATTTTTTGAGAGGTTTGTAAGACCCCTCTATAATATCAGTGAATGTGATGGTCTTAAAATGAAAATAGACTCTGAGTTCTATCTGTTTTCTTTTGTCCAAGTCAGGATGACTGCTAGATTAAAATGGATTGAATGCATATCCATGGTAGATTTTAAAGTTCACAGATAGATTTGCTTATGGCTTCAGAAGAGAAAATCCAGATATGTTGATTATAATGTGGTTATTTCTAGAACTGTGCACATTTTATCTCTTGTTTTTACCAACCAGTATCACATACTGATCAGTCAATTCTAAATCTCATCTATGTATATGTTAGCATTTTAATCATAGTTTACCTGCATGTTCAGAGTGTTTCATAATTATTTTGTAATCTGTACAAATTATGCAATGTAGAACTGTTGCATTATGGGGGCAGATAACCTTGGCTGAGATTTCAATTAGAGATGTGTTTAATCAATTCACTGAATCATTTCTCAACTTTTGTTGTATTTTTCTTGACAGGTGATACTCTAATAGTTGAAGAAGATGCAAGCAACCTCAGGACTGAATCTTCCATAGTTACAAAACGGACTGCTCATAATTCAGTCAGGGACACTCTTCCCATGCTTGCCCGGAGAGTTGTTCCTGCAGATAATTCATGCCTCTTCACCAGCATATACTATGTGGTAGAAGGTGGTGTTTATGACCCAGCATGTGCCCCAGAGATGAGACATCTTATAGCCCAGATTGTAGCAAGTGATCCAGAATCCTATAGTGAGGCAATACTAGGAAAGACTAATCAAGAATACTGTGATTGGATCAGAAGAGACGATACATGGGGAGGTGCAATTGAGGTTTCGATTTTGTCTAAGTTCTATCAATGTGAAATTTGTGTAGTGGACACTCAGACAGTCAGAATTGATCGCTTTGGGGAAGATGCTGGCTATGCTAAACGGGTTCTTCTAATTTATGATGGTATTCACTATGATCCACTTGAGCGCAGAATCCCCAACTCAGACATTCCTCCCCAGACAATTTTTTCTGCATCGGATGATATTGTCCTTGCTCAGGCTTTGGAGTTAGCAGATGAAGCCAGAAGAAAGAGGCAGTTCACTGATGTAAACCGGTTTACACTGAGATGTATGGTATGTCAGAAAGGATTAACAGGGCAAGTGGAAGCCAGAGAACATGCCAAGGAGACGGGACATACCAACTTTGGAGAGGTGTGAAATTTTTTGTGAAGGTGGTTTTACCTACTACCTCACTGAACGTGAACAAGCATCCAGGTTTTACATAAGCTGTATTTAATCAAGAATTCATTTAAAGCTTGAAGGCACTATTAAGATAATTATGAATGATGCTCACAGGTTTGCTGTGATTAATGAGTTTACAAGTGCGTATAGAGTGGTGTCACATCCTTCCAACTGATCAGTGTTCTTTTTTATGACTAAGAACTAGACTGCTATTAACTGCTGCATCAGTTCTTGGTAACTGACAGGTGCAAGAATTTGTGACGTATCTTGGTTAACACAAACACTACTGTGGCTGGACTTGTGTATAGAATCACTGATGGAATAAAGTTCTCAGCTCATCTACTGGTGTCTTGATCTACCGCATAGTTATGGTGGTCTCTGTTCATATCTGACAAGATTATTTGCCTCTGCTGTATTTATGCAAAGAGTTGTGTGTGGTTGTATATCTAAAAACAGATTAGCTCAACAATTACTGCCTCTTCATGTCATCCCAAAATGTGTCTGCTTTATGTCACTGAATAAGAGTATGCCATAGAAAATAATGGTCAGGTGATAAAAGGCCTTAACTGGAAGGCCTTGTTTTCAGCATTCTTAAGGACTGGAATGTGAATACAATTTCATGGATATTTAATACATTGGCAGTGGATGCAGTGAAGCTTTTGGGCATTAATGGCATGTTTTTAAAGGTTACCGAAATTGTAACATATTCCGGCAACATAAAGTCAAATATTTTTAGATGGCCTGTATATGAAATTCATTGTATAAAGTGTTTTGCTTGCCAGATGTGCTGAACAGAGGGAAGAATTCCAGTTAACGTTCATCCACTTGATAGATTTATTAAATTTTTACCCCGCCCTCCCAGCCAAGGACAGCTTACATAAGTCACCTAACATTTTTACAATACACATAAAATAGGTTAACAATTCTAAAACCAGAAATATAATAAAGTGCTAGTATCAATAATCTTCTCAGTAAGCGTGGGCATACCAGACCGTAGCTACTACTAGCTAATTGTGCATGGAATGAGTGCAGTTCCAAAAAGATGGTTCTCAGATGTGAACTGCTTTTGGGGGGCTGGGTGGTAGTAGAGAGAGTTGGTCTTATTTTTTTACGCTTTGTTGCCAAATAGGGTTGGTTCAGCTATCTGGAAGTTACAGGCTAGCATCATGACTTGCCTGCTTTATATTTCAAAACACTATTTGTAACCTGTCAGCTGGTAGTGCTACATTGTTCTTTCATTGCACAGTTGACTGGCATAGCCTTTTAGCTTAGTTTTTTAACTGGTTACTTTATCACTGTCTATTATAATATATTCTAATTTTTTAAGTTTTAAGTATCTGCATTGTGCCAGATTATAGCCTTTAATCACTTAAATACTATCTGTATTAGTAAGTTCCATTCTACTAAAGAGTTAAATAGTTTGCTTCTTTAACAAAATAATATCTCAGTATTAAGTAATACAGCTAAGAGTTTTTATTCAGAAAAGCTGCATTGTATCTTGGAGACAAGTTAACTTAAATTAAATTAAATGCAAGATGAGTTGAGAAGGGAGAACCCTGGAAAAGTTTACAAAATGGTAGTGTTGCCACACTGAGTTTTAAAATGCCTTAATGCTCACTACATCATCATCATTGTTTTTTTTACCCCACTCTTCACTACCTGAAGGAGTCTCAGAGCAGCTTATAATTGCTTTCCCTTCCTCTTCCCACCGTAGATACTTTGTGAGGTAGGTGGGGTTGAGAGAATTGTGAGAGAATTGTGACTGACCCAAGGTCACCCAGCTGGCTTCATGTGGAGGAGTGGGGAATCAAACCTGGTTTTCCAGGTTAGAGTCCACCACTTTTAAACATTATACCAAGTAGGAGCAACATCTTAAAAAGGTGAAAATGGTACTAACATAAGAACATTTCTGGTCATCATGATCTCTGTAACCACAATCCCCAAACTTTTAGTAGACATGGCAGCTGAGCTAAAAAGTATATATTTTTTTTCTAGTATCTGTGTACTGTTTTCAGAAATTTTGAAAATACTTGCTTTGCTTTGTCAAAATGGAAGAAAAACACTGGAATACCTTCTAAGTAAAGCAATTTTCTGGAAAGTGTCTGGCTTTTTGCCAGTTTGGTGCAGTGGTTAAGTGTGTGGACTCTAATCTGGGAGAACTGGGTTTGATTCCCCACTCCTTCATTTGCAGCTGCTTGTATGGCCTTGGGCAAGCCATAGTTCTTTCAGCTGTTCTTGAAAGAGCTCTCTCATCCCCACCTATCTCACAGAGTGTCTGTTGTGGGGAGGGGAAGGGAAAGGAGATTGTAAGCCACTTTGATATGCCTTCGGGTAGTGAAGGGCGGGGTATAAATCCAATCTATTCTTTAAATAGCTAAGTGTTTGAAAGTATAGTAAATCAGATTAAATCACAATTTTCTCATGTGAAATTAATAACGGACCTCCCAAAGCCATTCATTTTTGTAAAAGGATAGGGTGTACAACTGCTGTGTGTTTAATCTATGAAGTTGCTGGTGAGGCCCAACATTTTGAACTGACAAAACAGCACAGGGATGTTCCTAGAATAGCAGAAACTGTAATAGTTTGTTCAAGCAGTAGACAGAGTGGGTCCGTTACACCAACGGGGTGGTAATTTAATGTATGATGTCTGTAAATCCAGAGTATTTAATATGTGGTAATACAGTGTTGGAATGAGATCACAGCTGATGTGCAGTATAGGTTTAGGGGTGTACTGCACTTTCATTGTTGATATAGCTACGTTGGTGCATGCTGATGTGCAAAACCACATTTTAAGTCATTCCTTGGAATGATTCTAAGCTATGAATGAATGCATTCTTAACTTTTCCATTGATGAGAACTATAGCTGTTGTGCCCCTATGTGTGGTATGTTGTTTTTGTTTTGGTTATAGTTTGATGTCCCACTGCAAGCAATGGTGCAAGCTAGTCATAACTAACAAGTCATATGGCATTTAATGGTACTTAATGACAGCTGGACTAAGCTCATATGTGACTCTTAAGAGTGCTTTTGAGCATCTCCTGTTGCTGTGCATGTGTAAAAGAAAGTTTTAATGAACTTATATCACATTTCTAAATCTGCTGTTAGCTGTGTAAGGATCTGACTTCACAGCTGCATTTTAACCACCCTGTGATTTTGAGAGTTGCCTGTGTACAGACACATATCTGGAATGCATTTTAGTTTTTCACCCAGCATTTCTTCTATAGGCTTTTACATGTTTACAAATGTATCTGGTATGACAAAGCATAAAACTGTTGGTGCTTGCTTGTTTCAGTTTTCTGGGTAGGTAAGCTGTCAGATAGTGCTACTGATAGGTCACTTAAAGATAGAGCAAATGATGGGATTACATAGATCAGGAATTGACTCATTAATGGGGAGGGAAAATATGCTACTAAATTATTTGCATGTTTACGAAAAGGTTCCACAAGAGTGCACCAGTGATGTATCCTTACCCATATCACTTAAAATTAAAGGGCTGGGAAATGACCTAGAAATCATCTAGAATGTTTTGTTTGAGGTGCTGCAAGAAAGGAACATGGCAGGCAAGAGAGGGGTATTCTATGATTTTATCAGTGTCTCATTGCAGGGGAGTGTTCGAGTTATGTAAGAAGAGAATATTTTCTTTCATACTACCTGTAATGGCAGTGGTGGTGATACCATGGGAGAAGGACAGTAGATGAGTTGCCATAGTGTGCATTTTAAATGATGCAAGATATGTTTCAGTAGTACAAAGCATACATGATCTTTCTTAGTAGGATTTAAGTTCTTAGCTGTAGCTCCTTTCAGGGTAGACCTAAGGTGCTTTGCCCACAGCCTTAATCCAGTACACCAACTGGGCTATGTTTCAGGAAGGCATTTCTGATGCTGCCTTGGTATGATTGTGACTTAAATAAGCAGAAGTGGAGACTAAAGCAAATAAAACAGGCCAAGTAATATTGCCAACCACGGTTCTCTTTAAATTCAAGCCATCTCAAGCATTTAACCTGATTTTTCAGATTATTTTATTTGTGGTTTTCTGTTAGCTTTTAATAGGCATATTACAATGGTTCTCACTCCACAGCTTGCAGAGAGCCATATCTGCAATTACCAACAATCAAAAGAGTTACAACTGCTATATGCCTCATATGCCTCCTCACCAAACACACAGGCATTGATATAACAGTAGCCTTTTCAATTACCAGAGTTTCTCTGTTCATGTAGAGTTGTCTCTATTTGCCACTGATGAACATTAGCAATCCGATTCCTTGTACATCTGTAGTTAAGCTTCCCTCTGCCTTCTTGCTCTCTCCTCCTCAGCATGAGCAGCAGTTCAGGTGAGAGAGTAGGATTGCCAAGGTGTGCAGAACAGAGGAAACTAAGAGTAAAACCACCATCACCTCACTGTGGCCAGTTTGCTCGTTTTCTGGGTGTTTATCATCATTGTGATGGTGGTGATTTTACATGCCCTTCTTTGCAGCTAGCTTGTTCTCCTCCCAGCAATTGCCTGGTTGCTTGGATGAGAGCATGGAGGTTGTGGAAAAGGGTGGGGATTGTTGGCGAAGATAGGCGGCCCTTCCATTGAGTCCCAAGCTCAGGCAGGGTTGCATTCTTTCATCCAGTCCTTCCAGTGGTGGTGGTTCGAAAGCACAAGCTGCCTGGCAACCACAAGCCTTACTGAGCAATGACCTTGCCCATTTTCTTGGAACATGGAGCAGGTATCCCAGTGGGGAATAATACTCAGAAGAGCCACAGGTGGCTCCCAAGCCTCTGAGTGAGTATCACTGGCCTAGTTTATTGCACAAAGACAGCTGTGGTGCAGTTCAGAAGTATACACATGTGCTTACATTGTCTGCTAAAGGTGAATATATTAAACAGTTCATCTAAGACCACATACTTGAAAATAGATTCCATTAAACTTAGTAAAACCTGCAAATGAATATGCTGAAGATGAATTGTAAGCTTGTGATACTGTCTGGAGGGGCCATGGCTCAGTAGTAGAGCAGCAGCCTGGCATGCAGAAACCCTGGCATCTCCCATTAAAAGCTTCAAGTAGGAAGTGATACGAAAGACCTCTGCCTGGGGCCCTGGCAAGCTGCTCAGTCTGAGTAGATAATGATCTTGATGGACCAGGGGTCTAATTTAATGTATGGTAACTTAATGAATTCTTTTGTCTGTTCAGTATTGATAAGTAAGACCTATTTTTCTTTGGATTTCTTCCTGTGTTTTTCACTGGTTGGCTTGGACTACTTTATCGTAATTTGCCTGCTTGAGAAGCAGGTAAAACAATCTCTTGAAAGTGATGTGCTAACTAACTGTATGCCATTTCAGCAAAGGTGCTATAGGTTGACATATTTCTTTTGTGAACATGTGTTCTGTAAAATGTTTTAATTTTTGAAATATATTTCAAAAGTCATTGTTCTGTTGCTTCTTTGCTGTTAGATTTTCATTGGACAATATTTGACAAAGAAATGTGGTAATTATAAGAAGTGGGATATTAGTGTTTTGTACATGTTTTAATTGCAAGAATAGGGTTTTCAGACAAAATGCTTTCACCAGGTACATCAGGTTGATATGGCTGAAAGCATTGACATTGTCTGTGGTGATGCACTACCCCCTTCCCCAATCCTGACTATCAGTAACAGCTCTGTCAACTTAAGGAGAAAACAGTGTACGAACTGTTGTGTTGCATCCAGTGTTCCCTCTAAGGTGAGTTATTGTGATCCAGCTCACAGTTTTTTGTCTTAGTTCAGGAAGGATGGCTCCAGAATAAATCCAGCAGCCAAATTGCTCACTCACAACTTTAATGCCATTAGCTCACAAAGTAGAATTTTTGCTCACAAGACTCCACAGCTTAGAGGGACCATTGGTTGCATCATGTCAAAATCCATGTATTTAAGTCTTCTGTTTCCAGCAGCAGCCTATACGTATCTGGAAGTTTGCATTTGGGGCACGGAAGTGATGCCCAGCACCTAGTTATCAGAGTCATTTGAACATGGAAATTTTATTTTACTATCTTGGCTAATAGCGACTGATAGTCCAGTTCTTTAAGTCACCTAAGGCATTGACCATGATCGTGTCTTAGAGTAGTTGACGTCCTTTACTTAGTTGTGTACTGTATGAAGTTTGTTTGGTCTGTCTCAAACATACCACAGCTACATTGATTTCATACTGCTCAGAATTTGGATCATTCTCTTCAGACTACATCTAAATGCTTATGCTGCTTGTAGGGAACATGCATGCCTTCCCTTGATCTCCATTTATATAGGAATTACAGGTGCACATTTAACTGTTGTGACCAAATAGTCCATCAAACAGTTTGCACACGGTTCAGAAAACTCTACAGCTGGGCCTATGTCACAATCTCAACTAGATCAGGAATAATTTTAAAGAAATCACTGAGGAGCCCTTGTATCTTTTCCTCATAGTAAAATCCTTTGTCTGCCATGTCATTAAAAGGTAGCTCCATATGCTTTATCTCACACCAACTTTACTGCCATACACTCTTCTTTTTTTCTGTTGCTGCTTCTGATTTCTCTAATGAAGTAGGGTCAGAGATTTAGACAGTGCTTAATTGAAGGAAGGAAAGGGAGTGAGTGCTGAAGGAATTCACTACAGAGGTCCCAGTTTAGCCTGCAAAGATAAAGCATCATCTTGACACTAATTTGTTGCTGGAAGGTCTGCAAAGAGAGCTTGTGTTTGCAAACATAATACCATACAAGGGGACAGTTTGGGCAGTCAGCCAACAGATATTAAAAGAAAAACAATGGACCAAAAGTAGTTTGGAAAAACACATACAGAGAAAATAAATATGTTTGAAAGGTACAAAAACCCTGCTGTACTTTGGCAGCCAAACATCAGTAAAAAGCCTGTTTGAAAGTGACCCAAGAATAGGCACAGATCTGCCAATGCCTGTGGTTTTCATCTATATATCTAATAGTAAAGGTGCCCCCTGCGTGCGGATATCTAAATCTGCACGTCTGGGGTGATCCCCAGATGTGCAGGAAAATGTAAAATACGCAGGGAACGCTCTTGGAACGGCTTCGGTGCTGGGGGGAGAAGGCTTGGCAGACCCGCTGCCTTCAGTTGGGGAGGAAGGAGAAATTTCGGCAGGCCAGGAAGGGGGAAAGCACGGTGGGCTGGCGAAGCGCCACTGACGCCACCGGGTGAGGGACGACAACACTGCTAGGGGAGGGGGAAGCTTGGCGGGTCAAGGTCAGGCCTCGCCGTGGGTGCCGGGGACAGAGGAGAAGGCTCACCTGCGGCTGCAGCTCCTGGGGAGCATCTCCCCCCCGCGCAAGTATCGCGGGTTCCGTTCTTGTATCTATCTATATATAAAAGAAAGTCCCCTCACTGTAAAAACAATGCCCAGGTCAAACCGCTGGACCTAGAGACAGCAAATTCGGGGAGAGCGCTCCCACTGTGGTGTATGTACTAAGAAGGGATTTTTAGAAATTCGACCCCTAAGTGGGTCAAAAGGGAGGAAATGTGCTCCCCCCATTGACTCCTATGCGGCTGCCAGGCAGCTGTCTCCCTGCACCCCCCACTCTCTCATTGGTCAGCTGCAGATCTCAGAGTTCTGAGATAAAAAACCCCAACAGTTACAGGGGACTGCAGACAGCTAATGACAGCTGAGGAAATCGGGAGTGGCCAACAAGCACCTTTGAGGTTCAGTAATGCTGCTGGCCCAGCCTCTCCGATGGCTTCCAACACACTCTCCCCACCTCCTACACCTAACAGGCAGTTGTCTGTCGGGTGCAGCCCCACCTCCACAGTGGCTTCTAATA
>NW_015161416.1:1007792-1040827 GCF_001447785.1 Gekko japonicus | reverse complement strand
GGGGGGGGGGGAAGGACGTATGTCTCACTTCATTTCTTACACTACAATCTTCTCTGTTAGGATTCCTACAACAAATGTCACAGGTATTATTATTATTATTTCAAATTTAACTTCATCAGTATTATAATTGGGCTTACAGAACTTAAATACCGTAGCGAAGCACGGGTAGCAGGCTAGTATTACATAAAATAACTTTTCTCTGAAGGTGAACATCCTTGCAGTTATCTTTTATTCTGAAAAGGTGGATTGGTGGTTTGTTTGGAACTTGTTCAATTTTTGGTGGAAAAATCATGACTGAAATAATCGTTCTAAGACACTTGGAGGGGAAAAAATGACCCAAAAACTGGAATCAAGAACCAGAAGGGTAAGAAAGAAGCCTGATAAAGGGCCAATATTAACAAACCTAGTGTAACTTATTATATACAAAAACACATTTATTTAAAAGACTTAAAAGCAAATAAGGGCCCAATGAAAGCCTTGTTGCAAAGTGCAAGTGACCTGAACACAGGTGGCCATACAAGTGACCTGACGCATTTCGTATTTGTTGAGGACACTCCAGCTCTGACTAAGATAGTCCAATAAGTATTTTCTGGAGCAGAATTGGAAGATGTTCTAATTCAACAGCTGTGCATCTGGTGCCAGACACATGACTCTCAAGAGGCCTCATAAGCATCCTTGTCTTGTGTCTATTAATCTTGCTGCTTAACTTTCCTTTTTTGGTCCAGTATTAACTTACTGGTTATTTCATTGTAACATGTCTATCTGTACCTCAGATTGACCTCTGAAGAAGGCCCCTAAGGGGCAGAAATGTGTCAGGCCCTTGTGTTCAGGTCACTTGCACTTTGTAAGGAGGCTTTCATTGGGCCCTTATTTGTTTTTGATTGTCTTTCTAATAAATACATGTATTTTTGTATGTAATAATTTTACATTAGGTTTTTAATATTGGCCCTTTATGAGGCTTCTTTCTTCCCCTTGAAATAATTGCGGTTCAAACACTGCTACAATGTTAGTCAAACAGTTTGGATGTAATTGGCTCTGGTGTACATCCAGTGATCTTTTGTAATAGGAAAGTTCACCACCCCCACCCCCCATCAGTGTAGGAATGAATGAAAACTATTTTTCACTCCAGTTTTTACAGATACAGTTTTGAGTAATGTCACTTTATTGATGTATGTAAAAATCCAGTATTCACTGTGAACATTTGAGTAGACTTTGAGAATATACTGGAATGAAGAATGATAACACAATGCAAATCTGTAATGTTAATGGACTACGGTTAAAAGTAGAAACTCTAAGACTTGTGGATCTGGCAGCTGTGGCCGGCACTGTCTTCAAAGGACAACAATTTTAAGTATGTGGCCTTTCACAGACTCCTGTATGAAATAAATATCTTAAATAACATCACTTTAAGAGCTTGTGAATCAAAATTTTCAAATCTTGATGTTTTGCTAAGGAGCTATAATGATGCAAGAAAGTGCATTGACACTTTTTGATCAACTGCTTCACCAAAATTTTATAAAACTCATGGTGATTTGGTATTTTCCAATGGCAACACATCTTGCTACTTTGTACTCTTGCATTTACAATTAAATTTAAAATGTGCTCTTTAATTTAAAATCATTGTAGCAGCAGTAAAGGTAGTAACTTACATGCACTTTCAGCATTGGTACTAACTTGTATGTTGATTCCCTGAAAAGGGATTGTATGCCCCACAAGAAATGCTAAACTTTTGACTTGGAACAGAAAGCTGAATTAAGTGAATTAATAAAAAGAGGCAATATTCCGCAGGGCCAAAGTGATGCCAGTATGTCTTCTGCATGTCTGAAGAACTTTCAAAGGGTGTGTGTCTTGCTTTGTGATGTAATAACTTCAGTTTAAAGTGCAAAAGTTTGGCATAGAAATGTTTTAGTGCCCAGCCTTCTACAATTCTCCTTTACATAAGGATTTTTTCAGGACCATGGTTACCTGTACCATACTTAAGAGATCCTGAAAGAAATCTCCCCTGGGCCTTAAGCTCTTATAATTGAGCATGGCATGGTACTATTAGTACAAGGCAGGGGGAGGGGCCAAGGTCCTTTCCAGGGGTTTTTTGGCTTTTGAGAAACTATCGGGGCCAGGTCTGGTTGGCAGCAACCACTAGTTGACTTGATACTGCTTGTATGATTCAGCTAGGCTTAGGTGCTTGCTACTGTTCATCAACAGCCACCCTATAGATCCCTTCCAGTCTGGCTTCCGCCCAGGACACAGGATGGAGATGGTGTTGGTCGCTCTTACTGACGATCTCCGAAGACACCTGGATCGGAGCTGTTCGGCGGCCCTGTTGTTGTTGGACCTGTCGGCTGCATTCGACATGGTCAACCATCAGTTGCTGACCCACCGCCTCGCCGACATGGGGATACAGGGGCTCGCCTTACAATGGCTTGTCTCCTTTCTCCAGGGTTGGGGACAAAGGGTGGTGCTAGGGGAACAGCAGTCCAAGAGACACCTGCTTCAATGTGGGGTGCCTCAGGGGGCGGTGCTTTCCCCGATGTTGTTTAACATCTACATGCGCCCCCTTGCCCAGGTTGCTTGGAGGTATGGGTTGGGCTGTCATCAGTACGCTGATGACACTCAGCTCAATCTGATGTTGGGCAGCTGGTCAGACTCCAGACTGGAAGATCTGGACCGGGCGCTGCAGGCCATGGCTGGTTGGCTCAGGATGAGTCGGCTGAAGCTAAATCCGGCGAAGACAGAGGTCCTGTACCTGAGTTGTGGTGGCACGGGGCTGGAGATCCCACTCCGAACATTTGATGGGGCGCCGCTGGTGCCAGCGTCTGAGGTGAGGAGTCTGGGAGTGCTCCTGGATCCCTCCTTGACTATGGAGGCCCAGGTAGCAGCCACTGCAAAGTCGGCCTTTTATCATCTTCGGCTGATTCGACAGTTGGTCCCCTTCCTTGACCGTGGCGACCTGGATACAGTGATCAATGCGACTTTCACCTCGAGATTAGACTACTGTAATGCTCTCTACATGGGGCTGCCCTTGTCGCAAATCCGGAAGCTGCAGCTAGTGCAGAATGCCACAGCCAGGCTGTTGATGGGCCTCCCACTTTGGGAGCACATCCAGCCTGTGCTTAGGTCACTGCACTGGCTGCCAATAGCATACCGAATACGCTTCAAGGTGCTGGTACTTACCTTTAAAGTCCTATATGGCCAGGGTCCGGTATAACTGAGGGACTGCCTTTCCCCATATATACCCCAGAGAGCACTACAGTCGGGGTCACAACATCGGTTAATTATCCCAGGCCCCAACATCGGTTAATTATCCCAGGCCCCAAAGATGCCAGCTTGCCGCCACCAGGGCCTTTTCAGTGGCGGCTCCTTACTGGTGGAATTTGCTCCCGGAAGAGATCAGGGCCCTGCGGGACCTTCTGCAGGGCCTGCAAGATGGAGCTTTTACACCAGGCTTTCAGGAGCTGCCACCATGACCACCAACTATACTACTAGAACATCTGTAGTACAAGACTGGCCCTGACGCGAAGTTAGGCCTATATCTACTTGGGAGATCGGGAGACCGCTGGATTGAGAACTCAGAGCACACCATCTAATTTAAGGAATTATTATTACTATGAGCACTTTAAATGTTATGAATGTTTTAAGCTGTTTAAAAAGTTTTATGTTGATTAGGTACATCGTACCGACTTCTGTAAGCCGCCATGAGCCGGTTCGCTGGGAGGGCGGGGTATAAATATGAATAATAATAATAAATAATAATATGAAAGCCAGTGTGGTGTAGTGGTTACAGGTTTATAGTAGGGAGACCAACATTTGAGTCCCCATCTGGCTGTAGAAGCTCACTGGATGATTTGGGGCCAGTCACATATTTTCAGTTCAAGCTACTTCATAGGGTTGTTGTGAGGAGGATAAGCTGCTTTGGTCTCCACTGTGGAGATAGATGGAGTATAAATAAAGTAAATATGTCTAAAGATGGGAGGCAGACAACAGGTAGGTTAGTGAATGACTGAGAAGGCGAGAATGAGGCAGGGAAAAGTGGAGAGGATATGGGGGGTGCCAGGAGGAAGGAAAAGAAATAGTGTGGTAAGGGGAATACAGGGGAAAGTGTGTCCCCCACAAGTCTTTGAGGGTTCCCTACCATGCAAATGGGCCTGGCCTACTGGCCAGCACCACACAACTGGGCCATAGTTTTCCAGAGGCTTCTGCAGGCAGGGAGAGGGAAACCTGGAGACAAAGGGGCAGATAAATGTAGACTGGCTGTTGGGTGGGAAGGAGAGAAGGAAGCAGGAAAAGGAGAGGCTGTGGGGACTTTCAGGTTTTGGGAAAGAGAAAAAATAGTGGGGGAGGGGGGAATGAGATGCCTCCCACAAGTCCTTGCTGGTTCCTATTTGTATATTCCAATAGCAAAGTGAGCAAATCTTTGAATACTTAAATTCAGTGAATGGGTGAGACATCTTTCTACAAACCTGAAAAATGTCCAAGTTTGCAGAAAAATCTGAAATCTAACAATATATATAAAAGTCCCCTCACCGTAAAATCAACTCCCAGGCCAAACCGCTGAATCTAGAGACACCAAATTCGAGGAGAGCACTGCTACCATGGCGTAGGTGCTCGCTAAGAAGGGATTTTTAGGGGCCTTTTCAGTGGCGGCTCCTTACTGGTGGAATTTCACCCTAAGTGGGTCAAAAGGGGGAAAATGTGCTCCCCCCTTTGATTCCTATGTGGCTACCAGGCAGCTGCCTCTTTGCACCCTCCACTCTCTGATTGGTCAGCAGCAGAGCTCAGTGTTCCGAGGTAAAAACCCCCAAACCCAACAGTTACAGGAGACTGCAGACAGGTGAGGAAATCAGGAGTGGCCAAGAACCACCTGTGAGGTGAAGCAAAGCTGCTGGCCCAGCCTCTCTGATGGCTTCCAACACACTCCCCCCACCTCCTACACCTAACAGGCAGTTGTCTGTCCCACCTCCACAGTAACTTCTTATACTTCCCCCTCCTACACTGGATAGGCAGCTGCCTGTCAGGTGTAGGAGGTGGAATGGCTTCCAACACCCCCCCCACTTCCTACATTTAACAGGTGGTTGTCTGTCAGGTGCAGCCTCACCTCCACAGTGGCTTCTAATACTCCTCCCCCCTCCCTCTCCTACACTTGACAGGCAGCTGCCTGTCAGGTGTAGGAGAGGAGGTGGGATGGCTTCCAACACACTCCCCCCACCTCCTACACCTAACAGGCAGTTGTCTGTCAGGTGCAGCCCCACCTCTGCAGTGGCTTCTAATCCTCCTCCCCCCTCCCTCTCCTACACTTGACAGGCAGCTGCCTGTCAGGGGTAGGAGAGGCGGTGGGATGGCTTTCAACACCTCCCCACCTCCTACATCTAACAGGCAAGGTTGTCTGTCAGGTGCAGCAGTGGTTGCAGGGTGCTTAAAGCCATGAGGTAGCCTGCCCCAGCAGTAATGTCTTAGTGACCCTGCCAGCTCTGCCTCCACCCTGGCTTCTAATACTCCCCCCCTCCCCATACTACACTGGACAGGCAGCTGCCTGTCAGGTGTAGGAGAGGAGGTGGGATGCTTACAGCTGCTGGAGAGGTTTGCTCAGCAGGATTGCCTTAGCACTGCTACTGGCCCAGCCTCCCCAATGCCTTTAAATACAACCCCCCCCCCAAACACTAGACAGGCCAGTGTCTGTTAGGTGTAGGAGCAGGGCCAAGGTATGAATGTTTATGGGGAGATAGTATAGGTCATTTCTAGGAGCCATTTTGATGCATGCCTCCCTCATGAACCTGAAGAAATGTCTATCACATCACCACTCCCTCACACTAACACCCGCTCCCACCTCTCACCTCTTACTGCCCCCAAGAAAGCTCCTGGCAAACGTGGAGCCAGATACACCAACGCTACAAGGAGGAGGCAACTTAGGAATGCGGCAAACACATTTGCACATAGTACTCCTGCAGTGCACTGAGGCGCATAGGCCAAGTACCAGCAAGATCACCCTGAGGTACTCACAACAACACATCACTTTCGTGGAAGGTAGCAGGAGTTGACTTAACAGGTGGCTGCTTCTTAAATGGACAGTTCTATGTGGCCTGCTCCACAGTGAGCTCATCTAGCAGCCTGGTGATCCTAGCACCTGAGGGCAGAACCGCCAATGTGGTCTAGAGAGAGGTCCTTCTGTAGAGAGAAAAAAAAGTACGTATGTCTCACTTCATTTCTTACACTACAGTCTTCTCTGTTAGAATTCCTACAACAAATGTCACATTTCAAATTTCACATTATCAATATTATAACTGGATTTACGGAACTTAAATACCATAGCGAAGCATGAGTAGCAGGCTTGGCCTTTGAGGGAGGACCCATTGGGGCCAGGGCTGTCTAGGGTTGCCAGCTCCAGGTTTGGAAATTTCGGGAGATTTTTTTGGTGGAGTCTAAAAGGGCAGGATTTGGGGAAGGGAGAGGCCTTATAATGCTATACAGTCCACCCTAAAAAGCAGGCATTTTCTCCTGGGAGATAGATTCCTGTCATCTAGAGTTCAGTTGTAATTCTGGGAGATGTCCAGATCCCACATGGAAATTGGCAGCCATAGGCCTGGAAGCAACCTCTGGGTGACTTGCTACCACCTGACTTGTATGACTCAACACGATAGCCCAGGCTAGGTTTGAAGCTTGTGGATGCTCACTGGATGATTTTAGACCAGTCACATACTTTCAGTCTAACCTTCCCCACAGGGTTATTGTGTGCATAAAAAGGAGGGCAGAAGAATAACATAAGCTGCTTTGGTCCCCATGGGGAATAAATTAAGTAAATAATAAATATCACTGAAGATGGGAGGCATATAAAAGGAAGGCTGGTGGATAGCCAAGAAGAAGATACTGAAGCAGGGGAAGAAAGTTTTGAAGGGTTGCCAGGAGAACAGAAAAAGGAAACAGCGAATGGAAGGAGATAAAGAGAAAAGAGAGTTACAGGAGAAAGAGGATGCTCCCCACAAGTCCTTTGAGGGTTTCCTACCATGTAAGTGGGCCTGGTAGAGGCTGTTGGAGGGGGGAGAAAAAGTGAAGACAGGGGCAGATAAAGGTAGGTTGGATGTTGGTGGGTATGACAATTTTGTCCTCCCTCACAGGATTTCCCTTTATATTGTTCTTGGCTGAGCAGCCTTTTTTCTTTCTATTTTTCTCTGGGTATCCCACCCAGTCATTTGAATGTATATTGATAAATACTGACCCAGTCTAGGGAACTGAAGGGAGAGACTAAAATCCTTCTTCTGTCCTTGTTTTATAATGGCACACAAGATGCTGATGATAAATCAAAACTATTTTATTTCACTTTGAAGGGAAATGGTCAGGTAGGAATAAGGTTTAGGACTTATGAGATGAACAGGCAACTGGAATGAGGTAACTTTGTATAAAAATAAACACCAGATAATTTGTCACCAACAAGTATCTCTTTCTGTTATTCAGACAGATTCAGGTGTGCAGCCATGTTGGTCTGAAGCAGTAGAACAAAGTTTGAGTTCATTGGCACCTTTAAGACCAACAAAGTTTTATTTAAGGTATAAGCTTTCATGTGCATGCATGTCTGTATCTGAGGAAGTGTGCATGCACATCAAAGCTCATACCTTGAATAAAACTTTGTTGGTCTTAAAGGTGCCAAGGAACTTAAACTTTGTTATTCAGACAGCTCTTTAAACTTGAGGATAGAGATTTCTTGGCATTCTCTGCTTACATAAACAAGCCTATGTTTCTTGGTCACAGAGACATTAAAGTTGGTGAAGGCAGGAACATACACACAAGTTCATCGTCTGTCTTCTAGTGTAACCCCTCATTGGGACTGTGCTTGTGCAAGCCTGCCGTGGACAAGACTTTGGTAGCCTAGCTCAGACAGGAGGTGACTTTTCTGGGTTTCAGTGCATGCACGGGTCTTCCCACCACATGAAGCACAAAATCTGGGGCAGTGCCCTACTTCTCCCTCAGTTTAGTTTCTGCTGCTGTGGGGACATTGATCAGTGAAACTCCATGTTCTTTTTTCTGCATGCTCCAGAGGCTAGGTCTGGACTACGTCATGCTTCTGGACTTGGACCTATATATGCTTTTTAACTTGTTCATTAAATTTCTGGATGACACAGAATTGTTCAGGGAGGATTGTGAGGCACTACAAAGGGATCTGTTGAGAATGGGCAAGTGGGCATCAACATGGCAAATGGGGTTCAGTGTGGCCAAGTGCAAAGTGATGCACATTGGGTCCAAAAATCCTTACTATAAATACATGTTGATAGGGTCCGAACTGGTGCGAAAATCCCTTTGTGAGCTTTGCATACCACCAATTCGGATCAGTGCAGGCGCATAATCCCATAGGTGTGACTGCACAGATGACCACTTGAAGATCATCAGTTACAGGTAACCTGTTTTTTTATCACTGGCCAGAGGCCCCCTTGAGAAGCTCATGGGCAGGGCTAGAGTAGAGAGCAGATGTGTCCTGTGGTGTGCCTTGGCCATGGTGTGCACAAAAAATAAAATAAACCAGCTGGATGGGAATTTGAGAGGCCTGGCCCTGAGATGCCCCACTGTAGCTATGGGCCTGGGTAAAGCAGCTTCTTTGCAGGCAATCGCCAGATGGGTCACCAAAGCCAACAGGTCATCTTATGGAGCACTGGGGAAACAGTCTCCACTAGAGGTAAGGGCACATTCCACATGTGCATTGGTGACATCGGCAGCTTTCCCTCACCAGGTTCCTTTGATGGAGATCTGGAAGACAGAAAAGATATTTGTTAAACAGTATGCCCTGGATTGTCAAGCCAGAAGGGAGGCAGATGTGGGCAAGGGAGTACTTCATTCAGTGTTCCAGTGAAAGAACTACCCCACCTCCTATGGTAAGCTACTCAATATCCCAGTGTGCGGCTGCATTAGAAGATGGATGATGAAAACAGGGTTGCACTTACCTGTAACTTGTTTTCATTGGCGTCTTCTGTGCAGACACACATTCCCTCCCTCCTTCCCTGCCACAAGTTCTCTCTCAGGTTGTTCCTTTTTTTCTGCAGCAGCATGGGAAACTTAGGGAGAGGTAGAGCGCCACCCCAGATCTCATGCTGTGTGTGGCAGGAAGACCTGTGCATGCGCGGGGACCCAGGGAAGGCACCCCGTCAGAGCTAGGCTACAAAAGTCTTGTCCGAGGCAGGCCTGAGCAAGTGCAGTCCCAATGTGTGTCTGAACAGAAGACACCAATGAACAACAGTTACAAGTAAGTTTAACCCTGTTTTCCAGTTTCCTTCCTTATACACTGGCTAGGGATCACACACACACCCCGGTCTTCTAGGAGCTATTTCCCTCAGTGTTTATAGGAATGGGCTACTTGTCTCACTTCCCTAACTCAGGATCCGTCTTGATACTCCCACAGTCTGCTTCATTGTCTCCTTGTTAACTCTCAACCCCCAACTCCTAACTGACACTCTCAAGAATTCCATTTGCATCCCCTGTCACTCAAGGTTCTCAGAGCGGGTTATAGCATTAACCATTTACTGTCTGTCACAATGGGAAAGAGAGAAGGAAGCAGGAAAAGAGGCTATGGAGGCTTACAGGGAAGGGACAGATGGAATAGTGGAGGAGGGGAAAATGAGATGCCCCTATAAGTCTTTGCAGGTTCCCACTTATTCTAATTAATACTCTCCACTCCTGCAAAACTATATTTGAAGATAAATACCCTGTTTCCCCAAAAATAAGCCCTAGCAGGATTTCTATGCATTTGTGGTATAAGCCCTAGTGTGTCTTCTTGAGAAAAAATAAATATAAGACAGTGTCTTATTTTCGGGGAAACACGGTACTGTGTTAATTTAATTACAGATTTTATATTCTGTCAGCAATGAAGACATAAGGCAGGAAGGAGAGGTCACTGAGGGAACGCCAGTCAAAATAAATTCTTTACTCACTGGCAGAAGACAATGATAGAAGGGCACAGACATGTGCCTGGGGAAAGAGACCAACTGAGAAGGTCTTTTTTGGGTTGCCTCCCATCTTACCTCAGATGACAAGGGCACTTACTAGCTTTCAAACTTAAAGTGCTTAACACCTGAAGGTTGAAAACAAGCCAGAGTTTGGAGCCAAACTAAGTACTGATATGTTTGTAACATCAAAATATTTTAACCTTTTTCCTTTTATGTTGTTAGAAGATTTGATGCTTACTTTACCTAAATCATATTCACATTTCCAACATAACACCATACCAATAAATCAATTGTACTTCTCTGCTGAATCAAAAAATTTTACTTTTGCATTCTCTTCTGTTACTAATCCTCTTTAGTATGCAGGATATTTTTTCTAGCTAACACCAGAGGGCGTCTCAGCATTCACATTATATTGAAGCTTGCAAGTTTTGAGGAACAGGAAAGAGGCAGTTAAATCAGAGGTGTTGAACTCATTTGTTACGAGGGCCGGATCTGACACAAATGTCACTTTGTCAGGCTAGGCCATATGTGCCATAAAATGTAACACGAGATATAAAATTTATAAAGATGATTTCAGATACCAAATGACAATAACAGACGTGATTGGATTAGGTGTTATGCAGAGGGGTAGTAGGCATGGAGATACCAACATTGGTAATGAGACAGGAAACCTAGGTCTCAATTTGGTACAAGAGGATTCAGTCCAGGAAGATGCAAAGAATAAATGGAAGTCTGAAGAAGTGAGCAGTGACTCATGAAAGCACATACCCTACCACAAATTTTGTTCGTCTTTAAGGTGCTACTGGACTCTTAGTCTTTCTATTGCTATTAGAAACCACAACATTTAAAAACCAATGGGGGAACAGTTTAACCTTCCAGGACATTCAGTTGCTGACTTAAGAGTACCACTTCTCCTACAAAGGAATTTCAAAGAGAGATTAGAAAGAGAGACTGCTGAACTCCAACTGATCACAAAACTCAAGACACTGCATCCTCCTGGACTGAATTAAGACCTAGTCCCTGCTATTGTCATTTGGCATTTGAAATCACAAAATGATTTCACTCTCTAAGATATAAGGATAGATGGACCTACATTCTAGCTGTTATATGGAGAAGTGAGCAGTGACTCATGAAAGCTCCTACCCTGCTGCTAATTTTGTTAGTCATTAAGGTGCTACTGGACTCCTGCTCCCTTCCAGTAATAAAGAATGTAAGCTGTGTTGTTAGGTTTCCTCCCCCCCTCCATCTGTTAGAATCGGAAAGGGGGATCTCTCCAAGTGCCATGGGACTCTCTCTCTCTCTCTCTCTCTCTCTGGCTCTTTCTTTCTCTCCCCTTCTCTCTGAAGATTTGTGCACACACACAAAAGCTTATACCTGGAATAAAACACTGTTTGTCTTAAAGGTTCCACGGGTCTCCCCCCCTCTCTCTGGCTCTTCCTCCCCTTCTGCCCTCCTTCCTACCCCCTCCCTCTCTCTAAAGAAGTGTGCTTACACACAAAAGTTCATACCTGGAATAAAACATTGTTGGTCTTTAAAATGCTGTGGGACGCTCTCTCTCTCTCTCTCTCCCTCCCCAGAGAAAGAGGGGAAGGCGCCCTCGGCTAATCAAGAGAAGGGAGGTTTGTCCTTCTCTCCTCTGCAAAACAGGAAATAGGAGAGACTGGACAAAAGGGCCTAGAAAGCAGGGAGCAGCAGAGAGCCAGTTGCTTGTGGGCCAGATTGGAGCCATACAGGGCCTGCGGGCCATGTTTGACACCCCTAAATTAAATTCCTGTCTTTCTCAAAAAAGAGATTTCTTGGCTTGGGAGTATTGTTATTTCTAAAATACTATGTCACTGCATGGCTCAACAGAGCTCTTAGGAACCTTAACATCATATATATATAATTCTCTTACATATTGGCCATTGGCTATGCAGTGTGCTCCATCAGACATTGGCCCATCAACTGCCACTCAAGATTACTTGTGTGCCATTGGCTGGGTGATGGGTCCACTCCTCTCCTTCACCAGCCTGGACACTCTTCCCTCACAGAATAAACTATCAAAACGGCTGTCTCTCCAGACAAAGACACTTCTCCTTCTTGGCTCCTGTGGGACTAACTTTTCCTCTCAGTGGCTGTTGCTAGGCAACCAAGCTTAGTTCTGTCAGTAAAAAGGCAAAGGAAGGAAACCCTTTCCAGGCTTTTGTGGGGAACTAATTGGTGCCAGTCCTGACTAGAGTTGCCAGCTCCAGGCTGGGAAATTCCTGGATATTCTGTGGTGGAGTCTACAGAAGCCAGGGTTTGGGGAGGGGAGTGGCCTCAGCTGAACAGAATGCCATAGAGCCTACCCTTCAAAGCAGTTATATTCCCTGGGGGGAGAGATTGTCTGGAGTTGAGTTATGATACCCGGAAATCTTCAAGCGCTACCTGTAGGTTGGCTACCCTAGACGTGGCAATTAGTGCTTTAGAGCAGGGTCTGCTAGACCCAGGTTCTTGCTGTGGAAGTTGAGTGGGTGATTTCAGACCAGTCACAGACTTTCAGCCGAATCTACCTCACAGGGTTGTTGTGTAGATCAGAAGGGGGAGAGGATAATGATGTAAGCTGCTTTGGTCTCCACTGCGGATAAAGAGTGTACTTTTTTCCTGGGGAACCATTGCTGCCAATCTCCAGGGGAGGGCTGGAGATCACTCAGAATTAAAACTGCTCTCCAGATGGCAGAGATCAGGGCAGATAACAGTAGGTTGATGGTTGGCTGGGAAGAAGATAGGATTGCTACCTCCAAGTCGGGAAATTCCTGGAGATTTGAGGAGTGGAGCCTGAAGAGGGTGGGGTTTCAGGAGGGGCGGGACCTCAGAAAGGTACAATGCCATAGACTCCACCCTCCAAACCAGCCATTTCCTCCTGGGGGACAATTGCTGCCAATATCCAGGTCAGGGCTGGAGATCACTCAGAATTACAACTGCTCTCCAGATGGTAGAGATCAGTTCCCCTGGAGAAAATGGCTGCCTTGCAGTGTGTACTTTGTGTCATTATACATTGCTGAGGTCACTTCCCTCCTGCTTGGGTCCCCACTGTGGAGAAAGACTGTAGTTTTTCTAGGTAGAGGCTGCAGGGGGGGGGAGATGGAAAGCTGAAATCAGAGGGGCAGATAAAGGTAGGTTGATGGTTGGCTGGGAAGGAGATAGGGTTGCCACCTCCATGTTGGGAAATTCCTGGAGATTTGAGGGGTGGAGCCTGGAGAGGGTGGGGTTTGAGGAGGAGTGGGACCTAAATGGGATTTACACTGGTGTAGGAGTAAGTTGGCTACCAGAGTGCTTTCAGCCCCCCTCAGGATTGCTCTGCCCTAGTATGTGCATATTGCATACATTGTGTTAATAATCCTTAACAGCCACCGTGTAAGGCAGGACAATGTAATCACCATGTTGGATAAGACAACATCATGGCTGAGGCTGCCTGGTGAACTCCTGGCTAAGCTATACTTGGAAACAGACTTTCAGCTCCTTGTATATCATCACACAGCTTTGTATAGGATTTAAAATGGAAAGTGCAATTGTACACAATAACTGTCCCTAATGAGTGTTGGCATTTTGCCTAAAGGAAAATGGTTGTATCTGCCAATATTTAAAAGCCAAGTTAAAGTAGAAGAATTATTACCCAGGTAAGCCTCTTCCAAATGTTGTTTGCTATTGCAGTGGATAAATATGGATGTAAGCCTAGGAACACCAGGAAGTAAGCTCCATTGCCTAAAATGGAATGTAATTCTGAATAGAACTGTTTAGGATTGCTCCCTCCTAATTTCTGGAATACAGTCTTCTTGTCCCTAGACTCCTATTTATATTTGCTGCAGCAGTTTAACATGGTTGCCCCTCTAGAATCTACCTATTTTTCGTAGCCTACCCTTGCATCAGTTCGAAAGGTAACTTCCCCAAGATAAATTGCTTCAAGTGTTCAATTTTATTTAATTTGCTTTACTTGGAAGTAACCTACTTCGAACACAAATGTAGTAGTTGGGCTAGATTTAGTGTTTGGGTCCCCCCCATAAGGTACTTTTTAGTTAATTATTTAAAAAGAATGGCATGCTAAGCATGTGACATTCATTTGTCTGGCAAATTAGTGAAGTGGAAAGGAGAGGAAGTGTAGGAAAATGCAAAGAGTAAAACACTGGGTTAGATCAAACCAAATTTTCTGCTAGTGAACAAGGGAAGCGGGGGTCCATTTGGCTTACCAAAAAGCCTATGTGGGGATGGGGCTATAGTAAGAAGGAGAATTGGGTGAGATGGATCCAATTATCCAACAGCATGATCATTCCCTTACTATTCACAGTTGTCTCACTGTGCCTTTGTTAATACAGATGAAGGTATAAGAAGGGATATGGGTTTTATTAAAGCGATACATAGTTATTAGTTATTACCCCAAACCAGTTTGTTGTCATACTGGTGGAATTATACATCACTACTCTGTTAAGCACCAAATGCAAAAGCCAAGGAAAATAAGAGTACAAGACTATTTTTAGATATATATATAACTAGGAGTAAGGCCCGTTGTGGGAAGAAATACAGCGAGCTCTAGAAGGAAGCTCCAGGTGAGTGCCCAGGCTGTGGCTGGTGGGGTGACAAAGGGAAGTGAAAAATAGAGGGAGCAAAGCCATGTTTATTTCCTTCTGCTTAACTATAAGGCAGGACTGTCTCAAGTCATTTTGCTGCCCCAAGTGGGTAGTATGGGAGGATAGCCTCATGGTAATAGGTATGGTTCCCTCCACCCCTGACTTATATTGATTTGGGATTATGCAGTGGCAGCTAAGGTAGAAAAGCACCTCCTCCTATGCCATGTCTTCTGGGTTCCAAGGGTCTGGAAAGCGGTTCCATAGCCAGTTACAGGGTTGCCAACTCTAGGTTGGGAAATTCTGAGTGACAGATCAGGGAGTCAACTCATTTGGGAGCATGTGGAATGTTCAGGAGAGTGCCACTCAAAAAAACAATTAACATATAGAGAGATGTGTCTAACACAGTAGAGAGAATTACAAAGTGATACACAAACAAGACAAATCAAGAACCTGCCTTCTATTATCAATAAAAACAAAATAAAATATTAGCTGCAGTCCTGTTCCTTTTTGGGGATTTAAAACTCATAAATGTAGTTTTAGGAATGAGTTGGAAGTAGTAAACCAAAGGGTTGGATTTATCAAAAGCAATAGGAGAGAGTATTGAAGTTCAATATTTAGACCTGAGCATAAACATTGCTGTTAAATATATGTAATATAACATATATGAAAACATAATTTTGAGAATTCTTGGAGAACAGGTGTTCTCTCTCTCTCTAGAAAGTTACTACCTTGCTGGATCAGGGGAATGTTGTAGACATAGTTTATCTTGATTTCAGTAAGTCTCCACATAATATTCTTGTTGACAAATTGGTAAAATGTGGTTTAGAGCCTATGACTGTTAGGTGGATTTGTAACTGGTTGACAGCTACAGATACAGAAACACCCAAAGAGTGCTTGTTAATGGTTGCTCATCCTCTTGGAGTGGAGTGACAAGTGGAGTGCCTCAAGGTTCTGTCCTGGAACCTGTTTTGTTCAATATCTTTATCAATGATTTGGATGAAGGAATAGAGGGAATGCTTATTAAATGTGCAGATGAAACTAAATTGGGAGGGGCAGCAAATATGGTAGAAGACAGAGTCAGGTTACAGGATGATCTTAACAGTATGGAAAACTGGGCTAAAACAAATAAAATGAATTTCAATGGAGATAAATGTAAAATTTTGCATTTAGGTAGGAAAAATCAAATGCATAATTATAGGATGGAGGACACTTCTCTTGGCAGTACTATGTGCAAAAATGATCTAGGGGTCTTAATAGACCATACACTGAATTTGAGTCAGCAGTGGGATGCAGTAGCTAAAATGGCAAATGTGATTTGGGGCTTTTTCAACAGAAGTATAGTGTCCAGATCACGTGAAGTGATGGTATCGCTTTACTGTGCTCTGGTTAGACCTCACTTAGAGATTTGTGTTCAGTTTTGGGCACCATAATTTAAGAAAGATATAGACAAGCTGGAACGTGTCCGGAGGAGGGTAACAAAGATGGTGAGGGGTCTGGAGACCAAGTCCTATGAGTAAAGATTGAAGGAGTTTGGTATATTTAGCCTGGAGAGGAGACGACTGAGAGGTGATATGATAACCATCTTCAAGTACTTGAAGGGTTGTCATATAGAGGATGGTGCAGAGTTGTTTTCTGTTGCCAAAGAAGGTCGGACCAGAACCAACAGGTTGAAATTAAATCAGAAGAGTTTTCAGCTAAACATTAGGAAGAACTTTTTTTGCGGTTCCTCAGTGGAACAGGCTTCCTCGGGAGGTGGTGGGCTCTCCTTTTTTGGAGGTTTTCAAACAGAGTCTCGATGGCCACCTGACAGCAATGCTGATTCTGTGAACTTAGGCTGATCGTGAGAGGGAGGGCAGGAAGGGTTGCATCAGTGCTTCGTTCTTGTGGCCCTTCTTACACAATCAGGGAAATGCTGATTGCCACTTTGGGGTTGGGAAGCAATTTTTATCCAGGCCAATTTGGCTGGAGATCCTGGAGGGTTTTTTTCATCTTCTGGACATGAAACAGTGGTCACTGGGGATATGGGGGGAGGTATTTGTGAATTTCGTGCATTGTGCAAGGGGTTGGACTAGGTGACCCTGGAGGTCCCTTCCAACACTATGATTCTATGGTTCTGTGTTTCCAAAGATAAGCCCTTTGCATGGAACATTTGGCAAACAATGGTGGATGGACATTTTGTTTCAGCACAGTTGTATGTATGTGTGTGCATGTCTTTTCAGGTTATCATTTCCCTGGTTTTTTTTTTATTTAAATAGACCTAACCAGGCCTGAAGCCAGGATTTTCTGGCTTGTGGGGCAAATTTTTTCTGGTGGATCTGAAGTTTGCAGTGCAGAAAGAAAAGCCATTTAGACAATAGAAAGCTGTTACCAGAATAGATCTCTAAATTGCAAACTGTCAACTACTTTAGATGATAGTTCTCAGCTGCTGCAAGTTAATCACTCCTGCCAGCCTAAGTAACAATTCTGATAACAAGCTGGCAGGTGGAGTGATGACTTCTATAGCTAACACTTAGGGAGAAAACTCTCTTAAAGGAGACCAGTTTCTTGACACAGAGTTAGAAGGAATCCTAGAGGTCACCTACTCCACCCCCCTTGCTCAGTGTGGGGTTAGTCAACTACATCACCCCACTCTGCTTAATGGGGCGCATGGCTTTAAAAATGTTTTTAAATGATTGAAAAAAGCATTTACAGGAGAAATTCTTGTGGGGCTGTGTCTTTAAGAAGAGGCGGAGCCCCCAAATGTCCCACCATAGCTATAGGCCTGGACCTAACTCTGAGTCTGCTTGAAAGTGGAGGCCTACAGGGGTGCTGTTCGGGTCTCCCGAGGGCCCCAGTGTCTCAGCGCAGGTCCGTGAAAGCCTGCGGGCGTGCTCTTCGGGCCTCCCGAGAACCCCAGTACCTCTGCGCAGGTCTGTGGAGGCCTACAGGGGCACTCTTCGGGCCTCCTGGGGCCCCAGCGCCTTGGTGCGGGTCCATGGAAGCCTGCGGGGGTGCTCTTCGGGCCTCCCGAGGGCCCCAGCACCTTGGCATGAGTCCATGGAGACCCACGGGCATGCTCTTTGGCCTCCCAAGGGCCACAGCGGCTTTGCGCTGGTCTGCGGAGGCCTACAGTGGCACTCTTCGGGCCTCCCAAGGGCCCCAGCGGCTCTGCGCTGGTTTGCGGAGGCCTACGGTGGCGCTCTTCGGGTCTCACGAGGGCCTCAGCATGGGTCCGCGGAAGCCTGTGGGGGTTCTCTTTGGGCCTCCCCAGGGCCCAAGCACCTCGGCGCGGGTTCAGGGAGGCCTGTGGGGATGGTCTTTGGGCCTCTCCCAGGTATCAGCTGGGAGCAGGGGGCGGGGATTTCTATCTGTGCCTGCCCTCTGGGCTCGGAAAGTATCCGGAATGCCGTTCCGGTGCATTCCAGTCCAAAAGTAGTCCTGATAATTGGGCAATCCCATCAGCAGTGAAAATACGACCCTATGTTTCCACACTTCTTCCAACAGTGTGGGCTCACTGTTGAATTCATCTTGTTTAGCTTTTCTGGTGTGTAATACCACCTAGTGACCAGCTTAAAAAATTGTAAGTGGATAGTAAAGTTTCTGGAATGTTTAGTTGGCGAGTTCCAGATTTCAGTCCACACTTGATCCGGTATATTTGTCATTAGGTCCTCCTGCCATCGAAGTTGATGTCTTTGAGGTGACTGCGTTTCTGCCCCCTGAAGTAGTTTGTGTAAGTTTTCCATCAGTCCCTTGGAAGAGTCTCTCGCTCCGCTTCCCTTCCTCCTTAGGGTCCCCTAACCTGGTGATCATTGCTGAGTAATACCTATATGCTATGGGGAAAAATGGAGTATCACCTGCTAATCTGATTAAAGCATCTTCCAAGTCCCCAGCCAAAGCCTCTACTAGCAAAGATCCAAAAACGATCTCCACCGCGAGGAAAGGTATGATGGAGGATGAGGGCGCACTCACGCAGCTGCTGGAAGCTGCTCTTAATAGGCTAGACTTGCCGGCTAGGCTAGATAATCTGGAGAACAGACTCCGAGCTCAAATGACAGAAGGGGTGCAACCCATAAAAGACCAATTGGCCGTGATACAATCCTCGTTAGAAAAAACAGCCAAAACGGCAAATTCAGCGCTGAAATTTGGCAACTAAAATGATAAAAGGGTTGGAACACTTTCCCTATGAAAAAAGGTTAAAGCGCTTGGGGCTCTTTAGCTTGGAGAAACAACGGCTGAGGGGTGACATGATCAAGGTTTATAAGATTATGCATGGGATAGATCAGGTAGAGAAAGAAGTACTTTTCTCCCTTTCTCACAATACAAGAACTCGTGGGCGCTCAATGAAATTGCTGAGCAGTCAGGTTAGAACAGATAAAAGGAAGTACTTCTTCACCCAAAAGTGATTAACACATGGAATTCACTGCCACAGGAGGTGGCGGCAGCTACAAGCATGGACAGCTTCAAGAGGGAACTGGATAAACATATGGAGCAGAGGTCCATCAGTGGTTACTAGCCAGAAAGTATAGATAGGAACTCGCAGGCTGGGGCAGGTGATGCACTGTATTCTTGGTGCTTGGGGGGGGGGACAGTGGAAGAGCTTCTAGTGTCCTGGCCCCATTGAAAACTTGTTCTCTTATATTTTTCAATACATTTGTGTACAATTTTTTGAACTACTTCTCATTCTAAATTTGTCTCCAGCTTGCATAAAACACACTCCATCTCTACTCAAATTTCGTGATTGATCTATTTCTCAAATCGTTAATTTTAACACTACTGCATATTCTGTGAGTTTATTTTCCCATTCTTCTAGGCAGGGGCAGACATCTAGTTTCCATTTTGCTACATAGATAATTCTAGCCACTGTCACCATGTATTTGAATATCTCTTCCAGAATTTTTGGTAATTTATTAGGCAGTATACCTAATAACATATTCTTATCTTCCATAAGGAATGTAAATTTTAATATGTTCTGCATTTTCCCATGTATTTCCTTTCCATTTTTTTTGTTTGTTTTTTTACAAGTCCACCACATATGAAAAAAGTTCTATCTGTGTCTTGGCATTTCCAGCATTTTCCTTTGTACTTTTTTCTGCTTTCTCAATGTCCTTTGGGGTTCAATACCATCTAAAAAAACATTTTGTGCCAATTTTCTCTTAATGCCTGGCCAGCTATAAACTTGATTTCTTCCCCCCACAAGCATACCCCTTGATCCGTAGATATCTGCTCTCTAAAATTCTGCATCCATTTGATCATACATTTTTCCACTTGTTTTTCTTCTGTTTCTAGCTGGAGTAACATCTTGTATATCCATCATTTTGTTTTGTTTGTTTTGCAATGAACTGTTCGAACTCAGAAGCACCTCTTAGAGCTCTGTCTTCTTTGTTAATGATCTTCCTTAGTCTTGAACCTGATTGATAATATAGCAACCAATGAATATTTATTCCTTCATCTTTAATATCTTGCCAAGACTTGATTTTCCCCTGAGCCTTTACCATGTTACCATATGTTAAAAAGTCATTTTTATTTCTCTTGTACTTATCATGATAGGCTTCTATTGGGGAAATAAGTGGAGAGTTTGAAGGGCTCAGTAGCTTCTGGTGTGTAAACCATATTCTCAAACGTCCATCTCTGATTATATGTCTTCTTTCTTGTGTTATGATTATTTTGATTGATTGCTTAATCCATAAATAATTGTGTAAGCCTTCTTCCAGATCTACTGATCCAAAGTTTACTGTTCTTTGTCTTGGGTTTTTAATCCAATCTGTAATCCAGACCAGGCCTGCCACTTGATAATATAATGTTATATTTGGAACTACTGATCCTCCTCTCTTTTTCTCCTTGCAATATTTTAAAGCTTACTCTTGGTTTCTTACTATTCCAAATAAATTTGTTTATCTGTCTCTGCCACTCTTTCAGTATTCTTCTGTATGTATAGGTAACATTTGAAATAAAAAAAATTAGTGTTGGCAGTACATTCACTCTGATTGCAGAGATTCTTTCTAACCATGGAATTTTAATTCTCCCCCCCCCCCATCTAAATAAGTCTGCTTGTTTCATTTTTCAAATCTTCTGGTAACTAATTTTGAAAAGTTTACAATTTTGCCCAGTGAAATTTATTTCCAAATATTTAATGGGATCATTGGTTACTGTGCATTCTGTACTCTTTATAATTTCTTCTTCTTGTGTTGAAAATTTTGTTGTCATTTTTGGGTTTTTTCTGTTGATTTTGTATATTGAAAATGATCCAAATTCTTCGATATGTTCCATTACATACTGTAGTAATTTTTGGGAATCCATGACTGTTAGAACCACATTGCCTGCATAGCCCCCGATCTGCCTCTGTATCATCCATCTTTATTCCTTTAATCCTTGTTTCTTGTCTGATCCTTGTAGCTAAAGTCCTAATGCTAGGATAAATTGTAGTGGTGAGAAAGGAAATCCCTGATGTGTTCTTTTTTTCTAAAGAGATCGTTTCTGTTAATTTTCCATTTATTAAAATCTTTGCTTGTTGGTTTGAATATATATCTTACATCCAGTTCCAGAATTGAGGGCCATGGTTCAAATTTTGAAGTACATTCAATAAAAAGGCCATATTAAATTGTCAAATAGTTTCTCTGCATCCAAAAATAAAAACACTGCTTTCTTTCTCTTCCTGATCACAAATTCAATTGTATCAATTATAAATTGTATATTATCTTTCATATACCTCTTTGGTACAAAGCCTGTTTGATCGGTGTGAATTAGACTTGGTATACATTTTCGTAATCTTTCTGCCAGTATTGTAGCAAAGATTTTGTAATCTATGTTCAGCAGAGCAATGTGTGGTGTAGTGGCTAAGAGCCATGGTCTCTAATCTGGAGAACCAGGTTTTATTTCACACTCCTCCACATGAAGCCAGCTGGGGGACCTTGGGCTAGTCATAGCTCTTTCAGAGCACTCTTAGCCCAAAAATTAGGTCTAGCTTGCTACCTACTGGTTCATAATGCAAAAAGAGGTAGAACTTTAGACTGCCAGACAATCTTAGGATCTCCTGGCTATACTACCCACAATGCCATATGACAATTATTATTTAGCAGAGCAATAGGTCTATATGATTGTGATAGCATTTAATCACTGCCTTCTTTATATATTAACATTATATAGGCCTCTTGCCACATCGGAGGTATTGTCTTTTCTTCTTTTATCTCATTGGCCCCGTTCATACGAGGGGTTTTGGTCCGGGAGCGAGACAGAACAGGGGCGGATCAAACGACCGCGATCCCACGGCAACATCTGGGAATCGTTGCCTGCCCGTCCCCGATCTGTCTCTTCTGAGCGAAAACCCGCACTAAAAAGAACCACCTACCTGGGTGGTTCTTGCGAAGTAGAACGCCTCAAACCAGCCGTGGGATTGGCCGCGCGTCCTTGCGGTGGCACATCCCGGCCTCCGGCCGAACTGTGCATGCTTGAGCATGCGCAGTTCGGCAGCCTCCCCCTTGCCTCTGACTCTTCCTCCCCGGCATGTGATTGTGCCGGGGAGCAACGGCGCATGGTGCCCGCGCGTATCTTTTTTGATGCGGCTCTCTTTAGCCGCGCTTTGCCGGGTGTTTTCCCTGCCGTGTGGCAGGGGCCATTCATAACTTTTTGTAATGATATCATTAAGACTCCTTTAAAATGTTTATAATACATTGCTGTTAGCCCATCCAGGCCTGAAGCTTTGTCCTTTTTCATATTTTTTTAATTGCCTGGGAAATTTCTTGAATTGTTATTAATGGATTTAAAATTTTCCTATGTTCTGGCATGAACTTTGTGGTCGGGATGTCTTTGAAATATTCTTTTATTCCTTTTTCTGAGACAGACTTCTTGTATAATCCTGAGTATTGATAAATTGTTCTTGTATTTCTTTTTCTGAATATTTAATTTGATCTCCTTTCTTTGCACCACCTATTACTCTTTTTTTTCCTTCTCCTTCCTAAGACAATTTGTCAAATAGCTGCCGGGTTTGTTCACATGTTCAAAATGCCTTTGTTTTAGAATTTTATTTTTTTCTGCAACTCTTCAATTTCTAACATGTCTAATTAGTTTTTTTAGTTTTCTGATCTCTGCTAATGGGTCTTTATTGAGATTGTTTTATGTTCTTATTCCAATCTCTGGATTTTTTCTGCTTTTATCTTAGTTTGTTCTGATTTTTCTCCTTTCTTTTTTGCAGCAGCTGTTAGGAAGATTCCCCTGATAAAAGCTTTGTTTGCTTCCCAAATTGTAGCTGAGGACATTCCTTCTGTATTGTTTATTTTAAAAAAATTATTCCAGATCTTTTTTATACTTCCTTGCTACATCAGGCCCTGAGGAAGAACCTGGAAATGTTTAGAAGATCTGATAAGTCGTCTCCATTTAGGCATAATATCATGGGATGTACCATCTGAACTGAGTTGCTTCATCTTGGATTTATGATACTAATAATTGATTGAGCACCACTGTTTTTAATAATGTTGGATGTTTTTATTATGTACCATATGTTTTATTTATGGCTCAGTTTTTACCTTGCCCTTGTGAGCCGCCCTGAGCCTTTGGGGAGGGCGGGATACAAATACGAAAAATAAATAAATAAATTAATTAATATCATCTTGTAATAGACGAGCATTATTTAGGCTCAATCTCTGCTTTGTCTAGATTTATTGTTAGGTTTTTTTTAAATACCACAAATATCTATTTGAGTATGCTTGATATCTATCAGAGAAGAAAGTAAGTCTCTGCCCTTTGGGTGCTTTATCCTCCAGACATTTTCTATTTCCAAATATGGAATATGTTTTTGGGTTAAAATTCCTGGATCTGTCATTTGTTGGATCTAGTACTCTGTTCATGTCTCAAAAAAACCATTATATCTTCATCTTGAAATTCTAGCATAGTTTGGAAAACGTTCTCAAAAAATTTAACTTTTGCATTGTTTGGCGCATAAATGGTTGCTAGCATATACACTTTACCTTCTGGTAGTCTCATTTTTAGGATTAGGTATCTTCCTTCTGGGTCTTTTAATTCTTCTAATACTTCTAATACTTCTAATTGTGGATTGTTTATATAAATGGCTACTCCATACTTTTTGTTTTGAGCTGAAGCAAGATGTACTTCAGCTAATTTTTATTAATAAAAATAGGTTTATGTTTCTTCTTTATATGAGTTTTTGTAGGCATAATATATCTGCATTTTGCTTTTTAAGTTGGTCAAAAAATTTTGTACATTTCATGGGAGAGTTCAGTCCATTAGTATTTACTGATACTATTTTTAATTTATCCATTTTGCCCAATGTTGATTCCACCACTGTTTGTACTTCTGAGCTCTTTGGTAAAATTTGCTTTGAGTTGCTTGGAGATTTTCCATCAGTTCCTCTATTTAGATGCTCCGTTTGCAGTTCGTCAGCCAATAGCTTGGCTTGTTCTTCTTCTTCAATTACTTTCCTTCCTTTTGGTAAATATACCTCTATTGCAAATGGTATTTTCCAGAACTTCAATTCTTTGTTCTGCTTTCTGAATCTGCCTGTTTTGTCTTTCTAAGTATGTATCATTGTCTTTTTGCTTGTCTTTAATTCTTACAGTTTCTTCTGTTTGCTCTTGTAATTTTACAATAATTTCTGACAGTCCAGCCGATAATTCTGGACATATTTCTTGGATATTCTTCTGGGTTCTTTCCTCAGATTCTTGAATGTTTCTCTGGATACTCTGAATGTTCTTCTGAGTTCTTTCCTCAAATTGTTGCATTTGATGCATCAATGTTCACAATAGCTTTTCCACCCGTTCTTTGATTCTTTGGTCTTCATTTGTTTCTTCTACTTTCCTTTTGTCTTTTTGACGTATTCCAGTTGCCATTATTGTTTTTGCTCTTCTCTTACTAAAATATTATACAAACTTTCCACATACTATTTCCATATACTTTTTTCTATGCAAGTTGACAAATATGTTTTTTCTATGCAAATATAATAGGAATTTACAACTATTACATTTTATATTTTAAAATAACCAGACAAGTATATGTCTGTTATAATAGTGAGAGATGTTATCTTAAACCCTTGTGTGTGGAATTATTCATAGTAAATAATAAACATTCTAAGTAGGAATAGATAAGATGAGGGATATAGTTTATTTTCTATCATTTCACAAACATAGTTATGTCACCAACAGAACAGAATGGGGATCCCTTTTTCACTTCTCACTCCTGTAGCCTTTCTTCTGAGTCAACTATCGGTTCTTAAATGTTTTTCCCAGGGCTATTTTTGGGCAGGAACGCACACTACAGCCAAAACCTCTGTGTGCGTGACTACAGAGGGAAGGCCTGGAGAGCGACCCCCCTGGTGACTCCAAGGCGGGTGGACCAGGGGTGGTCCTGTCCAAGGGCCGACTTGCCTGGGCTCCCCGCAGTCGCAGAGCACCTGGGCAAGCCAAGGGAAGGCATGGGGGTGTTGCCTAATAGGCTAATGAGCTGCGCTGTCAGGGTGTGGCCTATTATGCTAATGAGTTCCTGCTGGGCTTTTTCTACAAAAAAAGCCCTGGTTTTTCCTAACTGACACTCTCAACTGAAGAATTTCATTTGAGTCCCCTGTCTCTCAAGGTTTTCAGACTGAGTTACATCATTATGCATTTACTGTCCATCAAACCTAGTTAAAGCAAAAATAGCTATATTGTTTAGCCATTTCTTCTTGATTATCAAATTCTGTTCTGAAGATGAAGTCTGAAGAAAAAAAAAACCATCCCTTTTCTACTAATTTCTTGAATTTTCATTTTTAGAGGATCACAATGTATCAAAATAAGCAAGTGTTAACAATCTTTCAGTAACATCTCCACCCATCCTATTACAGAAATAATTATCATAATTCTAGAAAGCAAACCCATTGACATGGAGTGGATCCTCTACGGTGGTCTTGCATTTCCACTTACATGAGTTTGCTGATTTTGCCCTCCCACTACAGACCTCCATTTTGTACCACATACTGCCCCTGGGAATCCACTGGCCTCCCCCCAGTAAGATTTCAGGGCGCTGCAGCCAGCAGGGAAAGGTGGGAAGGTTCAATTTGATGAGCAGTACTTAACAGCAGTTCTAGAGTATATAAGATCCTCTTTGTTGCCTGTATGTCCAAATAATTTATTGTTGTCAATTCTTATTCTTATAATCATACAAATTGCATCACCGGTGCATATATATGTGTGTGTGTGTGTGTGCACGCACATGTGTGTGTGTACACAAGAGAAAAAGGGGGCTGTACACACATGGGAAGGGAATCAGGAAGAGGAAAAGAATTTCAGTGAACAAATAGGTGTATCAGCAGCCAAGAATGTAATGAAAGTATTCTGAAAATGGGTTTCAGGTTTTTTTCAAAAGTTTGTAAAGCTTTCCTTGTTTAAGAAATATACTTCCATGAAATGAAATTTAGAAGTTTTGACATCCAGGGTTGAATTTAAGTCTTCAAGGAACAAAGGTGCACAACAATGAGCACACTTGAAGCTGCCTTACACTAAATTAGACCATCAGCCCAGCATCGTCAGTATTGTCTGCTGAGACCGGCAGTGACTCTCCAGGGTCCCAGGCATAGGTCTTTCACATCATCCACTGCCTAGTCCTTTTAACTGGAGATGCTGGGGTTTAAACCTGGGATCTTCTGCATGCAAAGCAGAGGCTTTTATACTGACAACAGCCATTCCCAAAGATGCTGATGAGCAACAAGAAGATCTGGGCAACTGCTGTTATGGGTGCAGTCTGTTGTGTCTTAAAAGTTCTTTCATGGGTGCTTGCAAGTTTCATTTGCCACATTTGTCAAATTCATCCAAAATTGCTCATAGTAAGTTTAATAAAACTACTAAATCACAAATGGGGAGGGGGTTTGGTTCTTAACTCTAGAGTTTACTGAAATATCTGTTTGACTAGAGGTTCTGCGTGTGTTTAGTTTTGGGATCATGTTAGTATTGCACAGGGGCAAGCTTATTTCATGAACAGCATGTGTTTATTGAAAGGGGAAAATTCAGCCACTTCAGATCTCCGATTCACTGAGAAGTGAAACAGATTCTGTTTTTTGCCTATGACAGTAAATTTGTAATGAACAAATATATTTCAAGCCACATCCTACAAGAAGCTAATTAATAGCTAGGAAGATATTTGTGTCAAAGCCATAAGGTTTCTCTTTTGAGCGTGTCACCAACAAACTATGCAGACCAACAACATGCCAAATTAAGGTGGTGCTTACTAATGCTCATGAAGTATCTGTGAAGGCAGAAGAAAGGAACTCTTCCATCTGAAAATACTGGCAGCATATTGTCCTATATGGAGTAGCTTGGTGCTCTCAAACTAAATCTGTAAGAATTGCCCTGGAATATGGGGCCAACAGCCTATCTAGTCCAGCATTCTGTATCCACCAGCAACCAACTGCAAGTCTGTAGATGCTCAAGGCAAGACATGAAAGCAATAGCAGTTGCTTGTTGGTTGTTGCCTGAAATGTCCTGCCCAGGAATAGGAATTCAGGAGGCATTTCAAGCTGCCATAGGAAGGAGGAGGGGGATCATACTTTGCAGGCAGAAATCCTTATGTAGGTGGGAATGTTAATCTGAATGCAAGCTATTATATCCTCTTGTGAGCAATGTTCCCTCTAAGTTGTAGAGTGTTGTAAGCAGAAATTCTACCTCATGAGCCAAAAGATCTACTAGTCTTAAAGTTGTGAGTGGACCTACATTTTTAATTTTGTTTAAATTCCAGTTCACAAACATACAAATATGAAATATAAACTACTATTTATATAACAAATCATATATGGAACTTATCACTTATTTCTTTAGCTGACACCACCCTGTTAAAACATGCATGTTCCTACCATTATTTCATTTAGAAGTCATCATTCTATTATCCAATTTATTCTGAGTCTTCAGAATGGGAACATTACCTCTCTAAGTATGCTGACAATATATATTTAACTTGCATTAACAATTGAAGAAAATTTTAACCAGGCTTTGCCCAATTTAATTAGAAGCTGAAAGTTACTCCAGAATTATTCACACTCTGTGTAAACTATATGTGGCATCCCCGCATTTAGACACATTGGCTTATGTAGCACAGACCTTCTTGTAGAACCCTTGAAACACAAGTTCCAAGCCGTCCAACAAAAATGCATTTCAAGGAGAAAGCTAGCAAACATATTTGCTTTCTAGAAATAGTAATAGGACCACAGCACCAAAAAGAAAAAAAAAATGAAGACCATTTTTAAAAAAACCTATGACATAATTCTGAGTATGTTCTATACCTAAGAAAAAAGCAAATATGTTTTGACAGAACATATTTGCTATGATCATATTGCTATCTCTTCATCCAAATACAGATATAATTTTTTCCTATCAATTTTACCCTGAAAAACCTGGGTTTTGCATTCTCAAACTCTTATTCTGTAATTTTAATCTTCTATCCTGCTCTCTATTTTGTTCTAACTGGAAGGAAGGAAGGAAGGAAGGAAGGAAGGAAGGAAGGAAGGAAGGAAGGAAGGAAGTAGATGGGGAGAGAAAAAAGAAATAAATGCAAATAGATAGAGAGGGAGGGAGGAAGGAAGAGGACAGGTGGAAAGAAAGCGAGTAGATGGGGAGAAGTAAAAGAAAGGAAGAAAAAAGGAAGGAAGGGGACAGATGGGAAGAAAGCAAGTAGATGGGGAGAGCAGAGTGAAAGAGACTGGCTCCTACAGCCCCCCCACAACACTGGTGGTGGGTGGCCCATGGAGGAGCCCCAGGCCAAAGGCCATCAGGAGGAGGCAGACACATGGCCTGGTCCCTCGGATCTCCTCTGCCAGAGAGGGCCCCTGCACAACCCAGCACTGGCAGTGGGAGGCCCATGGAGAAGTCCCAGGCTGCGTTCCTGTCAGACAGCTGTCAAGGGGGGAGGCATACATGTGGCCTGGGCATCCTAGACCTCCATTCCTGCCAGAGAGGGTCAAGGCTGGGGTGACTCAGCTGATGTGGTGGGGCAGGGCATCAGGTCTTGGGTGGCAGTGGCAAGGACTGATCCTGAGACCCAGCTCACACCACCCATCCAGCACAGGTACGAAGGACTCTTCAAAACCCATAGAGTTGTGCCATAGAAGGAGTGCTGGTGGGCACAAGTGCCCTCCCTTTACAGGGTCCACTTCGCAGGTGCTGGATGAGCAGGAGGGCAGGGCCACCCAGGGAAAGGAAGCACCCCTGTGCTGAGCTAAAAAGCTATGCAGTAAGGGGTGAAAAACTGTGCATCCGTGCAGGCCAGTGCACCTTAGTGGGAACACTGCTTGTGGGGTCATGATAACATTGTATGTGATTCTTTTTTCAGGTTAGACATTTGAAGTATATTTTAAGAAATCAGCTGTGACAAAATTCTGTAGAACTGTAGATACTGAAAATGTGTTAGGCGTTTGAGAGCTGATACACACAAGCATACATACAAGATGGTTTCTTATTGCTGTGAACCAGTTCAGGGATTAGACAAAGATTAATAACAGACCAAGTACCACTTTTCCCACATGGCATATAACCATTGCATAGCAAGTAATCCCTGCTTAGGCAATACATTCATTTTCACATTAGATGGATTGCCTAGGAGGGGTTTATTCCCCACAAAGCACCTGGCTCTAACTGAAGGTTCTGAAGCCCCATTTTCATGAGGGTTTAGGATGGCTAATACTAGATGTCAGGAAAATGTGTGAACAGTTTTACTTTTGAGAGAGTCCTAAATTTGTAGATTCTGTTCCTAGATCAAGATTCTGTTCCTAGATCAAGGATCTAGTAATTTCTTTTTATAAGACAATATACATTTATGTTGCCCTTTTGCCCCCGGGGACGGCCTTCAGTTTTGAGCTCAAAAGAGTATATGAGCCAAGGGCACAATCATTGGAAGTCTTGCTTAAAATCTTGGGTTTGAAATATAGTGCTGGATTGTTGTCCTATTATGTTACTCCCCACAAAGTACCGGGTATTAAAGTACTAGGAGGCAATAGCAAGCCTTGATGTCCTGCTTGTTGGTCTTTCCAAGGGTAGCTGGTTGGCCACTGTATGAAAACATGTTGCTGACCTAGATTTATTTACTTGTTTATTTTAAATACTTTTATGCTACCTTTCTAGCCAGTTCCCAAGGTGACCAACAATCAAAACATGAAAGCAAAATGAACAGGAAGGAAGGTCATTGAGGATGACTGAGGGAATCCCAAATAAAACAGAAAAATCTTCATCTGCTGGGAGAAGATAAATGACTGTAATGGTCAGGCAGGTTCCTATAGGAGTAGGTAGAGCTTAAGCCACAAGCTTTATAGGGCTTTTAAGGTCAATACCAGCTTTTAAGGTCAAACCCAGGAGCAAATAGGGAGCCAGTGTAGGGAGGATATAAGGCAGCCAAGTCTCCTGGTAGGTTTTCCAACCTCCAGATAGAGGCTGGAGTTCTCCCAGAATTATAACTGATTTTCAGACTACAGAAATTAGTTCCCCTGGAGAAAATGGCAGCTTTAGAGGGTGGGCTGTATGACATGATATTTCTGCTGCGGCCTCTCTCCTTCCCTAGGTTTGTCTTCCCCAGGCTCCACCACAAATCTCTAGGAATTCCCCAACACAAAGTTGGCAACACTATCTCCTACTATAGCAGAAAACCTCCTGCCCTGGACACCTGCTTTTGGGTGCCACTAGACAGGGGTGATGGGAGAAAATGAGGGCAATATTCAGCATTGTGCCAATGCCACAACAACATCATTTCTGGTGCGAACTGGAGGTGATGTCATCATGTTAGCCTGATTGCTCTGAGTTATTATCAATATTGGGGAATATGAGACATTATAAAATAGCAATAGGCAATAAGGGAACAAACACCTTTATATACAGGGGTCCTGCTTCTTTCAGAAGCACCAGAAATAGACACGGAGGCTGGTTTCAATATAAAATGATTCTTTTACTCTAGATTCTTCACAAACAAACAACACACAAGCACACACACAGTTATACAGCTTCTAGGAAAATTAGATAGAAAAATTAAGAGACGTTTGCATGAGCAGGATATCATTGAGGGGCAATAGTTACCTGTCCGGCGTGATGATGCTAATAAGAAATAGGAATTGTGTTCTGAACCAGTCAGAAACACGTGGAGACTTTGGCTGCAGTCCAAAAGTCATAGAGGCAGGGTAAGTTTAAATAGCAAGAGAGGGGTCTAGAGAGGGCAAAAGAGAGCAAGCACATTGCTGGGTGCCCACTTTTGTATGGGGGCTCTGGGGGGAGGGCTTTGCTGCCCACCTACCTTGAGACAACCCCTTGTGATCTGTTCCAAAAAGTCACGTCCACAATGGGAATGGGGGGCTTAAAGGGTTGGTCAATATTAAACTCTAAGTCTGTGGCTGAGACACCTTGAGGGTAGGGATGACTCATCGGCAAGCACCTATTGTTATTGAAGTCCATTTCCTCAGCTAGGTGTCATTTCCTCGAGAGGATTAAGGCCAAGTCCTTTGTCAAGCAAAAGGCAGGGAAAAGTCTTTTGTGCCTTCCGTGTGGAGAACATGGGAGGGGGGGAGTTGCCTGTCTGTGTGATGAAGAAGGACTCCTCTAATGGTGTTGGGAGTCCGTGATTTAAACCGCAATGGCAGATGGCTGTTTTGGAGTGCTTCATGTGTGTAGGGATACATCTGGGAATGGGGTGACCTTGCGAACCACGGGCACATAGTCTCAGGCTACTTCTGGCATCACAAACTGGTCACCTTACATCAGAGTCCCTTTTGCACATTTTATACACAGTACATTTATGTCCATAAGAGTGCACAAAGCTCCTTGCTGGGCAACAATCACATCAGTGCAACCATAGAGTTTTTGGTGAATCCTAGAGAGTCATGCCAATGTAGTGAAAGCACTTCCAATTTATGCTGGTAGTTATGTTGCAGCATCGGTGTAACATTGATTAGGTAGATCCCTGGCCCCCACAATCTCCCACTGGGTGCCAGAGCTGAGGTGGTAACCCTATGTCCCACTGCGGTCAGTATTCTGGTTGCATTTAAAGGTGTATTGTTGGTTTGTGTGTGATGACAGGTAAGCCTTACAATGTGGAATCCAGTGTACATTTGCTTGGGATCAAAACTTGCTGATGATTCTTAGAATATTCATATGAGTAAGGGTCACCATAAATTGGAAGTGACTAAACAGCACATAACACACACAAGTCTGTAAGAATGTGTGTTAGTACATGTCATAAAGTCCTCTATCCTGCATGGGGATTCTGCTGCAGATGGTTTGTCCCCGAGGATAAAGAATTTGAACTCCACAGATTTAGATAATTGGTAAGCATATAATTTACCAATTACTATTATTTAGCATGGGTATAATGTCAACCTATCAGATGCTATGGTATCCCAATATTTCCCCAGATGACAGCAACTCATTCACATACACATTTTCTGCCATCTCACAAGATACTCCAGAGAAATGAAAACAAGGCTTTGGTTTTATGCTTGCTTGTGTGGGCATGCCATTAAATTTAGCCTTCACATTACCCAAAAGTTCAAAGGTCATTAGACAAAATTCTGTATCATCATTTCTCTGCTCCCCCTGTGCTTCACAGCTGGCAGCCACACTTCAACTATGTTAACAGTTCTGCAGGCTGCTCACACAGTACAGCCATTACTCCATCCCTTAATTTTTTTTCTGAGTGTAAAGGGGAATAATAATGAGCATTCAAAGTAGGTTAAGGACTGTGTCCAAGACAGCTGGCATGGGTAGTGGTTTGAGTGCTGGAGCAGGATCTGGGAGACCCAGGTTTGAATCACCACTCTGCCATGGAAGCTTCCTGGGTGAACTTGGTGCAGTCACTGTTCATCAGCCTAACCTAGCTCACAGGTTTGCTGGGGTGAGGATAAAATGGAGGAGGAAAGAATGAAGTTGCAAGCTCCCTTGAGTCCCCATAGGGGAGAAAAGTGGAGTATCTGATACATATAATTGCCCTAACGTGTTGGCCATTTCCAGCTCTCCTATTGGCTGTGCTGTGTCACCATCCCCTATATGGAAGGCCTGACCACCAAGTCGTGACATCACTGCCATGGCTACGAGAGTAGTCATAACAATCCCCCTGTGCTTATGTGGGGCTAAGCAGAGGGCTGCTGTTTTGTGTAATGATTTCAGTTAATTGGTTGTGTCCCTTTAAATGTGTTGTTGAATTTTGCAGAGTTAGAGAGTTTGGAGTTAAGACTGTGAGGAATGTTTTGTTGAATATAGCAGAGTATGAGGAGAATTTGGCAGTTTGAATTCAGTTGATGTAGTGTTGGATGAAGACTTCAATAAAAGACTAGTGTTGCCTGTTTGTGTGAGAGCATTTGTTTGCATTTGTTTGCATTTTTATCCTGTCTCTTCCTGTCTCTTTGTTTCTTTGTTCTGACCGAGAAGCCAACCATTCTGCCATTCCAGTTTTGCTGTGAGGATGTAGAGATTTTTGCTCTTTGTTATATCCTGTGCACCTTTTCCAATGCTAGGTTGCAGTAAACTTTTATATTTTATATTTTGAACATACCATGGACTCTGCCTCTTTAATACTCTGCTAACAAACTTTAAATAAGAATCCCAACAGTTTC